>NC_092521.1:34110397-34413834 GCF_037038585.1 Patagioenas fasciata | reverse complement strand
AGATATCCTCAGGTTATGACTCTACTATTGCTCCTTTATTTTATAAAATAAAAGACTAAAAGTATCAGTTAATATCACCTTAATAATTCCATTTTGTTTGGTAAATGATTATGTTTCCTTTCATCTGTTTGAGTAAATCTACTCATATTCTTTCTGCTCATTTCATTCTTTATTTAATGATCTCTTCACATATTTCTCTGCTCTCTAAAACCCTTTTAAAAGATTTGAAGAGGGATAACAATATCCAAAAGTAAAAGCAATGCTCCAGCATTGAACCAGGAGCAGCACCAGTCCTCAGGTTAGCCTGCTCTTATCCAACACCTGCCTCATCAGCTGCCTGAGCCTTCCCAAGACTCTTACTGTTCCTATTGGAACAAAAGCTCAGCCTCCCCTTAGCTCAGTGCTCATGGGCCTCTTGAAAGAGGATTCTGACAAGTGAAAGCAGGACCACAGCCTGCTGCTGTTCCTTAGTAACCTGGTCGTGAGAAGAAAATTGAGCACTATTTTGTTATGTACGCATATATCGGAATATACCCATGATAACAGTCCATTGTGGGAATCTTTCAGTCCTAACAGGAATCACCAGAACCATTCCAAGCACCTACTTGTACAAGAACAGGCAGCATTATGCACTAATTCTTTGTCTTTGCTTATTTTAGGGCAATTATGACATTGTTTTACAAGGATTCTCTGATGATTCTGAAAATAATATGATTATGTGCTTGAATCTCACCATGATAGTAAAACAAGACCCTTTTTGAATACAACGAACATTTCAAATAAATCCAGAATGTGGAAATCACTTCTGCAAGCAACTGAAATCTAAGCTGCGAAATAATAAGCACACTAATTTCCCTGAGTTAGAATACACCATGTACTGCCTGGAAAGCTACACAATGGATAGTCTTATCCATTTATAGCACTGCTGTAATCAGATGCTCAGCAAACATGCAAAAAATCTCTGGGATTTTTTTTCTCAGGCATCCTGATTAAACCACAGAATAACCCTGACTGGATGTCAGGCTGAGGACTGCATTTCAGTGCTGTACCTTGGGTTATGGAAAAGCCAAGTCCTTCAGACTGCACTGAACTAATAAAAGAAGTTTTTAAGTTTTGAAGTGCAAGAATCAGAAGTTCTCTAGTACTCAAAATATAGTAGTATTTGAATCTAGAAACCCTGTTGGCTTGTGTGTTGTTGTGGCTTCTTTTTTTTTTTTCCTTTTAACAATAAAACTTGTTTGTACAATAAATTTAAGAAATGTTTCTGATTCTCCTGTTATTTTCTGATTATCTTTAGAGATGTTCCTAATGTTCTGCTCCGTTTGCACCAAGCTGAACCAGAGGAGTTACAATTTGTTATGTTGTGCTAGCTGATGTGAATAACATCTGAAGTGGTGTATGTTGCCAGCTACACTGATCCTTTACGGCTGAATTTAGCCCTCCAGAGCTGTAACTGCAACCCTGTAGCATGTTTTCAGTTCTTACTCAGAGTCTGAGAGGCACAGACTACACAGGCTGTCCCCTTCGGAAGCAGGATGAGAGTCATTGCCCAGCAGGTTAATATTTTCTCAGTTACCTGTATGGTCTTGCATGTGCATCTTTTGCTTTACTTATTAAACTGTCTTTATCTCAACCCATGAGCTGTCTGACTCCCAGCAGGAGCAGGGTGTTGGTGGTGGTGATGAGCAAGCGGCTGGGTGGTGCTGAATTGCCGTCTGGGGTTAAATCACAACACTGGTGCAGAGTACTAATACCTTCTGCCTTCACACAGGTGCCCTCTTTACGATGTTAGGATGCCATGTCCTCTTTTAATCCTCAGCCTCCAGCCGGTGGTTGCTTAGTGAGTTTAGACACTTCTCTGTAAGGAACAGGCCAGTGCTGAAGGTGCAGGTTGCTCTGGCTGCTAGGTCGTGCTTTGTCTCGCATACTGCTTCCAAATGCCTGAAAAAAATGAAAAATCAGAACAGACCAATCCTCTTTAAGGCTCCTAAATACCAAACATGAAAATTCACAAAAGTGAAGGTTTAATGTCACTTTACACACCAAGAAAATTCAAACTGAGTATCAGAAATAGAAACCAACCAAACCCCACACCCAAATACTCCCTTTAAAAATTGGTTTCAACATAGCTAGTTCAGCAATCTAAAGCAAAACCATCAAGAGCCAATAAAAATATAAGAAGTAGAAGTGTGTTATGGCTGGACACAAGAAGACACCCGTACATCAACGTGTCAATGGTAAAGCATGTGTGCGTATGTTCAGGCCACAGACCATTCCATGACTGAGTATCACAGCAGCTCCTGCTTACCTTTGAAAGAAGTTACTAGAGTTACAGTTAGTTCCCTCTTAATCTAAAATATCAATCAAAAGCAGCCAGCTTGATAACCTATTCCTACTTCTTCTATGTTGCTCAAGTAGTAGTACCTGTCTAGGGAACAGTGCGACTCATTATTTGATGTCCCCATGTAACCATTTCACAGTGTCCAGCAAACACCAGGTGAAGCCTCAAACCAGTATTTAGTGACAAAGTGTTCTGAGATTTTTTTCCACCCTGAATTAATCTGGGTATTAGAGAAAATGTTTTGTTTATTAAGCAGCAAATTCCATAGGCAGGAGAAACTTAACAGCTCCTGGGAATCGAGTACATTCATGTGCTTTGTTTCTCATAAGCACAGGTTTTAAAGCCCTATAGATGTTACAGAAAGTTTACAGTATATGGCAAGGTAGAAATAGAATTTCTGCATCCAAATAGGGACATTTACAGACAAACATGTATATTCAGTAGCTTGCATTGCAAACTTTTATAGTGTAGATCTTCAGTTGAAGGGTTTTAATTACACATACCAGCAGACAAGATCGTGAAGCAGAATGCAGGAGCCACAACCTTATAAAGCAAAGACCTTTCAAAGGCTTCAAGCTCTTCTCTACACATCACTGAAGGTTTCCACTTATTACAGTGGTGGTGGCTGCTGCACCACATTCCCCTCATGGACAAGAGAAGACAGATTTTTTTGCAAGGTATTAGACCTTGCAAAAGGCAAATAACCTTCCCCCAAATTACCCCCATACTGTAGGGTGGAGGACACAGCTGAAGGCAGAGCTTTGCTCTGGGTGTCTGGTTCCTGGGACGGAGCTGTTAAAAGACTTTCCTTTCTTCTGCTGTCATCTGGAGGTGACAACAGTCAATATTTCACTTGCTTCCTTTCCAAGCTCTTACAAGCCCATACTCAGGGCTCTACAGCAAAGAGGAGTCTACTTAGGATAAGGTGAATTGCTTGTACTCAGTAAAGCCTGATCTTTTTCTCTCCCTCATTACTGTTGTTTTTAAGCGGCTGTCAGGATTGCTGCAGATGGGAAAATGGCTTTTCTTCACCCCCTCACCCTCTGTCACCAAATATGTAATTATCAGAAGAAACCGTTCCTGTAAAAAGTGTTTTTCAATAAGAGCGCACACTTTTTGAGCTCTGTTATTACAGTTTCATTTGATAAAAGCAGTAAAGCATGCATAATTTCAAACGAGAGCAGTCCTGCAGACCGCAATAACATACACATTTGCTGAAAATGTAACATCATTTGAGACAGATAAAGAAAATTCCACATAATTAATGTATTCCAAGACCAGATCTTGTTTCTAGGAATGTACTGGAAAGCATAAGCAATCATTCAGTCACCAGTTAGCTTAGCTGGTAAAACGCAGGCATACTTTTACTGAACAAATAAACTATGTGGTGCCTGCAGCAAAAAGGGGTTGGAATTGATGGTGCAGGAGCTTCATCCTGATCTGTGCTACAGGCATCAAAAGAGAAATATAGCAGCATGAGTCCCTTTTGCACCATTTTTTTCTTGGCGAAAAATGCTAGTAATTGCCTTGGAAGTGTCAATGCAGCACGTTGTGCTGAACGACTTCAGCTGCTTCGTTCTGCCCGTGTGTTCCTGCCAGCACAGGGAGTTCAGGGGCAGCAGATGGGGACAGTGACATTTCTAATGGGAAGAGATGAGGAGGGAGGGTAGGAGGGAGGGGAGGGGGGGCAGCTTATGTCTGCAGAGCTCAGTGGAGAGAGGGCAGGAGAAAGGAAATTTAGAAACTCTCCTCGCTAGCATTAAAAATGACTGAACTTTCGAAATTCTGGAAAATAGTGACCGATCACAAGTACTTGTCTTGTGGATCCCAGGCACAGGGGCCTTGCAGCATGGCTGCTCTAGATGGTATGTCCGCAACCTCTTTTCTTCAAGATACATTTTACTATTGGCAAAGAGAGACCTTATATATACATATATAAAAATTATATATTTAATATACATACATATATACATATATACATATATACATATATACATATATACATATATACATATATACATATATACATACATAGATACATATATATTTGGCCAGATAATTTATAACAGCTTTCCAAAGCTTCTGTCTGCAAAATGAAACTTTATGCTTGCCTGTTTTCTTGGGTTTTAGTGTAAACAGCTGCCTTAGCTACAGGTTTTACATTTTTAAATTTAAATTTCTTACTAACAAGATTTAGTACTGACATAACTAAGAAAGCAAAACTTTTAAAAGCAGCCCTGTCTCTTTGCTCACAGGAGGGAACAGTCAATCATTCTGAATATTAAACTCTCATCTATCCATTTTCTGCCCTTCACAAAGCCATCAAGTACTACAGAGTTGATGATAATTTTTCTCTTAAATTGTAACTTCTGCTAACTGTGCACATCCACCGTGGTTTTTGTTCTCCAAGAGGTTTGGCATCTTTTCTGAAGAAGTACCTCCATACTGATTAAGAAGTTGGATTAATTCTTGTATATGTTCTGTTCAGCCCAATTAAATTTACATTTTTCACTGTATTACCCATATTTTTGTATTTTTAATATAGTAGTATAGTTTAACCATTTCAGTAATGCAAATTTTAAAACCAAACAAAAAATGAAACAACAAAACCAACCAACCCAAGCAGAAAAATAACCCACAACTCTACAATAAGTAAAGATAAATATAGAAAACCAAAATTGTGGCATTAGTCCTCTGAAAGCAATAGAATTGAAAAATCTGCCCTTTACTTATGAGAGACATAAAGGAGAAAATAATCAAACAACACATAATGAATATGAGAGTGAGCTTTTGTTCACTTTGATGTTAAATTAATTTGACTCTGTTTCAGAACGACCTGACTTTATTTCACATCTGAATATCAGCTGAACAAACTGGGAGTTATCTTCTGTAATCATGTATCACACTGAAGCCATCTGCCCTGCATCTGTGGATGTTGCATGTGGTGGAATTTTCCTCATTTCTTTAAAGCATTAAAGATGCTTTAGTAGCATAGATATAACATAAACAGAACAATTAACATCATTAATGAAAGCTTCACATGACAGTTGAAATATGCTGGTTTGATTCCCCAAGCTACCTTCCAGTGACTCTGACTGCTGGATATACAGTTTCTCTAGCGTGTAAACATTCTGCTGATTTTAATATTCTAATTATGAAGGAAAGAGGTTCCTAAAAAAATCCAAAGTAATTGCTTATCTAGGACAATCCAAAATATTAAAATAAAAAAATAATCTCAGATGACCAATAAGGGAAAAAAAGGAGTTGTGTGAAATACATCATTTTAGTAAATTCATAATGTTGTGTATTTATTTTGACCAAATAACTTAAAAATAGTGGGCTACAACTCACTTAAATTTAAGATGTTTCTGCAAATAAGAAATATATTTTTACTCTTTTTTTTTTTTTGGACAAATTCACATTATTCAAGGGAAGTCTGTTGTGCCACGAAATTGTTGTGATTCTACTGATAAGCTAAGGAGTCCAGCTGTGATAGTCATTCTCATATTAGTATTTCATATTAGTATCTACTCAACAATCTGAGTTGTTCTATAGGGTGTAGGTGCACAACACAGCTCTAAATGACACTATATGCCTTCTTCTGGAATTGATGTGCAAAGGGCAACATCAAGACTTTATAAACAGTAAAACAGGAAGCAAGATGTTGAGAGAAGTAGATCAAACCATATATTTTAACTTTGTAAATTAAAATCTGATTTTAGCACTTTCGGTTTTATAAGAAGCAATTGTTATAACAAATAGAACAAATAAACAGACCAATATGCCTCCTCCTTACGCACCTTTAAGAATATATGGTTAGGGTAAGCAAAAGATTAGAATAGAATGGAATAGAATAGAATCAAATATTTTAGCTGAAAGAGACCTACAATGATCAGCTGCCTGACCACTTCAGGGCTGACCACAAGTTAAATTCTATTTTAGTGACATCCTGGACCTGACTTGACAATTTCTCGTTAGACCCATCAGGGGTGGAGTATCTCAAATCTTACTGAAGCTGAGAACTGGACATACTCAGCATTGTATATTTTCATATGCACCAATCTTAGTATAGTCATAATGCAGATTATTTTATGTAAATGTAGATGAGAAGTCTGTGTGAAAATAAAGAGATGATATTTACTTCCAGGGTAGTATTGAGTCTTCTGCAAAAAGTAGCTTGGTTCATGATGCCGAGCCTGGATTTCTGTGAGTGGACAGGGAACTGCTGGAGAGAGTCCAGCGCAGAGCCACGAAGATGATTAAGGGAGTGGAGCATCTCCCTTATGAGGAAAGGCTGAGGGAGCTCGCTCTCTTTAGCTTGGAGACGAGGAGACTGAAGGGTGGCCTTATTAATGTTTACAAATAAATAAAGGGTGAGTGTCACGAGGATGAAGCCAGGCTCTTCTCGGTGACAACCAATGATAGGACAAGGGGTAATGGGTTCAAACTGAAACACAGAAAGTTCCACTTAAATACAAGAAGAAACTTCTTCTCAGTGAGGTTAACAGAGCACTGGAACAGGCTGCCCAGCGGGGTTGTGGAGTCTCCTTCTGTGGAGACATTCAAAACCCCCCTGGATGCCTTCCTGTGTAACCTCATCTAAGTGTTCCTGCTCCAGTAGGATTGGACTAGAGGATCCTTTAAGATCCTTTCCAATCCCGAACATTCTGTCATTCTGTGATTCGGTGAATGGACCAGGAGAGCAGCAGGAGGGAATGACTTCTGGCCTGATCAGAGGGGCAGCACTCTACAAATCCATGGTCACTGTCACTGTTGTGATAGGAGTGGAAACATGATTGCTCTCTGCTTCACTGCTGCTCCATTGGTAGGTACAGCCAACCAGTGTGATAGGTTACTCAAAAATCACAATGGGCTGGGGGAGAAAATACGGATTAAAATTATGAATATATTTTCAGTTTTGAAAATGTGCAAGAAAATAAGGAAGAACATATAGGTGGGGTAAACAGTTACAAAAAATGTACAGTCAAACGCAAGATGTTTGAAATATTTATAGACAAAACATTGCAATATCAGTGAGTCAGGCACTAATATTAGGTTTATTTGAAAGAGAATACTTTCTCCAAACATTCTGTCAATACAACAATGATGACTAAGACACCATAGTTCCGTGAGAAGAGCTAAAATTCACCATAAGCTCAAGGTATTCAGCAATTACAATTATAACAATCTGGGTTTTTTTTAATACTTGGATTGCAGTAGTGCCTTCTGTAAGTAGCTTGTAATCAGGACTGTTACTTCCCTGCTGTGTACTGTATAAATATTTATGAAATTAGTAAAGTAATATCTTAAGAGTTCTTTGAAATGTGAATCATGGCCAAATCCAGGCACCTACTAAGCATTTAGTCCCAAGAAAGTGAGACTCTTTGACATCTTCAAAGAGCAACCCAGAAATCCCATACAAGGAGGGGACTGGTTTGGTGTAGTGCAAGATAGCTTTTTGCTGAGGATGGCAGACAAATGGAATTTCCACTGCAATTTCCACTGGAATTCACATTTCAAAGCATTAATAGCCTGGAAAGCATCTAGCATGGCACAACAAGGTGTATCCTAAATCCAGAAATTTTGCTGGAACACTAAGCAGAAAATAGAGCCAGATGTTTAGTGGTGGTGAATCTTGACCTTATGCATTGTTTGGATGTTTAAATTGATGTTACATGGGTTTGACACCAAATTCAACCTTTTTTTGCAGTGGTCTCTCTCTTTTCCAAAGATCATCACATTGACCACAGTTCTGTGAAATATAAGATGGTATGCAAAATGAACTGCCTTATTTTCCACCACAATGAAGTATGTAGCTGTGTTATTAAAAAGATCCTAACACAAGAAGAGCATTGATGCAATCTTTAGACCAAATAACTGTCCCTTTCACTGACTGTTTTCTCTATTTCTAGTCATGATCTGGAGGCTAAGAGGCTAATCTAAGAGGAAAGCAATGTATTTTTAGGCTCATTACCCTAACATTCACTGTAATCAGTTGGAAATCTTTCAGTCTGCTGTCTCTTGGTGGGACTAGATTGTTCTCCAGCTTCTCAGAGGTCATTCACTGAAGCCACTGTAGATTTGTGGATCTGAGGAACAGCAGTGTCACTTCTCAGTGACTGGGGTGTCTGCCAGCCAGCACCCAGCACCTTCCTCTCTGCAGGGCTGTGAGCCTTCACTACGCTATGGGTCTGAAGTAGCCTGGTCTTAGAAATTAATCTGGTTTCCCTAAACTCACCATGGTGTCTCATTGTTTGCACAGTAACACAGAGAGGATATAGCAGTTGTATCACCGCCTTGACTTTCTACACATGCTAAGTTTTTCTGCCAAGAAGAAATAAATATTAAAGGGTTAAAAAACAAAGCTGACCTTCATCTTGTTAGGCTACCACATCCTTCAAGTTCTTGGTATTAAATCCCCTATATGAAGTTGCAAGTATTCCCTTTTTCCTCCTTCCCTTAAAACTGTGAAGCTATTTGCAGATTTGGAGTTGAAGTGAAGGCCTCCCAACTCAGTGACGAGTTTGCCCTGTTACTGGGGGTGTATTTTAGTTACTGCAGAACAGGAGGAGTTTTCACACAGTCCAGGAACTGCTACTTTATGTATGTATATATGCTAAATAATGAAACTTATAATAGTCTGCAGGGTACATTTTTTGAGTTGTCGAGAGAGCATGATTCTCTTTAGGGCATCTTGATGTGCATGAGAGCAAACTGCACGATGTTGCCTGCATGCTTTATCTTGGTTTTACTCTATTCATTTCTGTTGGAAAAAAAAGAAAATAAATAAAGACTATTTAAACAGGTAAGATAAATACTAAAATGTTCAAGAAAGAAATTGAATGTGCTGTGTTCAGGCTTTAAATTCTTAAGAACTCTGCCAAAGTTGGTATCAAGCCCAGAATAAAAGGAGGAGGTTGGCTGCAAGTTATTGCCTCACTTTCTAAAATCAACGACCCCTCTCTGAATTACAGTGCTAGGAGAGCTTATCCTCGCTGAGGATTGACAGGTTATTATCTTGATGAATAAAAAATGAGCAATCAAACGTGAAAGGAAACTCTGTACTTGGAATCAAATTCTACACATCCTTAAGTGTGACACAAACTCGCTTAAGTCAATTGAGCCATTTTTCAGAAGGATTTTTACAGCTTGGCCCTTGATAAGTGCCTACACATAATATGCACTTGTCACTATGCTCCTAAATGACTCAAAAGACTAGTAATGTGGCAGAAAGCCTCGCACCTGTAGACTGTCAGTTTGAATCTGTCAAGCAACCAAAAGTCTTTCCTGCAAGAAATTTTATGCAAAAACTCCAAGCAGTGCTAGGAGAACATCAAGGCTGCATGCACAGTTATATGCTCAAATCAGGAAGGCCTGTCACTCATTTTTGATGTTCCCCCTTCTGCTACAACCTTCCAATTCAGACTTTAGTAACCCAATCACATATCACCTTTTGAGCAGTGTGGTACAGGAATTTTCCCTTAAATCTGCAGAAATTTTTGCTTTGATGAACAGAAATCTTTATTCAGTTTCTGAGCACCGCATAAGTGTATCGCCATCTAAGTGAAAGGACACAAAAATAAGCACACATTTGAGTGACACTGCATATCGCTGTCACTGTCATGATCAAAGTTTAGTTGCACTGAAAATGTCTTTCCTGAAAATCAATTAAGTTAAAATACTGAAGCTGAAAGAAGAAATACCTGTTCAAACTATGTGGAAATCAGTCCCTTATATAATCAAGAATATCAGTGATTGCTAGTTATAGACTAAATAGCTTTTGCCTCCTGGGACATCACTTGCTGTCCTTGATGCTCCCTTAGCCTTTTCACAGGAAAATATGCAGAGGAATATGAACATCTGAATGAGAATCTCTCCTAAAGACAAGTTCTATTGCCTTAATTTTTTCCAGGAAACTCCCTCCTTGAAGGTCTCTTGTTTCCTGCAGATCTTTCCACATATTAGCAAATTTCCCCACCTCTCCTTACTACAAGACCTACTATGCAAGAATCTCCCATAACACAGAGGGTTTTTCCTCATCAAGTGACTCAGGGTCCCTCAACTCCATGCACAAGCTAAAGTTTTGAAGAAGGTTTTGGTGCAGGATTGCCCATTGGCTGAATCAGCACCTTTCTACACACCCTGTGAAAAGAAACCTAAATGAAGATGGTAATTCCTGTAGTGATCACACATGTTTCTTCTGCTGCAGCAGACAGAGTTTTTCTTGACTTAGTTGTATAGTGAAACTGTCTGTAATGCCACAGGTACGCTTTAAGGAAAAGATGAGTCAAGACCCCTGAAAAATCCTGTGCAGCTTGGAATAGAATGAGCTGGAAAGTCTGTGTAACATTATAATTTATTGGGATTCTGATTCCTGGTCAGCACTTACGACGGATTCTCTATCAGGTCAAGTGTTTCGGGATTTGTTGTTGGGCTGGAGATTTAGTCACACAGTACTGAAAGGAAAATAATAATTTTCTTGCTTAGAATAAGGTGTTCTACCACTAATTGAAACCAGACTAATTAACTCAGAGAGTGATTAACTTCACACAAGAAGAGTTGTAAGAAAAAGCAGTAGAACTGATGCTGAGCCACTGAGGAAGCATGCAGCAGGATGCAGTCAAGGATCCCTTGTCCACAGAGGTCTGTACACTAATTGTGGTAAAAACTGTCTGTGGTTGATCAAGCACCTCCACAGCTTGATGCTGAGGCCTCTGGTTGCAATGGTGAGTGTCCTGCCAGCAATCTCCTATGCTGCACATGCCACTGACATGCTAGAGGTGGATCAGAGCTGCTTTTGTGGGTACCAACTCGGATCTGGGCTCATGAACACCCCACTCGTACTCCCCTGTTCCCTGTTTGCGCTGAAGGAGGAAGAGGAGCCTGTCTCATCCATTGGTACGTAAATGGAAAGTTATCTGGATCTAGCAACTGCTGTGAGCACCTCTGCCCATAATTCAACATCACCCTGAAAGTAGGGCTGGGAAATATTATTATTCAGTGGTAGTGAAGAGCTTCTGTCATCTTGGAGCTATTGTTTCTCTCTCTAGCAGGGCCGCTTTGAATGTTAAAGAAACTAACAGTGCTTCAATTTAAAAACTGTGATTAACATTTTTGTACCAGCCTAGTGTGCTTATGCTGTGAGAAAGGAAGAGATAATAGAAAACTATCCAAAGCTTGTCTTGCAAAAGTGAACAAGTTCATTACGTTGTACAGTGCTGCTGCAATAAATGTATTTTACAGTGCAAAGTGACTCCGGTGTTGGCATTTGACATAAAGTTACTGTTCTGGTGAAAGCAGAAATCATATCTTCTTTAATTTTAATTAATAATCTAATTTAACAGGAAGTATCTTTTCTTTAATTTTTCGTGTTGTTGTTGCCTGGAACACTGCTGTGAGTATATCCTGCAGTGGCATGTCCAAGAACATTATTTTTAGATGCAGCTTTGCCATTCTTTTTTACAGGCTTAGTATTCATTTTAAACATTTTTTCTTGCTTCTGCTGCTGTCTTCAGTTACCAACCCCATACCAGCCACATGCCCTTACGCATTCTTTTAATTTTTCTTTTAATGACAAGGCCCAGCTCTTCCATTCAAATACCTTCTTCTTTAAATTTTATTTTATTTTAAACTGCTGAACTAAATTTGTTCTGCATTCAGCTTTTGCATATGATACATATGGCTAAAAATGATTGTTCTTTTAATCAGCAAATGCTAGAAATATTTATTCATAATGAAAAACAGAAATAAAGATAATAGCTGATTAAATAAATTGTGTGTGTGTGTATGAGTATGCGTAAGTATACATAAAAGCTTTAGCAGAAGGCATAGCAAAGAGGCTGGAGCTTCTTTTTAGCACTAGCTGATGCAGCCACCTGAAGTAGTCACCTTGCTGTATATGTTCCCTCCACTCTTCCCATTTAGGTCAGGGCCACTAGTGCCTTTACAGTATGAATGTGTTGAGTTTATTAGAGTAGAAGACATTTCTGTGCAAAAAGGCCCTTATTACACCTTTCTGTTTCCATTCTATAAGGATGTGGATCTCATCTGTAAAGATAAAAGGTCACCTGAGACTTTTCTAACTTTTATAAAATGCAGACACACAAAAATACCCGAAACATGTCTGACCTGAGGAAAATTGGCACAAGTAATTTCTCCTTGCAAGCTGTACCTTGTGTTAAGAAGCGTTAAGCAGCCACAGCTTAGAGTATTATAACATTCAGAGTGCTGAAAAATCTGGTGATAATATGAAGCCAGTTCATTTAAACATGCACTCTGAGAGTTCTCAGAATTGGCTCCTGCGTCTGGTTTTATTGGCCACGGTCTGTTCAAAACTGAAGAAAGCACACCTTTTTCTATTGTTTTACAATTACTGGACAAATTCCATGTGGTGAAAGTTGATAAAAGCCCATTAACTTCATTGAGAGTAAGAAAGTCTTTGCAACAGGTGAGGCCATTTGACACAATGCAGTTTGGACAAGCTTTTTTAAGTATTAAAAATTAATCCAAACTTATGCTTCTGCATAAAGTATTCCTACAACAATATGACTTTTCATTTCCTAGTTTTGAAATATGACAGTCACTTGCTATTAGGCTCTGTAATTGCTAATGAGCAGGTGTGGGACCTCAAGGATATTTCTATTAGAGCTGTAGAGCATCTGTGTGCCCCATGCCAATGAGAAGGAAACATCCCCATATTTTTCACTGAAGTGATGTGTGTTCAAAGAACCTGCAAAAAGAAGATCTGTAAAACTCAAACAGCGATTTTCCAAAGGTAATGTCTCTTGTCTCGGGATGATAACTTTCTGCTGCCATTGCTACCGGTTGTAACCAAGTGGTTGTGTCACTGCGGGCATTTGGCTGCTGAGCATGAGTCTGCTTTTGGACATGGCAGGAGATGGGAAGGGCTGTGATCCTGCTGGAGCTGAAGTGTGCACAAATGCAACATTTTTCTGCCAGGTCCCCAGTCATGTTGTCCCAAAAGGGGTTTCAATGGAAACCTGGTTACACAAGATGGCCATGCGAAGAGACCTACAGAGCGTGATTTCATTTCCCGGGTGGCTGAATTGTGGAGTCGCCGACCTCAAGAATGTTTGACAGACCGGAGCACTCTGACCACACCAGACCAAACACAGAAACTAAACTCTGCCCCTGACTAACTGCATAAAAGCACATGTGGATGAGCCTTTTCATAACAACAAACTAACAGCTAACCCAAGAGGACTGGATATTTATTTAAATGTAGAGACTTCAGTACCTTGTGGTCCTCATGGACTTTTGTATGCATTCCTTCTTTAAAGGAATTCCTCAACAGCTTACTTTTAACTGAGGTTTTACATCTTCACAGGTCAGTGTTAAAACTGAACACAATATTTATTCTGACTTGTGTGTCAATAAATGAAGAGTTATAGGCTTGTCGATTGCATGTGGCCTCAAATTTGGAGCCTGTTCAGCAATAGGAAATCCTTACTCTACAAAATGTAAAGTAGTATTTTCACTGGGTTCAGAAAATACTGTACAGCTGTGTTAGAGATAAAAAGTTAACTGTTTAAAGACGAAGGCATTGATGCTAGCAAAATGTAACAGAGAAGAGGTGGTTTATTAGACTTATCAAGTTAGCACTTCATCTACAGACCATTGCCCTATATATTTAACAGCCAGCAGTGATGAGACTTGATTTCTTATATTAATTATGGGGTTTTCCTTTTTCTGGTTGCTCAGTGGAGTGTGCATTTAAGTCTAACCTGAAGAAAGAAGTTCCACACAATTAAATCCTGCCGTCACTTATGGATAAAAAGATTCACTTAGGTTTGCACACACATGAAAGAAAGTTTTTACATGAGTGGAATATTTGATGACTGAAAAAGGACAGTGTAGTGAAATCTACAGCCTCAGGATGGACCGGAGTTGGTATTTCCCTGCCCAACCACTACCTGCTACAGTAGCTTTGATTTCACTCTGGAAACACTAAGCTACTTCTGTAGGAAGGGTCATCCTAAGGACTCTGCTTGCCATGAAGCAGTTCATCTAGTGATCAGATGTGGATTTTGTAATGAAATAAAGGATTGTATTGTCCAAAGTCAACAGCAAACAAATCTCATGGAAGAAAAAGTCCTTTGGGGTACTTGGCAAGTAGACTATATTGGACCCATGACATACCTCTGGAGGGTGGAAATTCATTATGATTGGTGTTGAAATAGTGAGCAGTTTGGGTGATGTTTGCCCTACACACACAATACCCAGATTGTATTGAATCCTGTGGCAGGATTAAACCTAATAGTTTGCTATGCAGCCAATGCTGTAAGGAATTCAGTCGGATAATGGATGACATTTTAAAAATAAATAGTAAAGGAATGGTATCCCAAGCAGGGAGTAAAGTGGACATCCCACTTACTCTGTTGACCTCAGAGTAATGATATAGTAGAAAAATGGAAGGGGTTGCTTAAATACCAACTTAAATGGTGAAACAGTGATACTGACTGTGGAAGAAAGTAACTGCAGGATGTGTAAGCACTGAAATCCCAGCAGGTTCCTACTGGCAGCCCATTATATGAAGGTTTTGAAGAATCCCCTGTTCTGAACCAACAGCAGTAGGATGCTTTGAACACCTTGGTGTGGTATCTGAGAGACTGGGTGAGATTTCAACACCCGTCACTTGAAAGACACTGACTACTTTACAGCACTCTTGAGGGAAAGGAATATGGGAAACTGTAGATACTGTGGGAGTGAAATTAATCATTGTTTTGGCTTGGATGTGATCCAAGGCTCAAATCTTCTTTCTCCCTCCCTAGAATTGCTGATGTCCTGGATGAATAAGCAAAAGCCATCGTTCAACCTGCCTACTATAGAAGGTGTCCCTCTAGAGAATGCATGCAAACTGCTCTGAACTTTGTTATAGCATAACTGGAATAAAACCATCGTTCCTGCCCAAGCGTTCTGGTGCAATGTAATGTCACTAAGAGACCTGTGGACAACTTTACAGAGACCATAAAGCTAGCATCATGCTGATGCTGGTGGACTACTGTCCTACAACCTGGACCCAAATAGTCTCTTACGACCAATATGGGACACAGTGTAGTCTCAAATCGGCGAACTGGGAACTTTAATCACCTAATATGAAACAGCTATTATTTGTCAAAAAACAGGTGACCATTACTATCAAACATGATACTGGCTGGATAGTCAGAATTGTGACAGAAATAGAACAAACTGCTGAACATCATTGGTATGATGTTTTTATGAGATATGTGCCATCTGCAAATGGCATATTACATCTTATGTTACAGCCCCTGATCATTGTATTATCCTGCTGTATTTTATTAGTTTTGCTATTAATATGCTTTTATATCCATGTTTATCACGTATCTTGCCGCACTGAAAGCGTGCATCACCAGTTGTTACCTGATTTGGGCTTCTGTGTGTGCTCAAATCTTCCCCCCCACCCTCACCCTGGTGAGGCAAGTGGAGGAACGGCACCTCCGCTTGTCACAGCAGTGGGGTTGCTGGGTGTTTGATCTACGCCAAGGGGCAAGTGTGAATGTCCACTCGGCTCTGGTTTTGGCCCCACACACAGTTCTTGCCATGGCCTGACATGTGCTGGAGCAGCCATGGGGCACAGCGGGAGCAATGTGTGGGCAGGACACAGTGACAGAAGATAAAAGGGTCACTCTGCTGCCATTGTCACCTCTAGCCCACTGTTCCCTGCAGCTCCCTTCTCCTGCAGAGGAATTTCTGAATTAATGAAGTGATGAATCAGAGAATTCACATGTTACACTAGTCTGCACAAAGAGCATTGAGACAACACTTGATTTATTTTTTAACTTAGTGAACTCCTGAGATAAAGATTAATTTTCTGAGTATGTTGTCCCATAAATTTTAGAGATCCAAATGGGCAGTGACATTTTGACACGTGGCAGAGGTGAAAAACTGGCAGACAAAGTGAAAACTGGTGAGTTTCTTCCTTCAATTGACGTGTCTCTCTGATTACTAAAGTTTGTTTATTTTACACGTAAGATGGGTGCACCATGCATAGCATGATATACCTATGAATCATTGGGGATTTACACATCTCTTAAGTAATAACATTACTTATTTTTTAGAAAGAGAGAGAGCTCTGTTCTGGTCTTTCAGGATGAGAAAAATCTTGGCCAGATCATCTAAGCCTTTCAGATATGAGTTAAAATTTCTCACTTTTCTTTGTCTGTCACTATTTCTGTAGGTCTTGGAAGATTTGCTTCGAGATGTGCCTTGATCTGGAAAGACCGGGCTGAAGTAAGGTTGTTTGCATTTGTGCTTGTGAGGGTTTACTTTAGACACAATTATTCAAGTTCAGATGTTTAAATGTTCGCTCTTTCTTCTGTTTTAGCTTAAGATAATTATTCTTACCCATACAAGAGAAGATCCTAATCCAAACCTCTTAGCTTCCTCCAAGAACCTCTGCTGCTGTAAGATTTTTCACTCGATTCCTCCTTCCCTTCCCTGCTGTTGTACTTATCTAGGGAATTTTCCTCTGCCGAAGGAGACTACAAAGCTTCCAGCATGCCGTGCATATCTTACATACTGTCCTGGGAGTCAGCTGCAGAGTGACCATTTCTGTCTGTTATCCAGTCAATGAAAATAGATTCTCAGTCCTACAATTATGAATCACAACACAGCTCCTGGCTGCCTTGCCTGACTTTGATTGCTGTAGGCGAATAAAGGGGAAGATGGAGGGGTGAGGTTTTCCAAGAAGAAGGCCGTGCCACTAGCAAGCTACTGAGTCAAATAAGCTAACTCCAAATCTGCTCAGTAGCTTTCAGTGGAAAACTCCCTTTCCCTTCTAAAAAGAAGCTCTGTAATCCTTTGGCGTTTGGCAAGAAAGCAAGCTAGTTGAAAGTGTTCTGGAAAAGCTGCTTCCCAGCTCTCTAGCAGCAAGTGTGTGCTCATTAGTAGGTGTCGCTTGCTAGAACTGACTCCACTGCAGCCTCTCAAGTACTGTCAGTCAGTGGCTTTGATTGCTGGGGATTTCTTGAAGCAAGTGACAAATATTTCCCTTCACCTGATGCTGCTGAGAAAAATGGCAATTACCAAAACTTTGTATCTTGCTGCTTAAGCCTCTTGGCTTCTGTGTGTGAGGCCAATTGCCACTCTCTGAGATCGAGAGGGGTTCAGTTTGAAGTATCAGGATATACAGACATGCATGTTTTACTGTTTCTCCTGTATTTGTATCAGGACTACATCAGGAACAGGTTAAAGAGTGGGTGTAGGGGGAAACTCAGGGAACTTAAATTGCAAAAGAGATTAGTGGCCATGTTACATAAGACTAGTGGTTTAATTCAAAGACATGTTGAGCCTTGCACTTCTTTTGTGTCTGACACTGGTATATTGTTCATAAGATCACTGTTGAGGGAAAGTGAATGTGGAATTCACCTGCATTTCCCTCTTATATTTTATTGACTGTTCACTTGGAATTTGAGTAATTATTTGGTAAAGAGCCTGGTAGAAAGAATATAAAGTGTATACAGAAAAGTTCGTCATTATATTAATTTTCTTTGTTATGAGTAAACAGTATACATAAGAAGAACCAATCCGTAGTCCAGTGAGAAAACGGCAATTTTAATAGCAAACAAGTAGACAATGAATTCTGCAGAGATGTGGCAAAAGAATAGCAACAAAACTTGCTGTGGGGAGGCCTTTAAGGTCTCATGTTTGGAGGCCTGACAGCACTTCGTGTCCTCAGCATTGCATTGGCACTGACTGCAGAAGCTGAGGCTGGGCACATCTCTTTTGCTGACTCTGCCATAGGATGGTTATCTCTAACAGAGCAAGCAGCCCAAGCCAGAAATCCTGCAACAGCTCAGGGAGACCTGCCAGGTTTCATCTGTCAACACCCTTGCTTGTCTATTTCATGGATCCACCATGTGCATCCATGGGAAGTTGTTAATGAAGGTCTTTAAGTTGCAGTTAGCAGCCTTGCAAGGGAAAAGTGAGGCGTGAATACAACAGTTCTCAGTTGTTTGCAAAAGAAAAAAAAAAAAAGAAAAAAGCAGCGGGGAGGTATTCTTTGTAGTCCCAATGAGCAGTAATAAAAACTGGGGGGTGGGGGGGAATCTGCTCTGATATCTGGTTCATGCTGCTGCAAGCCACCCCTGCACCTCCTTTCCATGTGGGCTGAGGTGACCTGAGGGTATTTGGAGCTATGGCTGTGGTTTGGCACAGTTTTAAGTGACAGTTCTTTTAGGTTTGGACTTTCCTATCCTGTTGCTAGTGTCACAAATAGTTTACATAATGGTTGTCAGTGAGCAAGTAGGAAGTACAAAAGTACAATTCGTTATTCTCAGGAAAGCTAGGCAGCTTCCCAGGTCTCAGGAGGAGCAGATTCTTTTCCCTTGCTCTACCCAGAGCTCCTGCAAGAGTAACTCCACCTGGGATACCTTATACACAGAAATCCTAGATGCCCATCTCATGCCTCAGAGATGGCTGATGCCTTGGGGCAGCAGATCCCATTCATCCCTCACATAATCTCTCGGGGGAAGTGGTGGATTCCCTAACATTGGATACTTTTAAGATTCAGCTGGGCAGGTTGCTGTGCCATCTTGTCTCAACTGTGCTTTTGCTGAGAAAGGTTGGACCCTTCCAACCTCATATTCTATGATTCTATGATGGACTCACTGTGCATGTGCTACACAGCAGTTGTATGTCTGGTGATACTGGGCGTCACATACCCCAGCCAGAAACAGACTTCTGGATGCATGGACGGATGTGATGGTCTCAGTAAGGAGAGAAAACACTTGAGACTGAGTATTTAAGTGGTCTTGGACACTCATTTGATTTCTGCTGTGCTCATGAAAAAGGACTTCATAGTGTCTTAGCGAAGAAGCAGACTGCACCAACAAAACAGCAGACACCACCCTCAGTCTGAACAAAGCAAGCTGCAAAATTCTGAGTTTTTGACTGGTCATTCAAGTAAAAATGTAGCAAAAAGCAATGATTAATCAAGTGGAGGTGGTGATGATAGAAATATTAGAGCTTTAATAACTTCTTTGCATAGCACTCACCGAGGCCAGTTAGCCAGCTGAAGACTCCATATGATTGAATTGGACAGGAGTCCCTGAACACATTCTCCTCTACATCCTAACTGAGCATACAGTGTTGATTTTTTCAGCAAGAAACTCTTCAAGAACATTTAACTACCAGGAAAAGTCTTGTGATGACTGCCACACAGAGTAACTAAGCTGAATGATAAGCACTTGAGATTTGTTGTGAATTTAGGTGCTTCTTCAGCTCATGAGCTTTACATAAGTGGCATGCAACTTTCTGTACATTATTCCATCTGAATCAAGTAGAACCTTAACCTAGGAACTAGGGACATGACGATGAATTTCTGTGGCTGATCTGACCCTGCATTAATCTCTATGCTGTTTTCTCTCTGCAAGAAGTAGAATTATAAATAGTCCAAGAGAAGCATTGAATGCTGAGTGTACAATTGCAAGTAATCCCTGTGTGTCATGTTTTGGTAGATGGTGTAGCTGATAGATGCCTTGAACTCTGGTAGTCAGAGAGAGGCTCAAATCTCAAGAAGTATGGAGCATGTTAAGGTGAGAAGGCTGATAGTAAAATCTGTAGTGGTTCAGGAAATGTTAAATACGTTTTGTTTGTTTGTGTTTTGTTTTTGTTCTTTGTTTCTTTCTTTTTTTTTTTTTTTTTTTTGGCTAAGGACGTCTTTCCTGAGTGTTATTCTTAAGCAAAATTCTAATAAGAGGTGTTAACTGGTTTCAATTTTTGTCAGATCAACATGGTTTCAGCTGTGAAATATTTCACAATATTGTTGTCTAACAAATTAAATTTCTTCTGTGCTGGGATGCTGTTGATAACTTGTGGGAGTTCTGTGTCTCCACTTTGTGGAAAAAGAATACTTAAGTTGTGTAAGAGCACAAGTTTCCTTGATTTTTCAAGAAGATTAATGGAAGGCATATGTCAAAGGCTCAGGCACAGTTCACTGGTTATCTCACCATACAAGCTATTTCTCTGGGGCCTTTATATTGCTTCCTACCTAAGCACCTGTTGTTTGTTTGTTTGATGTTGTGTGACGCTTTGTTTGTTTGTTTTCCCAAACAGTCTAATTTGAATGGTGCTGCAGGGATATGACAGGCTTGGGTTGTATAAACACAAAAATGCTGATGCAGAACTGTGCAGAGTTGTTATGTCAAAAGGAAATCTACCTCTGGACTCTAATGAGGCAGCTGGTATTTGCTTTGCTTCTGCATGGCTTCTCCCTCCAGGCCTAGAGGGAACCTAGAGAAAGTGGAGAGGGTTTGCATGTCTTTACCCTCTTACTGCAGACATACCCAGAGTGATTTGTCTGAGGACCATGGCACAGGAGTGGAGTGAATGTAAATCACCCTGCTTGCACCCTCAACATTTTCTGCTAGGAAAGAAGAGAGAAAACCATCAGCAGAGACAGTACATTGAGTTTCAAGCCCTGCCTTGGTGCCCCTGGGTCAGAAATGGGATATGTGCTCTGCTTGTGAAAAGACAGCACCTAGTAGAAAGCTGAGATTTTTTTTCCTTCATCCTTCCCAGGCAGGAATGTGGACTTGGATCTTGTGCTCAATCCCTTCTTCTCCAGGCAGCTTCGCCATGGTATTTGTCACGCTTCAGGGTAACAGAGCGACTTGTTTATCTGCTGCAATGAACCCTGCTGAGTCTTCAGAGGAGTGGAATTACATTCTGGATGGTGGCTTGGGCTGCAGTCACGTTACTAAATATTGGCTAAAATTTCCCCTGGTCTTTGCCTTCACTTTAGCCCCCATCAGTGGTAACAATATTGGGGGCAATAGCACAGAAAAATCTGCAGAAGCTGTTGGCATTTTAGCCAGTGTGTCATCTTGCTGTGTTCAGCTGAATGACACAGCGCTGCAAATATTGTAAATATTAGCCTGTGCTCATGTTGCTCTCCCTGTTGGTTCTTCTGGTAAAGCTTGGGTTCATTTTTATTCAGAGTATGCATAGGCCAACAAACCCTTCTACTCGCATCCATCAGCTGACAACTGCCATTTATTCAAAATTTATCTTAAAAAAGAGATCAAACACAGTGTCTGGATTCCTGAGGGGTTCCAGTGTTTGACTTAGGGAGCTGGTGAGGAAGACTAACGTATTACCAGTTTAATAGTAGCTGCAACTTTTGCTGGCTCAGCTCTGAGCAGGGTAGCTCAGTCTTTGGGGCACATGGGCTGAAGAACAGCTACAGGGGACGGAGAGGGCTGCCTACATGTAGGCAGGGTATGGTGGATTTTAAGTCTTGTTTTCAAAATGCAAAGTTGAAATCTTCTGTTTAGCCAGGTTTAGGGACAGGGAGTTGGGTGCACTGTTTGTAAAGGTAATAATAACTTCACATGTTCACTCTGTGCTGTTCTTGTGTTCTTCAAGAGGTTACACAGTCTAATGTCCTGCCATTTACGCCATGTGTAATTTGTGTCATCAGGGGAATCGTTTAGACAGGGGAAGAGATTTTAATTGGAAGAATAGAATTCCTTCAGGATAAAAATGGCTATATATTAGTGTCACACTGTCCCTTCTCAGCATTGCAAAGGAGAGGATATGGATTAAATTTTTAATATGAAAAAAGAGAGCTTATTTAAATAAACAAAAATAGATGCATTTCTATTGGCATGTCGAAGTCAGTTCCTTTCTGAGAATTTGCAAAGCCACACCTCTCTCACCCACACATGCACAAAACCCACCCCCCTGCCTCCAGTGAGTCCTCACAAGTGCTGGGACTTGCAAGAGTGGATCCTGCAAGTGGGAATGCTGGGTGAGGACAGTTCCTTTCAATCACTAGCCTACTGTATAACAACTGCTCTGGAGACTCACTAAACCTTGCCCATTGCGCCACAGACCTGGATTATTTTAAAGCAGGTGCTAAAAAAAGACATGAGGGTAGAATATGGAACATGATCCCGTATGCCATCCATTCCCTTGGAGATGACAAGAGAGACTTGGGGGAACTAAAACGTAAATAGAGCTTCTTTGCAGTGGTCACAGTTAATACGTCTGTATGAAAAAAGGGGGAAGGAGGTATGTAAAGCTGATACTGATGGAAACCCTATTACTTAGGCAACATTATTCAAGAACAACTTATCTGTGAGAAAATATGACACTTGTAATGTAGCCAAGTCCTTTGCAAGCTGTAGAGCCAGCTGCATAGGCTTGCCTGAGGCACTGAGTATGCCATCAGAGCAAGTTATAGTACAAGGAAATCTCTAAATAAAAAGGGAAAAAAAAGTAGTTCGTGAATATTAGGCACTCTGTGTCCTGCCAGAATGTTCTCTTTTCCTATCAAGGATCTGATTCTTCAGAAGAAACACTTTTTTGTCCTCTTCCACACTACTGGCTGATCCAACGCAGAGTATAGGAAGCAAAAACCATACTCATCCATCAAGCATTTCTGAAATAAAGGTTGCTGGGTTATCTGGTATTTCAAAGACTCATTCATGGCTACATGATGTGTGATTCAACCACAAGCAGAATGAGATTCCTCTTGTCAAACTGCAGACATCTGCAATGTCTCTATCTGAGTGATCTGTCAACCCACCCTATAATAATCAATGGAGAGAAATAAGTCGCTATGTGGGACTGCTTCTTATGTGTTTTGGATGTCAGTGTAATATAAGGCGATTTGTGTCTGAGCTACTTCTTTTCCCTGACAGTAGACACATCTTTAGATGTCCACTGTAAAGATAAGATCAGGTTGTTCGGATGACCACAAGGCAACTAAACCTTGCCTTCTCAGCTTTTCTGTTTTACATTGTCGGTGACAGATTCTTAGTTTTCCACTCAAATCTCTCCTTTCCATCAAAGCACCATCATATTTTCTTAAACTTTTGTCTCGTTTTACCTACAGGCTGCAGACAGCACGATACTCCATAGTGGTGCCCAGCAGTACAGCAGCCTCCAAAACTACAGGTATCCTACATACCACAAGGTGAGCTTTGCTGTCAATTTTCAGCCTGTTGGGCGTTGATAAATTGGGATGACAGAGCAGCTGGTTGGGATTTTTTGACGAATATTTGTCGCTACAAAATGATAGTTCACAGAAGCAAGAAGGACTAGTGGGAGCACACTGGTTCCAAACAAATTTTCCCAGTGGAGCTTTTTGCTTTGTGATAATCTGAGAGACAGAGTGGGCTTGCTCGGTTACTAAGAATAACTTTAGTTCATGTCCTGGGAGTACTCTAGTTTGATTTAAAGGTTGAACTTCTCTCTCCCACACATGAAGTATTCACTATGAGCTACTCTAGTGAGTGTGAAAAAGGGGAGAGAAATATCTTGCTTTTGCAGAAAACTTTGGGAGCTGTCAGCATCATTCATATCTGAAATGAGAACAAATGTTTCCTCTAAAAATGTGAAGGAGAAAACTGTTCCTGCCCAGGAGACCTCAAGAAAGACACTAACAAATTTAAAAGCACTTCATGCTTCTTAATACAAGAGAGCACTTCTTAATACAAGAGCAACAGAGTTTTAACTTTGATTTATATGAAGCAGTCACTTTTTAAAAGTCCAGTCACCTTTTAATAAAAAATTATAATGTGGGTCCAGACAGACTGAGTTCTAGGTGAAATAGTTTGTTCTGTTACTTTCCTTGCTGCAGCAAACCCAGGTTGCTTGATTATTTGTCTGAAAACCTTCATGAACGCAACACAAATAACACTGGAAAAGTAAAGGCACTACTCTGAAATAATTTCAAAGTTTTTTATTTTCCAAAGTGGAGATGCATACTGTGTCTAACACACACTAAGCCTTTCAGTGAGTTCCTACTTAGCTGGAGGTGCACACAACTGCTGGTGATGCTTCCTGTGGCTTGAAATGAGCCAGACTTTAGATCACAGGAACACCTCAGATCGTATTTAAAGCACTGCCTCACCTCAAGCAATTCAAGTGCTGTAAGTGCTGTGCGTTGCCTTTGGAATAGATGAGGTGAAATACTGTAATAGTGCAAGTTTTAGAGTGTTTTTGTTTGTTTGTTTGTTTTGTTTTTGTGTGTGTGTGGTTTTTTTGTTGTTGTAGTTTCGTTTTTTGTTTTTTAAACATGCTAGTGACCTTATTATGAGTGGTAGGTAGCCAGTTGCCACTTCAGTTCACACTCAGTGCTATAATTAACTATAAAGAGTTTTGACAGGATCAATAATTCACTCATTGATCTTTTACATTCATTATTGTACATCTGAAGGGTGCCTAAGAATTAACAGGCAAATTATTTAGTCACACAGTGAGACCACTGTCTATTTCCTAAAAGGTGAGGTATAGGGATGTTGCACAGATTTTTTAGGTGAGCTACTCATCACCCACTTGTCTGTGGTTGACGGGACCCAGTGTCAGGGAGATGCGTGTTACCCTCATCACTACTGATTGCAGCCAGCGCAGCTCTTTAGACACCCGCTGATCTGTATAAATCTCCAGGGTGGACCCACACTGTTCTCTGCTCAAAGGCTTTTAGCAAGATCATGTATGTTTTTCTGAGAGCTTTGTTTGCGGGACAGTGCGAGAGAGCTGGGGGTGCATGGTAACAGCATTCACTGCCCTGAGTGTGTAAATAGTCCAGAAGAAGGACAAAAGGCAGGTGGCAAATTAGGACATGAACTTTTGTCTGTGGGACCAGCAGCCAGTTCCCCGTGTGGCCAAGTGACACAGCTAATCAACAAGAATTTGTACCCTCCCCATCCTCTCTCTTTGGCTTAGCATCCAATCACAGTGTGCCTGCAGTTCTGCAAGGCATTTGCACTGTTTCTTCAACATAGTTGGTGCCATTAAGTATAAAAGTGTCTGAACACAAGGACAGAAGGCCTGCAAAGAAGACAGATAAACAGCAAACAGGTAATGGTGCAGCAGGGGCTGCAGCCTCCTGCCACTGGCACCACACAGGCTGATCCCAGCCTGGGGACGGCCCCTGCTCCTGGTAACCCCAGAACTGGGCTGTCTGGATGCATCCCACCCCAATCTAAATTTGATCTACCTTGCTGCACACTTAGTTAAAGAAAGCAGCTTCCATGCTAGTATATCTGTGCCATTTCATGCCATACAGTGATTTTCACCAGCTAAGGAACATGCTTGTGTTCTTCTGCACCAACTTGTAGTCACCAAGAAAACTTTTGTTTCCTCAGGCCTCTTCCTTTTCCAAGCTCAAAAAAGTAGGAAGGTAGTTATTAAGAAAGAATAAATACAAATCTAGGAAAAATGTTAAGTAAAAGGAAAAATAGCTGAACAGCAGCTAAACTCTAATCGTAGCATGTCTGTATTTCTTGCCCTGCCTTCCTTCCAAACACTTTTGGAAACATGCCTGCTTCATGCAAGCTGGATTTGCATTTCAGGGAATGGTTGTGCACTACTACTGTGCTATAAATAAATGTCTGCTGTACCAGGTCTGCTGGCTAAGTTCATCCAACTTCTCTGAACCTTCCTATCTATGCTTTTTGCCTTTGGATTTGCATTACCTGAACCAAAGCAAAGCTGACCTGCCCTGTATCTCAGATATAGCAAGACTGAGGTCCTGCAATATTTTTGCTGTTTAAGTAATTCTATAATCCAGTGCTAATTCACATGAGAAGAGTTTTTAATGGGGTTTAAGACTGCTTTATATCACTTGAGGTTGTGTCAGTAATTAAATTGAAGTGTATGTGCACACATGCACGTAGTAGGTTTAAGAATGTTGGTTTCAGTAAAGCTCATATGACTTCTGCATGTACAGGGCCTAAAGCTCTGAGGGAACATAAGAGGGAAGGGATTGAAGAGATGAGAGCTGACACTACCGTGTCACAGTCCTCTCTCTTCCTCCTCCTCTTTCTAGTTTCACACTGCAGATTAACAGCATAAACATCTGATGTGTGGCATCCTGCACCTATGCCTAGCAAAGCTACTGTGATTATACCTCCCCAGCTTTTCATAGGAATCAAATGTCCATTCTGGGGTTGATGGTGAAAATCTCTTCAGGGCAGATCACAACCAACTTTGGAAAACACTTTTTGGTTTTTTTTGCAAGGAAAATGTCAGTTTTGTTAGTGCAACAATTTTATTGTCAGGTTTTTAACTGAAATTCAAATGAAGTTTAAAGGGAGTAGCACAAGCAATATTCATAAAGATTTGCTGGACTTTATAAAAACATTTCTATTGTCCAGGTTCGGTTCCCTTTTGTGCTCTCTCATCTTGGATATTGTTGTAACATTCAGGTACGTTTTTTATATTTGAAAGAAGAAATACTCCCTTAGGCAGACATTCTTGAATTGTCAGGAAAAAAGTTCAAACTAGTTTTGTTGATCACCCTACAGTATGGAAAATGGATTTGATAATCGCAAGAACTTGCACCAGAAACTTGATTCTTGAGCCATACAAAGCATACTGCTCCAGACATCTTCTTTCCAAAGCTACAGCTTTGGGAAGAAGTTATACTAAAACTTGGCTGAAGGTAAGGACAGATTCAGGAAAAATGTACTCCATTACAGATTGTACAGTCTAAAGATAAGTCATGGCAAAAAGATTTACATTAAAGTTAAGCTATGCATATTTTGATCCAATACTCTTGTATTTTTTAACTTCCTTGATGACATTATGCAGCGATTATTTCTGTAATTCTACAGAGATGGAGAAGCTCAGATTCATGCATTTAAACTCCTCCAGACTCTGAGAGACTTATACTTCGAATCTGAATTGTATGCTTTTGCCTAATTTCTATTCTACCTAATTAATACTGTGATTAATTCCCAGGGAACACAATGCCAGTGTAGCAGACTCTTGTATTACAATTTCAACAGTCTCAGTTCAGGGCATGTATAAGAGGTGATTGAGAGGCAACTATTCTGAGTGCCCTTCCCTGGTAGGGTCATGTTATTTGTTGAGAAATCCTGAATCAGCCCCTTTGCAGCTTTATACCTTTCCTGAGCAAATACCACAGGAGCTGTGACTACTTCCTTGTCTTCACTTTTAACTTTATTCAAGGGAAATAACAAGATATTTAGCTGAGGCAAAAGCTCTCATATGGCTCTTCTGTTGAACTAGAAAAAGTAGTTTGAATTTTTTTTTTTTTTTAACCAGAATATTACCACCCTTTCCCAGTCTCCCCTAAACGATCAACCCGTTCCGCTCTGGACAAGGAGCAGAGCTGTGTGTCAGCCTCCTCCTTTCCTCTCTGTCCTGATATTCATTCATATCCTGGGGTAAATATTTGCTGAACCAACATTATTTTCTTTACAAATTCCCGGGTAGACGCCAATGCTGCTTCGGAGGCAATAAAGCTTCTTACATATTTTCTGATCAACTCTGCCAGGGTTAAATTATATTTAGTTCTTCTTAGTTTCTTTTTAAACATAGAGATTCTGGATTATTACAGCTAGATGTCTGAATCCTGAGATTTTTCAATAAGTCATTAATTCAAGAGCAAAGAGATATTTCATCTCCGTGTTGTTTTCTGGACCACAAAAAAGACGACAGAAAATTTTGTGGGGATGCTTGCTCTCTTCAAAGATAATTTTGGGGATGTTAACGCTTGGAGTGGCAGAAAAGTCAAATTTATCACTGAAGTAAACTTGTGATTATACTGAACTATGAAAAGCAATAGTGCTTATTTTCTGGCTGTTGTATTCAATGTGGAGCAGCGTCACAGCAAAAATGTGGGGGTTAACAGCTTGTGTTACTTTCTGCATTAAGTATTCTGGGTTTGAGAAGAAAGTCAAATCTAGCTGTTCTCCAGACAAATAACCTTTCAGAGTTTTTACTTTTATAATCTTCAGTGGTGTTTCAGGTGGAATATGAAAAAAGAAGAGTTAATTTAGTTGCATGCTTGTATTTTATGTGAAGGCAGAATGATGTCTGTGCATTGCAGACCTGTTAAATACCTAAGGGAAGTTGCATCATGTCAGTATTGGGCCAAAGTTTAGACATGTAGTCTGTAAAATCCTCGAGATAAGGGGGTTTCAAGATTTTATTTCAAATTCTGTTTAAATGATTAATTTCAAAGTGTTCCTTTTAAGCATTTACAACACAAGAACTGCAACAGGGGTTTGCTGCCTGACAACAGAACTGACTGAAGTACAAATGAAACTGTCATCCTTCAAGTTGAGCAAAACATAAAAAGGAAGCAAATGGCGTGAATGAAAACTAGCTTAGCTTTTAAAGAGGTTCCATTATCATTAATCTAAGATGCTGTTAATGCAGGCAGTTTATGGCATGTTGCATTCTCCATCTTTCTGTACATATTTGATGTTTCCTATATTTAAAATCCTTGTTTCAAGGATCATCTTTTTGCATTTATGTAGCACCCTGTGCAGCTGGGTCCTGGGTCAGGTCTGATGCAAATTGTAGTGATGCATCTAACAATAATAATTACTCATACAAGACATGGTGGGAAACGTGGTCTCGTGTCTTTTCTAAAAAAAACCACCTTTTATCGTTAGTTTCTGGTGGTGCTTGTGAAAACCATTCACAGAGAAGACAGCAATGAGGTAATTTCACTTGATTAATCCCTTCAAAGGCAAGTGGGTTTTAAGGTAGGAAATAAAAAGGAAAACATATAAGCCTGTTACCAAAAGGGGTATAAAACCAGAATGAAAAAGGACAAAGTCATTGCTACCTAGCAACCAAAGGCACATAGAAGAAAGCTGTCTTCATGACAGGGGTTACCAGGCAAAAACTGGGCATGCAGGCAAGCAGGAGCAAGGCTGTGCAGATCTTAAACTTACTTGGGTTAACTACTGCTGTAGGAAGTAGCAATGGTGACAATAGAAGCCACTTGGAAGTTTTACTTTCTGGTACACCAGAGGAGGCATTCAGCTCTTCAGTCAGCTCTTGCAGCTTGATGTACTCTCGCAACCATCATAGAAATGTGAACCACAATTCAATAAAGATTGGTGGTTTAATTTTGTGAACAACACACCAATCTGAGTGAGGGGGGATGAAGGACTAGAGAAGTAGTTGCTATAGTCCTGGGAGCAGTTGAGGCACACAGAAAAAGTGGTCTAGGTAGCTACAAAGCTGTTACTCTGATCTTACAGTATACAATGAGCTGTGTAATATAATAGCAGATACAGTCTTTGGGGAACTATGATTAAAAGCCTCAACTTCTGACCTATGAGCCACGGAACACACTACTAGCAATGACACAATTTAGTTATTTCCGAATAACAGTTATTCACCAATACGACTTTAATCTGACATAAGAGAATGCCATTTCTGAATTTCATTTTGGAGAGCAGCGAGGACATGTTGCTGAACCAACAAGCCTTGATATCAGCTGGGGATAAGAACTCAAAGACTTCAGCATGGAGGAGACTTGGAATTTAATTAAATCTTGGGAAAAACTTTGGGAGGACCTGTGTCACATAGCCCTTCTGAAGGCCAGGGAGAAAGGGCACGGGAGCTTTGATGAGCTTCCTGGCCTTGGTACAAGCAGAAGTGACTTTTCTATTGATGTGTGGCAGAGATGGGAGTTGCAGCCATGAGGCTGGTTTGAAGATTCTGTCCAGGGAGTTTTTTGACCAAGTCACTAGAAAACAGCTGAAACCTTTACTCTTAGGAGAGACTGGAGATCTCTTTGAAGTGGGTCTGCAAAGGGGCTGCAGACCTACTCCAGCAGGAGCTCTGTTTTTATTTCCTAAACCTCACCCTTACCCTCAACTAGACTACTGCATGCTACTCTGACTTCTGGATATGCAAGGTTTTAAAAGGCATTTTGAAGGAAGTGTTTTTAAATAATGGGGTGAAAGCAAATTCTAAAGGGATGAAATTCAGTGTGAGAGACACGGAAAAACTTAGCTAGAAATCTACCTTTGATAATCTTTGCTAGATAGGGCAGTGCCCAGCCCTTATTGCCTGCACTCATGTCTTTGATACAGGACCACAAGAGAAGTCATTTCAGCTGGAGAAAAGGGCTGAAGGACCAGATACAGGGAGACAACTGTGGGCTGCGTTGGAAGGGTCCCTGTCTAGACTGGGAAGAGGTCATGGTTGTATCTCTGGCTCTGGTCCTGTTTTATGTGTTCATGTGTCAGAGAGAGTACTTCCTTGCTAATGGAATTTGCTAATGACATAGTTTTAGGACAGAGAGGAGTCCTACAAGAAAAAAGAGGATGACTGTGACAAAAAAATATTAGAAATAGTATTGGATTTAACACTACAAGGTGCAGGCTTATGTGTTTAGGGAAGAATAACAGCAGTTTATTGCTATATGACAGGAGTTCATCTGTCAAACATTACAGAGAAAAAAAAATCATAAGCATCTCTAGTAGTAATGTACAAAAAAATCACTTAAGATACTGAAATATATCAAATGTTTCGATTCCAGTAGAGATTTCCATAGGTATTAGATCCACAGGGATAAATTCCATTATATACAGCTGTCTACAAGGCGCAAATGAGACCTCGCCTGCAGATCGGGCGTTGTCCTGGTGACATGTAACTAAGTATTATGAACTCACATTGTAATACTTGCAGAAAACAATGCTACCATGACATCAAAAATGTTTTAGAACATGCTAAAAATATGTTACTTTGCAAAACAAAATTAATTGCTTTCTAGGAATGCCTTAAAGGTACAAAAACCAGGGAGGGAAGGAACTACTTAAACCAAGGAGCAATACTGTCATTGCAATAAAGGCATATATATAAAACAAAAAGAAATTCCTAACAGAAAAATGAGTATTTGGATCTTCTAGTTCAAGTAGTAAGGCAAAAAATCCCACCCCTTCCTCCTCAACAATAGTGTTTGACAAAAATCTGCAATGATTAAAAAGCAGACCAAGCTGCATAGAGTAAAGACTTAGTCACAAAATATCAGATGCAGTTGCATTACAGTTCTATTGCAGTAGCTGCCCTGCCAGTTCATGGCTGGTGTTGCCATTGAAATGCTGTCTGGATGGGATGTCTCAGACAGGTCTCAGAAGGGTGATGTTCCAAACACTATGATCCACTGGAATTTCATGGCAAGAATGGGAACAGGAGTGACATTCAAGTGCCGAAAACTGGAACGCGGTGCTCAATCACGTCAACAAGCGTTGTAACTGGACACATGTCCATTGAGAACTTCCATCAGGAACTTCCATTAGTTGTTAGCAGTGTAATGCCCAGGGCACAGAGCATACTGGATGTGATTCTGCCCAGTAAAGGGTCATGGTGGGAATACGCAACACAGCTACCCTCGCAGAGGTGTTATCAATAGTATCCCACTGGAAACTCAGACACGAGTTATTAGCCATCTTCAAGGTTTCAAGAGGATATAGGGTTTTAATCTAGCCAATGCATCCCATCTTCCTTAAAAAAAAAAAAAAAAACAAGAAAAAAGGATCTCTTCATCATGTCCAAGGCTGGTCCCCTCCATACACTCTGCCTTCCTTAAAATAACTCTTGTTGTACCCTGATTAAGGAAGTTTATCTTCTCCAGATCCTGTTACACATGGTGCTGGTGTAATGCAAAGCACAAATGTGTATTATCCTTAATCTTTGTGCAGGCACCTGAGTGTGTTTGTGCATACTAGCCTTTTAAACAATTTTGTTTGTTTTACAAAGTATTTACTAGTCATTAATTACGTAAATTCTATATTTTACTAGTAATTCTATAAATCAGTAGCTGAATTCGGCCAAATAAGCAGACTTGGGAAGATGACAGAAAAGTGAAAAGACTGTATACTCAGGTGTCTTTTGGCTCAATGGATTCACTGAGTTGCCTACTTCTGGCCAACAAATATACTAATCTACCTACTAAAGACATAACCTTCATTTCCAACCAGGAGCTATTAAGGAATAGCAGAAAATAACATCTGTTTCAGTATTGCTCAGTTTTCCTAGGGTCAGACATAGGGTTATCAATGTGACTGATGGAGCACATGTATGCTATGTGGTTGTGTGTTGGAAGGAGAAGGGAAGTTGTTATGGTGCAGAAATTGCTCTGCTTTGGAGTGTTTTGTGGTTTGGCTGGCATGAGTTATGAATAGAGGTACTTCTTCCAAGTAGTCTCCTCAGTACATTTTTCTTACATTTTTATTTTGATAGGAAAAGTTTAAGCAACTTTACCTTCATGAAGAATGCCACCTGGGACAAGCAATGGAAATACTTTTAATTTTGGATATTATTATGAACTGACATGAACTTACAGGTACATAGATAATTTAGCAGTTTAGGGTGGATAATTATTATTCTGATTAATTTAGGTACTAAAATGAACTTGTACAAGATAGATGCATTATTAATTACTAGATCAAAGGCTTTGGGGAAGATTCATTTATACAGTACATTAGCACAGATTTACTGAATGACTTTTGAAGTCCTTTAATAACTCAGTGTTAGTGCTTCAGCTCAGAAAACTGTTCTATTTAGGGAGATATGACTTATGGAAATACTGCAAGGAAATGTTTATAAGGAATTGTGTCCTTTTTTTTTTGACAGAGAGGTTGATTTGGAAGTGAAAAGCAAAATAACAAATCCAATTACAAGCTCTTTGAAATAACAGTTTCTTTTAAAGCTTTTTCACATCTTTTTGTTTTGTTTTCCCTGTGTCTTTCATATTTTGCAGTAAAAAAAAAAATAAAGAAGTTTAAAAACTTGAATAGAGTGAAAGAGAAAATATATATATATATATATAGCAATTTCATTTCAACTATTACACTTTTTTCCAGGATCAAAGGATAAAAATTTGTACTGGGAAATATCATATTTACTAAAATTATTAGCTTCAAAGTATTTATTTGCCTCAGCTGTTAACTCATGATTACTGGAGGGGTGATTTTGTAAATACAGTTTATTCCATCTACCACTGTGTAATAACACTCAATCTGTTTCACAGCTCCTAGCTAAGAAGTCACTAATAAAAACATGCAGCTGCCTCAAATTTTACTGTTTTCGAATAGCAAATTTAGCTCTCAGAGTTTTTCCAAGCAAAAAAAAGGCATCTCTATTCTAAGGGACACAACAGCCTAATAGTAACGTATTTGAAAACGCTTTACATCTGAATGGCTGTGGTTGCCATTTGTGTTGACTCAGGGGGAATAAAACTTCTTTCACAAAGCTGCGATGCTGTGTACTGGTCACTCACTATATGCTGCCACTCGCAGCTGTGCTGCCTGAGAGCGGGTGAAGAATTCTTCTAATTTTATACATTATACATCACTTGCTTATTTATCCTAAAGTACCCTTCCTTCCCATCTGGGAGGCTGCATATGCCTAAGGCCAGTTAAGGGAATTCTGTTCCTTATTAATGAAATCTGTTGTAAAATAAACCCATCATACATTTAAAAAAATAAGAGGGAGAGTTAAACAAGGCTATAAAATCTCAAAAGGGATGTAAGAGATATGCATCCTTTTTTTCACCAGAGGGGAAAAAAATGTTCTGTAAAGAGGGTTTTTCTTTCCTGGAACTTTGTGGCTCACATCATGAAGCCCAAATTAATATTGCACTTTGCTGTATAGGTGAAAAGCCGTATCTTCAAGTGACGTAGATTATGGAGCAACTCAGCACTCTCCAGATTTAATTCTGACAGGCAGGAGCAGGTGGATGGCATGCAGCATAACCTTGGAAAGATGACCCCACATGACTATTGATTTATATTTGATAGTTGCAAGATAAAGTAAGGGTTAATTAAGGAACTTCTAGAAGGGGCACAGGATGTTCAGGTGAAAGGTGGACCAAGGAATGTGCTGACCCAGAAATAGGCCAGCTGGTTTATGTTATTATTTTATTCTTTCCTAGGACCTTCAAGTGACTGGAAAGGTTTACAGCAAAGTGTGCTCTGTGAGAACCTGAATATAATCTGCCTTTCAAAGCCAGAGTGGCTGGTGCACTGGTTTACCAGAGCATGCTGTGAGAGTATTGGAGACTAGGATGGTGTCACATAGGCAGCATGCAACGCAGGCAGGCTTCGCAGTATTTTGTGTTATGAAGCTTTGAAAAAAGTACTCTCAATTGCAGGCAAGCTTGAAAAAATGGGTGGGACCCAAAAAAGTTTTACTAAGACTTTTCTTGCATTTCATTCCTGCCATTTTGTTTTTTTTTCCTGCTGGTGGTCATCTGCATTTCTCAGTATCAGGATAAAGAAGAATGAACATTCTTGCTCTTAGTAAGAATCCTGCTATTGCAGTTTGTCTCTTACACATCACATCTACTCATTCATTTTGCTGTTAGCAGTAGTAATGCATGCAGACGAGCTATTGCATCATCAATCAGAGAGCCTCTACTGGGAAAGGAAGGAATTTATTTGATGCCATCTATTTTATTCGCACAATTATTAAATTAGTGGGAATGTAAAAAAACAGTAAGATGTGATGCAGAAGAGACATTTTTGTTTGTAATGTTTTATGGCTAGATGTGATTTTATTTTGTTCGGTTAAGAATTCACGATAACTGCACCTTCCCAGGAAGTGGGAAAGACTGTTCTCATTAGCCCATGAGCTGGATGGCTCTTTTATTGAGAACAAGCTTCAGATCTGCTAGGCTGTGGTTTCCGCCTTTCTGATAAATATCTCCTTCCCTTTCTCATTTGTTCTCAGGCGCTACAGCCTTCCACATTGGGCCATCTGGGCTGCATATGCTGATTCACGTTGTTGGAAGTAAGAGATAGATACTCTTGCTGTTGCAGGGAAAACTACATTTTGTAACCCTTGTGGTCATCTCTGAGTGCATCTCTCAGGTGACAACCCTGCTCCTCTCTTCCACCTCTCTGGCAGAAGTTCGTAATCCATCCAGGAAGACTGACTCACTGGTTGGCTCTGTCTTGATTTTCTAGTCATGGTATCGTAACAGCAACAGCATGGCTTTGCACCTTAAAATCTTGTTTATCCGGGGACTTTTAAAGGTGCTGGGAGAGGATCAAACCCACCTGAATCACAGTAAAGAGGAAGGTTATAATTATACTTCTCATTTAAACCCTCATTTTTCCACATAGGATTTATTAAGAAAGCCAGACCTGTCACCTCCTCCTCTGGGCCAGAAGCAGCACACCACTCTGCCTGTTTCTTCCTTCTCCTTTCTCCTCCTGAGGGACCACCCATTGCCACTGTGTTTACTCCCAAACCACCCACAGTTCACCTACCTCAGCCAATTACAAGCCTCTTCAAAAGTCTTTTTAATAATTAATGAAACACAGTAACACTTACGAAGTAGGGAATGTATATAATCTTTTAATGTCCCCTTGCTCTCTCTATGTCAAACTGTTGATTTTGCTTTGTTAAAGTTTGGTGCCAAAACTAAATTTATATTTTCAGTATCAATATGTCCCTCATATTCAGGCAGTTGGGCAGTTGGACAGATGCTCTGAGTTGGTGTCTCCCAGGCATCCAAGACCAGACTACCTGGCTCTGTGCCTCCAAAGCATTTGAGGGAGCAGTTCCCAGGTTATCCAGAACATGCTGGGCAATGACATTCACCTCACTTATGCTGAGTATCAAAGGGAAAACATCACACTGTCATCAGATTGACCAACATTTCTCTGTGTTGTCATCCTCCACAGCAAACAGTACTTAGTACTGAAGCACTATGGACCTCCAACAACTCATGTATGAAACTTTTGATGTATATTAGACTTTTTCACTCCTTTGGTATCTTCACATTTGCTGTTATAAAGTAACTAACTGGGAATCTTCACAGCCGTGAAAATTTGTCATTAAGCAACTGAACTTCCCTACCTGCCAATAATGCAACATTATATAGAACTAAATTTTTCTAACATTTTTTTGTCATCATTAACTCATGAGTGACAAATTCCTTTGCTACAAAGCAACATGGTTCAGTGAAGTTTCTTAATGCCAGCTCTATCTTCCTATCCATAAACAGTTTCCATAGTACCAAACTGAAATATTCAGACCTGTTTATTAATTCACGGATCTACTAAATGCCTCAGCTACTAGTACAAGCTTATGCTCTTATTTAGTGTCTGGTTGTTTTGGAATTATTCAAAGATTAAAGATAGCTTCCTTAATTTTTTAATAAATAAGAAATTGAAAAAAAATAATCTGTGTGCCAAAACTGCAGGCTTGAAACTAGAGGACTCCTATTTGTTGGAGAAGTGGGGTTCTGAAATAATCTTCTAAGCAGAGTCTGGGGACAGAACTATGAACTCCCTCATGGGAGTTCCCTCAGCTGATGAAAGAGATTATGTGATGTGGTTGCCTATGAAATCTTGGGACTCAAGAGATCCCTTCTAGTCTTATGCTTAGCAAACAGGAAAGATACCTTTGTCAGGAGTTTATTTTGTGCAGGAATGTGGGAACTTCAATCTGTAAAATCGAAGTTTCATATAACACAACCTAAGCTCAGTCAGTTCAGGGGGGAATCACCCTTGTAGCAACGGACAAAACATGAGGGTACTTGGTTGGCCTGGGGAACCCCTTGGCATATAGATGAGCAAAGCTCAGAGGGTTTTTGTGCCTGGGCTTGTAGGCACAAACATGCCAATAACCCAAGAAGGGCTTGGAGGAATATGTAAGCCTTTCCTAGACCCCATGGAAGGAGGGGTAGAACCAGGACTGCAATATCCATCTGTCCTAAAATCAATATTATACAAATGAACATTTGCGTGGCGTATTTTTAGCCTGTATGGAAAAGTGTACGAATGTCTGATACCATATGAAGTCAGAGATTGTCTCCAGTTCTAGAGGAATAAATCTGCTTTTTTGGTCTTTAAAATTATTATATTTAATCCTTTATTAATAGGATTATTACCTGTGAAACTGTTAAGGCTGGTGATAAATTTCTAGGTTTTCTTAAGAGCAATCAGAGAAATAAATCCAATTGTAAAGCAGAATTTGATCCAAGATTCCGAGAATGTAAGTGCATGAAGTAGCTGGCCTGCAGATTAACTAACACTGTCTGTCTATATGAAATTCAACTTGCAGTGGATGAACTGCAGTAAGCCCAACAGAAAACACCGAGACAATGTTAATATTTTGCCAGCAATACGTTTATAGATGAACTCTAGCTGTATGAAAACAAATTAATTTGCAGGAACAAGAAAAGATATTGCCACTATATATTTTAACTTTAAGAAGACTGTTTTTAATTAACAACTGTTAAATTTGATGATATATTCTGGAAGTAATTTAACTTAGCAGTTAAATTATCAATGCTTTTCACTACTTCAGAGTTAGTCTTATAATTTCTAAAATTCTGATAATTGTTAAGAATCTTTAAAAAATAAAAAGAAAATATAATCAGGTAACAAAATCTTTGAATGATCTAAACTTTCCTGGAAAGATGTGGAATAACACAATAATTTAGGAAGAGATTGTTCTTATTCTTCATAATCCAGACAAGGCATAGAAAGCTCCTTATTTTTGATCTCAAGTTATGAAAAGGATTAAACTGAGTATAAAATAAACAGATCAATATAAACACAAATATATTTGTATAAATACAAAATTATAAATATATGAATATAGACTTTATGCATTGGAAAAAAAATCTGAAAGTGAAAAAGTTATTTCCATAAAGATAAAAGCTATAGTAATCTGAACATGCAGGGAAACATCCAAAGAAATAAAGATTTAACTTAATAAAGGCTAAAAATAGGCTCATAAATTATTTTCTTGATCCTGGGGAAAAGGAGTAACATTTAAAAATTATATTTATCGAACTATGGTATAATAGAAACAAGGTACTTAGCATTAGCTTCTTGCTTGAAAAACATCTCCAAATTATATGGAAAATCAAGGGGTTAAATTCAGTGACAAGTGAATTAGGAAAGCCTTGGCATGCTATTTGTTTGAGGAATATCAACGGTATAAGCTAGAAGCAGGCAAACTGTGCAGTAACAAAAAGTGACTCATGGGAGATGGGATGTTTAATGGGAAAAGAAAAAGGAAGAAGAGATTTTGATGCATATCAGAGTAAGGAGAGCTTTTAAAAGCGTGCCTGGAAAGCAAACTCACACTTCCATTTTCTCTGTATTTTTGTCAGATGTATGAAAGACTTGATACCTTGAGAGGCTGAAGGTCCTGCTCCTTCCAGTGCTCCTGGGCCCAGGGAATTTGGCCTCCTGTGCATCCCTCAATATCAGGTCACAGAAAAAGGTAATTAAAGTAACAGACTTACGTGGTGAGGGAAAGTAATGAAGGCAGCAATATGTGCTACTGCATCAGGCATGGATTCCTGCAAAGCAGCTTCAGAGAAGCCAGAGCAACTTGGTGCCAGTGGTTATTGATTCAGGGACAGGATATCTCAAGGACAGGGCTTGTCATGTGGGAACCACAAGAGGATGGCAAAAACACTGTCCAACCCTGACAAAACAGGCTTAGCTAGAGAGGTCAGCATGCTCAAACAAGGTTTTTGCTGCTTGACTTTACTCTCTGTGGTGGTGTCCCCTGTAGTCCTTCAGTTGAGTGTAATACTGATTTTCCTTTCTAAAGTAAATGGTGGTTGTACTGAGATGCCCTCTCCAGCTGAGCAGGCCATCTGTTGCCCTACCACTCACATCTCCACCTCTCCATGCCTTCTACATGGACATATCCGGAGACTTGATCTGGTTCACAAGGCGTCACACATGATTTATGTCAGAAGCTACACAGAAGTGATCATTGCATAGGAGACCTGGATTACTTGTGTCTCCTTATCCTTAAGGCAAATTTAATCTGGCCAGTTGATGACAGGATCAGTGGAAAACAGCCTTCACAATCTTTCATTATTTTGCATGTACATTTTTTTTTTTTAATCAAGTTATTACCATGACTATCACCAGCCAGCTAGGACAAGCCAAAATGCAATGAGTGGTGCTTTGTGATGGAAGCAGAAAGCCAGTGCAGGAGTGACTGCTTCCAGACTGCCAGAGCCCCTTCCTGAGGATGCGTGGAGGATCCCCTGTATCCTGGGGGGTCCCTGGTGACCTACAGGCTGACTTTGCTGTGGGGAGGTAGGTGGGCTCTGTCACAGGGACTCTCAGAGTCAGGCACCCCCAATGAAGGGAATGTTGATAAAAGTGCTTGAGATACTTCTCTCCAAACTCCTCTTTGATGCAGTTAATCCTGCCATTTTGTCCTGTCTAGCTGAGTGAAAATTTGCCACTCTTGGTAGAAAAGCTGTTTAGGTACTTGTCATTTTATATGTGTTCTTCTTTGAGGAGCTAAAAATGGAGCTGATAACCACCTGAAAGACCTGGACCTTACCTAGAGAAATGGCTTTGCAGGGAAGGCAAGCAATTGTTTTTATACTTAGTTATAAAACCACCAGCAGATCATTTGCAGTATTGCTACTGAAGTACAGATAGAGAAAGGTTCATGCAGAAGACTTGAGCAGTATGATTTAGTGAGGTCTTAGACTTCCATATTCATAGTCTTGGGCAAGACATAGAATGAAATCCTGTTTTTGGTTATATGTCCAGTGTTCTTGGAACGTAACTGCCAGTAATGACTCTGCAGCCGGAAGAGATGGTGGAAGAGAGCGCTCATGAGGAGTGCTGCAAATTCATCTCCCTTAACTTTACAGAGAGGATAAAGTATCGGTAAGATGAGCTTTCAAATTGCAAGCCCACAGTTTTTCACGCTGTCAGAATTATGATACTACAGCTCCACAAAGCACGTGGAGGTTTGGGTGAGGAGTTTCCAAAGCTGGGCTGGGTGTCACAGAGTGTCCTTAGAGCGCCAGGGCTCTGCTGCACAGGAGAGGGGGCTGGATGAGTGAGTCAAGGCTTTCTGGCTCTCCCTCTGCAGGCAGATATTTAGTTTGCTTACAGATATTCAAAATAAGTTATTTTTATACAAAGTAAATACTTCTTGACATGCTGTGAGGGTACATGTATTGTTTCTGCCGTCGTCCAGGAGCTGCGGCAGGACTGAGCTGTTACACCAGACAGGAGTGGAGTTTCCAGCCTGTTCAGATGATGAGGGAATGGGCAGCTGGATGGAGGAGGATGAGGAAACTCGGAATCAGTGATGGGCAGATTCACAGTCCGTGATCTGAGTGTATCAGTGATTTTCCCTACATTGTATTCTTACCATCCTTAGCCAGCGAATGAAAAATGGAAGGTTTAGATGACATTTAAGCCAGCATCCTAACCATTCGAACAGGAATAAAAATATCCTGTTTCCACAGGGAATGTCAGCGTAGTAGCCCTGAATCGTTTAATTTATCAGAATTAACATGTAAATAAAGGTAATATGGTAAGCATAACATGACATGACAGAAGTAGGAAATGGGGCAAAATAGATCATATTCATCTCAGCTCCTGTGATCCTTCTGTGCCATGAGTCAGATGAACAGTAATGGTTCATTAATTGTGTGAGGGGCTGTGACCTGGAGAGAAATGGCCAGCAGGGAGGTTCTTGTCCTGTCAGTTCCTTTGTTTGGACGGGGAGTTTTAGGAATATATACGACTACTGGGTAAAATCACAGCTGTCTAGAAATGTTAGTGCTACAGGAATTGCCTTCTCCTTCCACTAAAATCAATGCAGGAAATATACCTAAACATTTGCATGGTAATGATGAGTGATTTAGCATAATTATATGAAAATTAATGTGGTTTTGCTACTGCTGAATGGATGTCTTGGCTGCCCATCCTACTCTTCTCTGTGTCTGGAGACTTACTCTGCAGCAGGCTGCCTCAGCTTGTGGTCTGTGTCTGGTCTTTCTCCAAGAGGTCAGCCAAAGGCACTGTCAGAAGGGAAGCTATTGTGGGTAGGTGTAAATTCATAAGACTGGAAACCACAACCAAACCACTGGGCACATATTAGCATCTCACAAATCAAAACAGCTTGAGTATTGCTGCTGTGAGTTTAAATGACCACTCAGGTCAGTACAAGAATGAACCTTAAGCACAGATGCCAGCTGTGCTTTGATGCAGCCAAGGCTCTGCTTCTCAGATTCTGCCTTTCTATGTTATCTGTACATTGACCTCCCTTACTTGAAGCTGCAAATATCTTGAAATAGAGCCTAGACCTGCTGAATTTTTTCATGTGCTTCCTCCTCCCTTTTCTTTGTGATTTGCTCAGTGTCTTTTGCTGACTTGGCTAGCTATGTGAAGCTAATTACTTTATAAGTATATGCTTTACAAATTCAATATATGAAAATATACTTTATATGTATATATAAATACATAGTTTATAAACATAGATTCTGGTGAGACTTTGTAGCAGCCTTCCAGTACTTAAAGGAGGCTTGTAAGAAGGATGGAGAGGGACTCTATATCAGGGAAAGTAGTGATAGGATGAGGGGTAATGGTTTTAAAGAGGGTAGATAGAGATGTGAGTGTGGTGAGACACTGGAACAGGCTGCCCAGAGAAGTTGTGGATGCCCCATCCCTGAAAGTGTTCAAGGCCAGGTGGATGGGGCTTTGAGCAGCCTGGTCTAGTGGAAGGTGTCCCTGCCCATGGCAGGGGTATTGGAACTAAATGATCCTTAAGGTTCCTTCCAACTCAAGCCACTCTATGATTCTGTGATTCTATACAAAAGAAAATACTACAAACTTGGGGATATTTACCCCTCCTTTTTTCCCTCCTCCTTGCCCAGTGCTGTTTGTGGGCTCTCTGCTACTCTTGCCTGTGGTTTTCTGGCTGTCGTTAAATTTATTGCCCACACGTCTTATAAATCCATGGCAGGATGTAAACCTGTCAAAATTTAAGTGTTTTAAATTAATCTCAGGATACTCCTTATATGGATTTTAAAGTATTTCCTTTGACACATAGAGACAAATACATACATTTTGGTGTTGTTAAGGTGATCTTCTCATAAAATGGACTGAAACAGTGCTACTGACTTTGAAGAGGAGACATCATCATCCTGGAACATTAATTGGTTAAAACCCCAAAATCTCCCACCAGAAACAAACCTCATGTTTTGTCCTTTCTGTCACTCTGTGCTTATTCTGAAACCACTGCAAGTGATCTGTTTTAATTTTACTGTTTAGGATCAGTGCTATAATAAATCCTGATTTATAGTATAGCACAGCACAATTTTCCTTATTTTAAATTTAAATACGATTAAGAACAAATGTTAGTGCCTGGTCTCAGTTAGAAGTTACAGTAACGGGTGTTAAGTAACACCTGTTAAAGCATGACCAGCCTTCTCAATGTGATCACATCCACCCCAGTGATAAGGTTGTGCTCTTGGAAATAGCAGGCTTTGAAATGAAAACTAAATGAGAAGGACGAGGCAGGGCAAGGTGGGGAGCGCAATGAGCTCAGGAGCCGGCTTTAGAAGCTTTGTGCTCTGGGAAGCTCTCAAAAAGGTCCAGCTGTTTTTAAATGCACAAGCTGCAAAATGGACTTTTGGAAAAAGCATTTCTTAGAAAATATGCATGGATCTTGTCCTCACTGCTTTCTCCCCTTCTGTTTTTTGGAGAAGAAAAAAGAAAGAAAGGAAGGAAGGAAGGAAGGAAGGAAGGAAGGAAGGAAGGAAGGAAGGAAGGAAGGAAGGAAGGAAGGAAGGAAGGAAGGAAGGAAGGAAGGAAGGAAGGAAGGAAGGAAGGAAGGAAGGAAGGAAGGAAGGAAGGAGAGAAGAAAGAACACAACTTTGTAGACTGTCAGTTTTAAAGCATCAGGCATGATGTTTTAAGCTTTACTCCCTATAGTCTCCTAACAAACAGCTTCAAAAGCATGAAATTAATAAAAAAATCTCTGCTTTTTATGCTTGCCTTTCAGATTTAGAAACTGGCCCTCCATGTGTCTGGGATTTGCAGGCTAAAGCTTGATGGCTTCAGTTCCAGAAGACAAACAAAGTCTCTTTTACAAAAATAAACACCTACTGAGTGTGGTCCTGCCTGTCAGTCACCTACAATTTCTTTTGTTGGCAACCAAAAGAGATAAGACCGAAGCAGCCTCAGCCCAGCAACTGTTCCCAAGCAAAGGACCCTGCGAAAGCCGGGCAATGCGAGGAGGTTTGTTGTGACTAATGCAATCTGATCGTCCTTGCAAGGGGATGGCAGCGCCCGGGGGCCCTTCGCCTCCTGTTGTTTCAAGGGAGCCTGTGGAAAGCAGTCTGGCTCAGGAGGAGCTCATAATATTCCCTCTCTGGAAAAACAAGTGTGTGCTTGTGTTAATGAGTGTGGAAAAATTCTGTGATAGTGTCCCTGTGTATTTCAAAAGACATAGATCAGGGCTGAAAGTAATCTTTGCTTTTTCTTTTTTTCTCTTTTCCTCTTTTGTTTTTGAATTTAAGGCAGCAGAATAAGAAATATGCATACATAAGAGCTTTTGCATTAGGATGTACAGGGGGCTTTCAGTGACACTGCTTTCTAGGAGGAACTAAAATAAGGGAAACTTCCCTTTTGGTGCATGGGTTGTATTTTTTTAAATGGCTATTTATTTATCACCACCTCCTTCATTTCCCTAGTTTTTCCTGTAACTAACCCTTCTAATGTGTTTTTTTTTTTCCCTCTTTAAATTGTTTCTCAAAAATAAATCATATTGTGACAAATAAACCATTACCAGATATATTAATGTCTTTTGAATTAACAACCTCTCCATGAGATGCTGCCCACAGTGTTCAGGCCCTTTGTCCCGCTTTGTTTTGAATGCCATCCTGAGATTCCCAGCTGGGAAGAGAAGATGGAGCTTTTCCTTTGCTTTCTTCCCAGTCTGCTCCTCCTTCTCTGGTTGTCAAATGTCAGCTGTGATTATGCTCTCCTAAGGAGAAAGATTCTTGCTCTGGCACCACCAGAAACCATGTAGTTGGCGGTCGCGTGGGGGTGGTGAAAAGCAGGATCAGTCGGGCTTGGTCACGAGTGATAATCTAGCCTGGTTTTACACACCCAGAGTCCTGGCCAGGCTCACAATTTAAACTGCAAATGATGATGGTAAGAGGATGATGATGTTAATAATAATAATATGTCACTGTGGGTGATGCTGCTCCTGCTGCCAGGAAATTGGTGATGCTTCTTGAGGGCTGGGGTGACCTCAGGTGCCCTTCTGCAGCGAGATGCTTTGATGGCAACGTGAAGCCAACTCTTCATGAGCCTGCTATCACAATTTAGAGAAAAGATGGATGTGCAAGGTTGAGGAGGGAGGGGAGGACGCTACTGAGAACATTTTAGGCTCTTACAGAAATAATTAGGAATAAAGCCACAATAAAAACATGGTACACAGTGTGGGTTTTCATCAGAGTGCGGTACCAAAACATTTCTACTGTGTTTCTAGAACAAATCAGTAACAAACATGCAGTTACTGAACAAAAAACTTTATGGAGCCATAATAGGAAACCTACCTCGATTAAAACCTCAGCATGATGGACAGAAAGTCTTTGCACAAAAAGGGAATCATGTGGTTCAAATACTTTTCCCATCGTCTAGCAAAGCAGCTGGACAAGGTAAGTGACTGTGACGGGCTATTGCCAGATCAGACCCTATGGCCAGGCGGAAAATTAGGGTGTCCTGGCCACAGCTTGGGCAGCTAGCACTGCTCAAGACTTGGTGACACTTGAGAAGAGCTGTTGAAAAGGAGCGTCAGAACCATGGGAGAGGTGGGACCCTGTGCCCTCCTGCTACTGTTCTGCAAGGGGACTTGTGTCACTGCTGCTTTGCACTTGCTCCTGTTATTTCTGTTCAGGTACACAAGCGCTTGTGAGCAAAGTGATCTGGGAGTTCAGGCCATGCTGAAATGGCTGAAATGTTCTTAAAAGGAAGCTTTGGAATTTAGTCACATAATGTTTTTATTTCAATATAAATAAGACAATTCAAATTAAATCTGCAGCAAAAATAGCAGCTGTTTGGAAAATGCTATGTAAAACCAATAAACTAACTCTCTAATAAACCATGGAATCAGAGAATAGTTTTGGTTGGAAGGGCCATTCAAAGGTCATCTAGTCCAACCCCAAACGAGCATCTTATTATATCCTCGATTCCTTCAAAATATACTCTAGTTTTCTGAAAAGTTTTCTCTTGAGTGTTGATAAAATCAGTGGAAGAGATAGTACTCAGTGCTTTTGGAAATAGATCTGTATGGATACAACAAAAAATAAGTTCAGCATCTGTTGATGATTTACATCCTTTGTCATATTCCTGACTGTCTTTGCTGATCAGAAGTACCCGTTGTTCTGCTTGATGTGAGCAACCCCCAACCCCACGGGCCTTCATCTCTGCAAGAGAAGTTGAATTGATGATTTGGAAAGCCTGAAATTATAGAAAAACGGAATAATAATATGGAATTAGGTGGTAACTAAGTAATCTAGAAGATAAATATATAGGTGGAATAACCGTAAGTTAGAACAATTTGCATATCTAAAAAACTTACTTCTTCAGGGATCTTAAAAAAAGAATTCATCAATTACAGTTACTGGGCAGGGCCAGCTAATCCTTGTCTTTGTTTTAAATTAATTTACTAAGCTAGTGATCACATTGTTTGAAAGCAGAACTTTATAATTGGCTGGAAAGAGACTGCAGATTAAAGGATTTGGGGTAGAGAAAGGTATGTAACCAATTAATTCAGTGTTTAACACACAGGAATAGCTATTTTTTGTAAGCCTTTAAAATATTGCTTTGGCAAATGACTGCAGAGAGAAGCACTGCTTTTCAGAAATGTACCTAAAATTGTCAGTAGAAAAGTTAGCCTCTTAGAAAAAAAAATATTAAAAAAAGAAAAAAGAGAGAGAAAACCTAAAATTTAGAGGTTTTCTGGTGGACAGCAGGATGATCATGAGCCAGCACTGTGCCCTTGTGGCCAGGAAGGCCAATGGCATCCTGGGATGTATTAGAAGCAGGGTGTTTAGTAGGTTGAGAAAGGTTCTCCTTCCCCTCTACTCTGCCCTGGTGAGACCACATCTGGAATATTGTGTCCAGTTCTGGGCCCCTCAGTTCAAGGACAGGGAACTGCTGGAGAGAGTCCAGCGTAGGGCAATAAAGATGGTTAAGGGAGTAGAGGACCTCCCTTACGAGGAAAGGTTGAGGGAGTTGGGTCTCATTAGCTTGGAGAAGAGGAGACTGATGGGTGACCTCATTAATGTTTACAAATAGAGTGTCACAAGGATGGAGCCAGCCTCTTCTCTGTGACAACCAATGATAAGACAAGAGGTAATGGATATAAACTGGAACACAGGAGGTTGCATTTAAATTTGAGAAGAAACTTCTCAGTGAGGGTGACAGAGCACTGGAACAGGCTGCCCAAGGAGGTTGTGGAGTCTTCTTCTCCAGAGACATTCAAATCCCACCTGGACACATTCCTGTGTAACCTCATCTAGGTATTCCTGCTCCAGCAGGCGGATTGGACTAGATGATCTTTTGAGGTCCCTTCCGATCTCTAACATTCTGTGATTCTGTGATTTAGAGCTTCAGATACAGAGAAGAACTGACAGTGCTGTCATGATATTACTGTCATGGTGGATCCATCTTCTTCATGATGAATCACTGGTTTCTTATATTTTCTTTCAAAAACTTTTGCCACTTATTTTTGAATCATACATAATGATTTTTATACATAGATAATTTAGTATTTTGGTAAAGAAGTACTTACTAGTGTTAGACTGCCTTAGCCTATTGTTATTTATCAAGTGTTTTGGTAAGATAGTGTACATTACAAATGCTAAAAATAAAAGTAATTTGAGCTGATCATATTATAGAATTACTGTTACCACACTGTAAATGTCACTTTGACAGAATAACAAAATTTAAAATACTGAACCATAGACATCTGTTAGTTTCTGAAGTGTTACCATTATTTTACTGCAGTGAATATCATTCTCATTTTTCTGTACCATTTTTAGGTTGTTTCTGTGCCATATGGACATCTTTTGATATCTGGGAAAAACTTAGAATAGAGTCACTTTGATGTAAAAACCTGGATTTGAATGAATTCTTTGTTCTCCCTTTTTATTCCTAATTTGCATGCAGTATGGTCCACCTGTGCAGAGGGAGGACAGAAACTGGCAGTGCCTTTGTTTGTGCTATATAAGGCACTGACTTATGCTCTATCCTTGTGAAATTGTTTAGTACCTCCCTCCAAATTTCATTTGATTGCAAAATGCCCATACCATTGCCTTCAGATGTGATAGAGATTGCATTTTAGCACCAGGTCATGGTCCCTCCTGCAGACTACCTACTGCTCCTTCAACACAGGACAGACAAGAAATTCCACAAAATAATCAAGAATCTCTGTCACCCTTCCAGTGGTGCAAGCAGGACTTTGTCTGAGCTGTACCATCCAAGGAGCGCTTTTCATGTCCTCTGATTGGCATCTCTGTCTCCTAGCAGAACACCAGCACTGGTTTCAATAATGTCTCTCCTTCTGGTGCCATGCAGTGATGAATACAAAAAGCTCCTTCTTTCCTAACCAATGGAAAATGTTGAACAAGATGCTCTGAGCCAGATCCTGGGCTGGTATTAGTCAGCACACAGGCACCAGCTGAGCTCTTACTTCTTGGCCTCAGCAGTTAGATCTTCTTCTGGAAATATTCTATCATAAATAAAAATGGTTAGTTCATTCTCATCTCTACTGTGGGAGACTCAGCAGAAGTTGTGTGTGGGGTGAAGGAGAGAGGGCTCCTGACCCCTGAGGTGTCCTCTGCACACTCACTCATCCTGGTGTCAGCCAATGTCAACCAGGGGCATCAAACTTTGCTACTGGTGCCATAAAGATCCCCACGGATCTGCCAGATCTTGTGAGGAGGTTAAACCAACAGCCTGGTGGACATGTGTGCTGGGCATTGGTCCTGCAAGGGTCAAACAGCAGGGGTAGGACTTGTGCACACAGGGGTGCCCAAAACCAGCTCTGGCCCCTCACTACCAGGTTTCAGCTTTTCTTCCCTGCTCTGTGCTTGTCATCTGTGTGGCATGGGTCGGGCTGACAGCTGGGCTGTAGTGATCAGTGGTGCATGAGCCACATTGTCTAAAAACTGCTAAATTACAGTGTTTACTTTGGAAAACAGTGGTAATGTTCAGGAATGACTGAATACTCAGTGCAACTCTTTGGTTAAATCTAGTTTGTTTTCCTCAAATTCATAGTCTTAAATTTTCAGGAAGACATTTTCTCCTGTATTTTAAGCCTAAGTAGAGAGCGCTGGCTTATATTTTTCATACATATATGTGCTTGTTAGAATGCTAATTTAATACACTCAGTTCATCAATGATTTCCAGGTCTCTGATTCATGTGATGGAATAGAATTCCACTGGAGTAAATGAACTGCAAAGCGTAGCCTTCTTCCTCCAACATGTATCTTCAGGCACTGGAAATGTACTGATACTGAAAGAAAAACAAGTGTAAAAGCCCCCATCGTGAAGTGGGAGGAAGCCAAGCATGTTTTTGCTCATCTGACAAGCTTGGGAAGTCAAGAGACAACATAATTGAACAATTGGTTCACTGACTGGATGAAGTCTTAAGTTACATGAATGACAAAACTATCAATTATTGAAAAAAACCACACAGTATTTCTTGCAGCAGAAACAGCATGTAGTAATTAGCAGCTGGGTTTTCTTGCTTTCACAGCCCAAGAGAAGGACTAGACTCCAATTCCAGTTGACACAGCATGAATTAATTGTACTTTCTCATGATGTAGCTTTGGAAATCATTTGCATCTTAGATGTCACTTTATTTTTTTCATAGGTAATAGCGAACAGTTTCAAAAAGTTTCAGAAGAATAGCTGCCGTATACCAGACAGAAAAAAATACCTTAGTCCTCTCCTCCATCCTCCCTTTCCTCCTTGTGGTTATTTTTTCCCTTTTTTATTTTTATTTTTATTTTTTTTTCCTGTGGCTGGTAGGCAAGTTGCTGGTGAACAGACCAGGTAAGTCCCCAGCAGAGCCACCAGGTAGCAGCTGAAACCCAGCAACAGGTGTTGTGACAAGAGCGATGCCTCCTGGGGTCCTGTGTGCTGCCTTGAAAAACATGACTCTCAGACTTCGCAGAAGAACCCAGGAAGCGAAGGATTTGGGAAAATACTGAGGAGGGGACTCCAAGTGTGACTTCTGCTCTCAGCTCTGCCACCAACACTCTGAGCTTCTGCAAGTTACTGCAAAGTTCTGTCCCTCCTGTGTGTTTATTTGTCCCTAGTGCTTCTTCTGACAGATCAAGCAGCATAACATGAGAGTCGAGTCAAGAACTTTTCTTCCAAGCCACAGGTTTCTCCTTATCTACTTATCTACTTTCTATCTACTTGGTGCTACCAGTAGCTATTTCTAAGGGTGAGTAGAAATTCTAGCCCTTTATTCTGCTTATCTCCTGATTTATGGTGTACAAGGGCTTGCAAACATGTCTATTGTATATTTTTCTGATGTTTAGATCCCCTTAAAATTTGTGTTGGGTCAGACTGCATAGAGTGAACTCTACTGAGAATAATCCTTGCAGATCCCTTGGCAGGATTCGTCGAACTTCCAGGTGTTGGTGGACAGCAAGTTAAAAAAAGAATGTTCACTGAGCTGTCTAGCTTGTTAATGCTACAAGCCCTATGGTAAAGGAAATTCCAGTGTTTTTCTTTATAAATCTTGCTATAAATACAGGGAAAGCTGTCTCTTTTCTCTCCATGTATTCTGCATCCTGGTGATAATATCTAAACACAAGAATTTGCAAGTTCGTGAACATAAATGAGATGGCACAGAAAAATATTGTTTTGTGAACAGGAAAAGTCTTGAAAATCACAGCAACCCCCTCATCTGATTCTTGGTCTTATATTCATCTCAGTTTCAAAACTTCACCAGTTATTGTGGATTTGGGCAACACATCGAAAGAACAAAGATGGCACCACATCTTTGTCAGTTTACTAGTAAGTAAATTCTAATCCTCCCCTTGGTAGGAAAAAAACAAAACAAAACAAAACCAAAAACAACCAAAGAAACAACATTTTAAATTTGGGATGCAGAGACTGTGCAGACAAGCTGTTCATACGGTGAAGGCAGCTCAGTGGTGGGACATCACTAGGACATCAGTATATTCTTAAATTTATGAGAAAGTAGAGAGACTAGCAGTGGTAATGGTTGCAAAAGATACAAAGTTATCCAGAATATTCTAAAAATGGCAGGACATATTCAGTGCTGCAAAGGGCAAAACATGCACATGGGGAAAAGGAAGTTCAGCTACATCCGTGCGTCAAACTTGCATGACTTACTAGAAACAAAGATGTTTGGGAAGCTGCTGCGACCTGGCTAAGTGTCAGCTCAGGGCTCAGTGGTGATGCAAAGGATACACGGATTATCAGAAGTTGTGGAAGCACTATTGAGGGGCAGGCTTGTTTTCATTAGTATTAGTATTATTATTATAAAGTTGCAAAACTCTGTTTTGCAACACTGGGAGTGCAAATAAAGTGCAGGACATTTGTGTACTCTGAAGTTCAGGAGCTCTGAAACAAGAAGATGAAAGTAAAGCATTTTTGTCTTTGTCTTTTGAAATGTTATTAGAAATCTGATTTTGTTAGCATATTGACTCTGAAATCTCCAGATTAAATATTAATCTATTTCAGTGTTTTGGGAAACTGTAATACAGGGAAAAAAGACTCTTTCGGGGATAAAGAGGCAGGGGGTTTTGGTATTTGAAATGAATAATGATTTTCCTCAAGAAAGACTGCAGTTCTCCATTAAAAAAAAAAAAAAAGATGAAAAAGAAAAAAAAAAAAGGGGGGTTTTAGACACTTGAACCTAGTTGTGAAACCACTTCATGTTTTGCTGTTCTTACTGACATCTGTGGGAGTTCTACTTCAGCCTTAAAAACAATAAACCAGCGGGATTAAGAAATGAGTGCAGTCTTTGGCATTTTAATTATTGGTGGGAAGTTATGAGACATTAAAATAACGCATTAAGAAGTGAAAACCGAATTCAGGATGTAGCCCTCATTGTTTATGTCAGAGTTGCACTGGTCTGAGTGCAAAATATGAACTGAGACACTGTTTCCACATTTTTTAAAGAAGCATATTAAGTGTTCTTTTCAGCTGATTAAATTGGTTTCCTTTCAGACATACAGCCTGCGAGCTAAAAGTCTGTATTTACATTATGCATTTGCCATCCCTAGACATTCAAAATGCATGAATCAGAACACTAAAATCATGACATTTCCCGGATTTTCTTGAGCTTGAAAATGCCACATTTTCTGTCTTTTCTTCGTAACCACAAGAGACAAACAACATTTTTTTTTTAATTGAGTGGCTTCAGGAGTTGAAGTCCGACTTTGTAGTGTTTATTCCTAGCAGATATGAAGAAAATAGCTGTGAATATGAAATATGAAATATCCCAAGACTTGCAATAGGAACATGAGAGCTGACAGCTGGATGATTGACACATAGGTAGTATGAAGAGAAGGCTGGAGTGCAAAGCCTTACTCTCAGGCTTGTGCCTGTGATATTGATGTGGGGTTTGATGGCTGGACTTCTCCAGTCATCTCCGGGCAAGACACAGGCTACCAAAATCCCAAAGACATAGTGCTGATGGCTCCATTGGAGGCCACGACCTCAGCATGTTGTGTAGCCATTCTTCTATCAGCTTCTCCTAAAAGTTCATATTTAACTCCAGAAAATTGTGCCTACAATATTCATCAAGGATGAGGATTTGTATCCTAAATGTTGGGTTTTTCTCAGCCTCTGTTGGTTTACATTTCACTGTGGATGGAGACTTCCAGAAGCACAAATGTACGGGAGAGACACATCCAACCCATTCTGAGAAAGGTGGTTTGACTTCTCAAAATAAGTTGCCTGATGGAGAGTCTTCTCTCTTCTCCTTTGTGTCTATGGAAGGACCACCGACACCTCGCTTGGCCACTATTGTGGTGCTGTGGACAACTGCCCAGGCCTGCAGAGCGGAGGGACTGCTTTCTCTCATAATTTTTCTTACTTTTTCCTGAATCAAAACTAAAGCCGGTCCTGTTCTTCTCTAGTTTTTGTGATTCAAAGATTAACACATTATGCCATCACCAGGAGACTCTGCCTCTTGGGATTAGCTTGAGAAAAAGCTTCCATTTCTGTTGAATTGTTTCTCTTAGTTTCCAGAAAGCCAGTAGCATAAAAAGCTCTTGTAGAAAGTTGGCAATGTGCACCTAGAAATCAATCTGACATCGATTTACTGTGCCAAATGATATTCAGTCTCTATTCTTTTTGACTGGTGGGTGTAATTTTTGGGTTATTTCAAGAAAGTTAGGAAAATCTCATTATATGTGGGCCAGAGCCCACATAACAGCACATGATCACCCCCAGAGCATTGAAGCGACCTGTGAGTCTGATCACAGTGCCATGAAGCAGGAGCATGCTTATGTGCTGTCCTACTCAGATGTTGATTCAGTTCAGCAATGCAACTTTCAAAGTGGCCATGTAAAGGGCTGTAGTAAAACGAGTTGTTTAATGGTTGTGTGCTCACTCACACACCCAGGGTGCATCTGCTTTTCTCTAGGATGCCTGCCTAGCAGGTGTGATTTTTGTAGAGCTCGCTATTCTAGACCTAGAGGTAAATTTATATTTCAAAACACAGCATTTGTGAAGGAGACTAAAAATATATAATGTTTGAGGAGCTGCTTTATTTTGAGGATGCACTGTATCTTACTAAAAAATACCATACTACCAAAGACAGGCCTATAAAAGGTTCAATATAAATACTGAACACAAGTCTGCCTAAGAGGCCAGTTTGCGGATGTCAGTTAGGAACACCAACATTGAATTCATTTCTTTGATGCTGTTTTGAGCATGAAAGCACCATTCCAGCAATACTGAGATTTTGATTTCTCTTGGTTTGGTGATCAGCTGCTTGTGCCCCAAGATGCGCTGCTGAACGAGGACTACACGTTTTCACCTGGGTCAGTTGTAAAGAAAGTAACGTGTCTCACGTTGTGGGGAGAGTATGCCTGTAATTTGGATGTACAGAAAATCTTCACCCTGGGCATGCATTGTTGCCTAGTTATGAGACTGATTTATTCAGCTTTTCTGACTTTATTAGTCTATCCCTTACGCCTATCACTTAAATACACCCACTTGTAGAAAGAAATGCACCAACAGATTGAAAGCTCGCAGCATCCTACGTAACAGTCTCTGTCAGAAAGTAATGAATATCATATTAAGTCAAAACTGCTGCTACAATATCACTCATGTTACGTACAGAAAAATTTCGACTAACATGTTTACCTTCCATTTTGGGAGCTGCGTCATGAGATCTATATTGATGACAACTGTCAGACTTCAGTTAGGAGTGACAGAGACTTCATATCTTCAGCATCTGTTCCCCTTTCTTCCTAGGCAGTATTTTCATTTAAAATAAGATATGAAGATCTGAAATAATGTATTGTATTGTAATGCTTTTTGCATAATATAGAATAACTTGAGGAATATAGAAAGAAAATGTTAAGAAGTGGAACTCCTCAGGGGAAAGTCAATTTCTCAAAGCACAGGCCCTAATGAATCTGGATCAACATTTTGCCAGATTTCTCTATCAGGATCTCTGTCGCAAAGTACAGAAGAGATATTCCATGTGACCTTTCACTGCACCAGGCAGCCTGTTGGAAAGCAGTGTCCTAAGACAGGCCTTTTTTTACCCATCTTTAGCACACGCCTGCTTATGAGAACATATCTAAACTGTCTTTTATCTTGGACTAGTCATGGATTTTCTGAAACTGATTCTGCTTGAGTGTTCACTCCAGTGAATTCAAAGTAATGTAATCTGAAATGTGTGAACATTCATGCATTCAGACATTACAAATTTTTTTTTTTTTTTTCCACATAGGTCTTTCTGAGCAGGATGCCTAATGATTTGGGCGAATTTTTGTCCCTGGAGAGGTTTGGGATCAGGCTGAGCAGACTCCTCATGCAGTGTTGCTGTAGTTGCGAGAAAAGGGCACAAATCCCTTGAGCTCACTACTTGAGATCCTTTGCAAACAGGGTTTTTGTGAAGCACCCTGACTGCATGGCTTTGATTACCTTGTAGAAAGTAGCTTTCTGCTGAACCTATCCTGCATTTCTGGTAGAAATCTCCATGTTTGTACATGGGAGCTGAGTGTAAAGGAACCTGTGCTGGCTGGAAGTCTAACTGTGTTCCATCCTAGACTGATGTGCAGGAGAGCTGAAACTACAAATCTAATAATTCTTTGTGACAATATCATCTGCTATAGATGAACCATATACCTAGGGCCTGGTAATTTCTGTAGATAGAATTAAAATTTGTTAACTTATTCATACAGCAGTACTTTTATTTACTGCAGGCCAATACATATGATTCCTTCAATAATTACTTTATACAGAGATTGTATTTTTTGAGCTGACACTGAAGAATCTCCTAAATTATGTTCAGATTCATTAGCTGACTGTCGTTTAGGAGGACATCAAATAGATATTAACTTAAACGTAAATATATGTTTGATTAAATGGTTACTGTCAAAATTATAAGATTTTTTTTACATTGCTCCAGTCTGAGGATGTAGATTACTGTCAATACAGTCAATCACAAGGAAAGATTTGGTAAGTCTTGAAGGGACTGAAAAATAATATAGCTGTTGCAGAGTGACTCTTTGCAATTTTTGCTTTCATGGCATAACTTGCTAAATATTATTTTTAAAATGGGCTGATATCCATTCCCTCTTCTGCTAGCGGTGTGAGCTATGTGTTTCTTTCCTGCTAAATGCATATGTGACATGGTTTATGCATATCTCATTTTAAATTATGCTGATATGTTGGAAACACACAACACAGAGACACCAGAAAATAGCCTGTACTTCAAACATTTCTGTAATCATTCACAGGACTGCTCAAACATATTCAGATAGATACATTTAAAAATCCAGAATGTAGAATATATATACATTGGTCTTTGAATGATAAATTTGGTCCTTTTTTGCATGACAAACTTAGTCGAAATAATTACAGTATCTTTATGGGCTTGAAAGCTTTTATTGTTAATTTGCAGATAGGCCTTTTCAGATCTCTTGGGGTTCTCTTTTCACAGCTAGATGGAGACCTGCTATGAAGAGACTATGTCCAATTGGATCAACCCAATCAGGTGATGACCCAGTTTCTTATCGCACTAATAGGGATGCAACTTCTCTGAAGTCCTTAATAGCTTTGAGATGAAAAATTTGCTTAACAGAGCTTCCCCTGGTTTGTTTGTTTTCCTGAACAGTGTTATGCTATGCCAGACCCTCAGGATGGCTTGAAGTTAACAAGCAGTATCAATAATGATAATCGTAATAGTCATTTAAATTCACTAATTATTCCCAGCACTAGGTAACTATTTTGCTGAATATATGTGAACCAGAATGTAAACAGACAGCACTGATTCTTTTTCTTCCTACTGTAGCTGTGTTGACACTAATGTAACTCCAAGCAATGATGACTCTGAACAAGCAGAAACAACGCTCAGAACATACAGCTCTGATATAGATACCCTTTCATCCTCTAGGGCCTCGGAGGAAGACACTTCGCATGTTCCCACCATGCCTGCACCAGAACTGAATTCAGTCCAGACATTTCCTCAAATGGGACCAGAGTCTGTTTCTGCAGTGGATGCTCACTGCCCAGCACCCTCACGGGTGCACCAGGAAGCTGTGAACAGGGCAGCTGCCAGGGGCACATGTCTGCTCCCCCGCGGGAGCTCCTACAGGGTGTTCTGGTTATGCTAAGTATGTTTTTTTTCAGACAGATAAATCTTAAGGCAAGTATCTCCTACCAACCCCACTGTTCCTAAGATGGGAAGCTGAGCTTCCAGGTCCACAATGGGACCCTTGAGTCCAGAGATTTCAGGACAGCAAAGAATTCAGATGCTAATTGCAATCTGTAATCTTTCCGGTAGAAGAGCTTCTTGGGTTTGAAAACAATGGTGCCCATTTGCTTAGCTCACCAGCTTTATGCTCTCCCCTCGCACTGTCTCACAGCTTCATCTGTTTCCCCAATTTCCTGCTCACGTGCTCTTCTGGGCTGAGCATTAGACCTTCCCCAGCCATCCCCACTGCAAGAGTTCCTTCAGATATGTTTGCTCTCACTTGGCATTGCCTTCCAGTAGTGCAGGTTTTGGAGCTGTTTCCTGCCAGCTTCCCATTCTTCTTGCTCTTGAGGGAGGGGTTTCTGAAGGTAGGGTGGACTGACAACATTTGCTAACAAAAACATTAATCCTTTGTTTCTCAACTGGAAAGGAATAAAGTAAAATTACACTGGAAAGAAAAAATTGTTTCTCCAGATAGACTCTAAATGATGATAACAAAGAAGTAAACGTTATTTACTTGTAAGCTCTACAAGAGAAGTATACACTGTACAAAATGAACTTCCTAAATCAGTCCCATTTAGTCCCATCGCAGAAAACTTGCCTCTACTACTACTCTGCATACCTGGTTCCTTAGCAGGGCCTCCATTACTGCTAAATTTGTCAGTATATTCTCCCCATTGTCATACATATAGAAAAAAACTAACACTTTGTGCCTGAAAATACGTGTTGTGTGTGCACTTTGCCAGCTTAGCAAGAAGCTGGGTTTTGTTGCTGTTATTTATTTATTATTTTTAAATTTTGGTGCTATCAGTGAACATGTAACTTGTCATATTTCACAAGGAACTGCACCCTGTTATATCATTATGCATTTTCTGTGCAATCATTTGTTTACATATGCGTTCATCTTGTGCACATGAAATTTAAATGACTACACTCCAAAAACATCAAAGAGAGACAAAGTACAAAACAACATGAATTTATGTCTTTCAGTATTCATAGTTCTCTTTATAAAATTTATTTTAGGGCACAACGGGAGAAATTTACTGTTGTTCAGCTGGTGATACTTTATTTTAGTTGTCCTACCATTGTTAATACAGCAGATAGTCACCATATTCCCATCTTATATGCTTTAATTGGAATTTCATTGTAACTTAGCATAACTGACATGTTCATTTGAGTCAAAGTACTGTTAATATCTGAGTTAAAATAATTTGCTTTATGCCTGAGCTCTGGGATATTATTTGCACTGGTTGCACGCTCCTGAACTAAATATCCAAAAATGTTGAAGACCTTCAAAGGATCATAATGCTCAAGCCATCCAACAAGTATTAGCAGTCTCTCCTCCCTAAAAAGAGAATCATTACATAACTAATTAATTTACCATAGTAAATAATCTGCTGACATTTACAATAAGAATCCCTAATGGAGTTTGAAATAAATATTAAGTTGCACATAAAACTATAAATAGTAAGAATTTTGATGCCAGGCAGTTTCAAAATACTACGGAAAGTAGCAGAGTGCTGGCTATGTGGAATGAATTTATAGGTCTCAGCAACATAAGCACGAGAAGAGCTCAGCTGTCTGTGAGAGCAACTATTGAGCAGACCTGCCCAACATCCTCTGTGATGTCTGTGGGAGACATCGGCTTTATATCCTACGTGTGACTAAAGTGAAGTGCCTGAAGTTTGTTTTTAGTAGCTTTATCCTGTCTCACATGGGGAGAGTTTCAGCATGAAGTCTCCATTTAAAGGCTAAAGCATAGTGTGTGTGGAATGGAGCCTCCCCCCACTGCCCAATATAGTGTGGACAACTTGTAGGATGGAGACAGAGATGAGTAGCTGGGGTAGCATTGGACCTTCTAGGCAGAGATGTTGTGCAATTTTGGTCCTTTTTACACCTGCTGAGCTTATCTGGCCTGTGAGGTTACTAACCAAAGCTGCCTTCTCTCAGTGGAGGTTATGAACCCCTTTGTTTGGCTGTTTTCACTGCCTGGATGGTCTTGTTCTGTCATTGTGCCCTGGGTGCTATTTCCTTTTCTTTCAAATGTTTGAGTTAATGCATCTTTGTACATGCAATATATATATGTACATATACACAATAAATACACAATATATACACTATATATAAATACACACATACATTACTTGGCCACTATCTAAGTTAGCAAACGTTGTTTTAGTGGTGGTAGGTGAGGGCAGGATACTCCCTGCAGCTTTCTGGGCAGGGAGGAAGGAGCACGGCCCCAGGGCAGGCAGCAGCTTCTTCCTTCAGCTGCAGAGGAGGTGGCAGGACTTGCAAAGGGATTTAAAGTGCTAAGAAACAAAGTTGCAAGCAGAAAGTGTTCTCGACCATGGGTGGATGCAAACTCCTGTGTTTCGGGGTGCTGTAGTAGTACTGTGCCTTAACCACGAATTCTTGCAGGCCCTGAGTAGGTTTGACCAGCGCATGCTGATGTGCCTCCTGACTTGTGTGGCTCACACTTCCAAAGCACCAGGATGTGAGTCCCAACTGTCTGAAGCCCTGAGGATGAGCACAAAAGGACGAGCACCATTTCCTGCATACCACAAGAAACCCACCTGGTTGCTCTTTCACCTCATCCAAATGCGTAATCACACTACGCGTTGTCTTGCTCTCCAGCTGCCACCATCTGACGGAAGATGAGGACTGGGCATATCCAAGGCTTGACTTGAATAAATGAGTTCCTGAGCAGCATATGGACATGGCTAAAGGTTTGCAACAGGGAATCCACCTTGGCCTGATCTCAACTTGTCATCCTTTACCTCACAAAAAAATGGGCAATTTTGTAAGCTGCATTGCATATATTATTTTCTTACAGTTGTTAATTATTAATATGTTAGCGCTGCATCTGTACAGATGTAAAAATAGATGAGAGAGAGCATTTTTTTTCCCTACAGACTTTTGATGACCATTCCCTGTGATTCCTATTGTTGCAAGGCCAGCTGAAAGACCAACACCAGGACATGTAGTTGGACTCTGGTTCCACAGAGGTTTGAAGGTGGAGTATCGTGAATTCAGAATCATTTAATTGACCCAGAACGCTGCCAATTCACAGCTAAAAAGGGGAAAGTCAGGAGTCAGATGATGCAGTTGACTCAGTGTGATGTAACCAGAAGAGGCTTTGGGGCAGAAGGAGCTAAGCAGGCTATAGTGCAAGCAGCATGCTTCTGCTGAGAAATGAAAGCCAGGGTACAGGTTGATATTAGAATAAGTTTGACCTCTGGGAGATGTAACACAAACTGCAAAGGAGAATGCTCTATCACAACAGGAAAGGCACAGAGAATAATCTTGAACACAGTGGTGCTTAGTACAACCTGGTCAGCAGCGATAGCACTAGGTAAAAAAGGATGCTGTAGGAGCAAGGGAGCTGAAGATGGATGAAAAGACTTGGAAGCATGGAAGAACTTCTACATATCAAACTGTAAGAAATAAGACAATTTGGCATAACAAGATGAAGGGTGAGACAGAAATGTAACACAGCTATTCAAAAGACTAAAGAGAGTGAGTTATTCCTCTAATTTATCCTTTCACTTAATATAAGAGCAAGCATACAGTTCTGAAGTCCATGATACTGGCAGTTTTAAGCAAAATTAGCAGTTATAGAGCATCTGAATTCATACAACAGTTTATAAATTAGACCCAGGTCCACCAATGGATTCAAGCCTGATTGATAGGCATATCTGCAGGTAGATTCTGGTTTGATACTTGGATTTGTTATCCTATTCTCCTTGATTAGTTGCTACGCTTGAGCACTTTTGTCCATTGGTAGTGGTTGTGCAGGTGAAAAGGGGTTGTGGCCATTGTAAGACAGTGATTTGAGGATTAAGATCTATTGACTTCATGTTCTGCTCATGAACCAGGGAAATCTCTGACACTTGAAATAAATTATGTGAGATCTTAGGCAACTCCACTCCTTTGGGTAGATGTGGGAAGCCAGTGGTTAGCTTTGGGCAGCAGAATACCTGGAGTGCTCACCCCATTATGGACTGTGGGGAGAGAGGACTGGCTCTTGCTGACAGAATTAGCCTGAGCTCACTGGCCCGCAGAAAGATGGGTGGGAGACATAAGGGACTTGGGGTCACCCCAAATCCTACTACAGTAAGGCTGTGATTAAGAGAATATTCATGGGGGTTACTGAGCAGACCCACACTCTCCTGCCACTGAACATACATAATTGATTACAAGAACTAGGAAGAAACTTTTACTTTCTTGCTTTGGGTTTTTGTTTGATGTCTCTGGTACAGGTCCCCATAACAACCTTTCCTGCTTGCCTTTGTAGCTATTTCATTTAAGGTCTAAATGGTAAGCCCATTTTGTTGTATTGCTCGCTCTTTGAATAGTGTGTTGCGAGGGTCTAAGCTCTGAATTAAAGTGGTACATGGAGTCCTGCTGGGGAGAACTATTTCTTTATGTACTTCGTTAAAATGCAGGTTGATGAAGGATCCCAGGCAGAAGCAGCAGTCACCATAAGTGTTAGAAAATTGGGATACTGCTTTGAAGTTTCATATTTGACTACAGTGACATTGGCATAGATCCTGTTACTATGAAAAGGTGTAGAAACTGTAAAAGTGCCTACTCAAACATTGAAATTTCATCAGTATCACATATTTTAAAATGGCACAAACACATAACAGCTCATGTCCCTCTTCTTTCAGTGAAATACAGGTCCCTTTGCAAATACTATCCCAAATTTGCTAACAGCAAGGTTTCAGTTTCTACTTCAAGGATGAGCATCCTAATGTTTACCACAGCATCTGCCCAGAGTTGTGGATTCTGTAAAGCCCGACTTGAATTCTGAAGATTTATTAAGGATTTCTTTTCCGAACGTAGTAAAATACCAACATTTGAGAGATTTTCTTTAATTTCTTTGTTCAGTCTTGATTGAGATCTAGTCTTCAAGCAAACAAGTTGAAAATGTCCTGTGTATGTCCCTTCCTCCCCAAAAGAGAACGTTCCTGCATTTGAATGAATGTTTATTCATTAATTGCAGTAACACTATGATTAAGCAGATGTTAATTGCATCCTTAATGCAATCGAATTAATGTAATAAATTATCATCTATATTTTTACTAAATGCCAAGTAATTATGTACACCCTCGTCATACTCTGATTTTGTTTACATGGTATAAAAGCTTAAATTTCTTATTCTTTTTGAGGTGAAACCTGTCCATTTGTCAGTGGGAGAAGGTAAGTCACCTAATGTTTTGGTCTACATGAACTTTTTAAGTGGATGGGTATTCATTTGGAAGTCATATGTTCCTGACAAGAATAGTCTCTGTGAAGTCAAGGAGAAACAACATCTAGCATCTCAGTGTCCTTAAACAAGCTGTACATTTCAGTAAATATCAGAGATTTATTGGTGAGCCAGAGGGAGATGAAGGAAAGGCTAAGGTTAAGACTGTAATTTGTAACTTTCAAATCACTGATGAGCAGGATTAAAATTTAGCCCTTTGAAGTCTCCCAGGCTGAATGGTGTAAATGTTTACTGTCACCCCTTCTGTTGCTTTTCTGTGGAGCTGTGCCAGTGCAGCACACTTTGCGCCCATGTCCTAAGTGAAGTTTGTCCCTCCCCAGTTAAAAGGAAAATTAGTGAAGAGTGGAAGCTCTTGTATATTCAGTAATAAAATGTTACATTTTGCATTGCTGATTCACCTTTATTTTAAAGACCAAAAGGCCAAATTGTGTGAATTTCTGAAGAATATGGAAAAATTCAGGACACTTAGGTGAGACAGGTAGACCTTAACACATCAGGAGGAAATGAGTAGCTCTTGTTTCTGGTGTGGCTTTTCTACTTGCACCATTCATCTGAAGTCACTAGTCAACATTCTTTCAGAACCAAGTAATTTTTTCTTGCAGAAAGCCAATCAGCTTGTAAGAGCTTTTATCCAGCTATTAATTTTTTGTCTGCAATTGCATTTTCTACAGTTTATAAAGGGTATTAGTTAATCACCATTGCCACAGAATTAGAATATTAGTTTTCTATCTTATGTGACTTGATTAATGACACAAAGGTAGGTGAGAACAGGCTCTCTGATGTGGATGTGCCACGAGCAGCCCCTGTGGCTCCCAGGAATAAAGCCACTTCCTCAGGAAAGACCCAGTGTCTTCTTTAAAAGATGTGGATTGCAAAGAATTTAAAGGTCATTCTGGAGCAACGTGTGCCAGACTGCTGTATTAGATCTGATCTTATGCTTTATTTCAATTATTTCTGCTGTGGTGAGTATTAAGGATAGAAATATTGGAGTGACATTTTAAAAAACAAAAGGGTGAGGAAGGAGAGAGAGGCTTGTGGCATTCCTCGTTACACCAGGTCTCTAAACACCAGTGGCAGTTCAGGTCTGCAAAATTCACGCATCTGTTTCATAAATTCTGGAAATAATAGAGTTCTCTCAAACAGGTTCAAGATTTCCTGCAGTGAAAAACTACTAATGCATTACTAGGCTATGAGGAGACAGAGAAATGCGGGAGGACGCAACCATACAGCCATTATGGACAACAGAATGCCACTTTTCACATTTTCTTACCTTAACTTTTCTCAGCTCTTCCCAGTGTCTCCAGAGCATGTACTCCAGATGCATTTCAGGTCTCCACTGTGGTCATTAGTTGGGATAATACCTCATAAGTAATTCTACTCTAGTTAAATATGTTAATAAAATTGATATACTGTAAATATGTCTGTGAATATTTGATGTGCTCTGAAACAGGCTTGTGCTTATTCCCCTGATACAATGAGAAGGTCTGGAAGAATAGGAAATAATAACACAGCCTGCAAGCTCATGACATGCCAGTTATTTCGTGCCAAATGTTGTTCTCAAGCACCTGGCAAGCACAATTCATTCATTTTCCAAATGTCAGTGGCCAGCCAGCTCCTCAGGACATTCCCTCCCAACACAGGGACACTCGATAGGCACAATCAGGCAGCTTTTGGCCGCCAGCCTTGTTCCCAAGCCACGTGCACAGACTGTAAGGACGGAAGCGCCTCTTGTTTCTGTTTTTGTCTTGCAAGAGGCAACTTTTTCTGCTATTCTTCCTGTTTTTTTTACTCCACCATCAGTATTTCATGGTATTTCAGTGGGGCTTTGACAGATGACTATTTGAAATACCGAAAATACTCCATAGGTGCCCAGACGCAACAACTGGTTTCTGCTGTAGTATGCAAAATATTCACGGCATGCTGTAAGCACCTAGTTGTCCAGGCCCGGAGCAGCTGTGAGAGCTGAGCACGTATGCAGATCTGCCGTACGTGCCATTATTCATGGCTGCCCTCTCCAGGATACACTGCTCCAGGCCCAGTGTAGGTGGGCTGAGCATCAGTGTCAGAAGGCTTCTACCCACCGGTCACTGAGCCCAGGGAGCTGCTCCACCATCTCCTGCTTTCCAGCTGGACAGCACATCACAAGTCCTCTATACTAAAGTTTGTACCTACAGTCAGCTGAAAGCTGTAATGTCACAGAATCACAGAATGTTTGGGGTTGGAAGGGACGTCTAGAGATTATCTAGTCCAACCCACCTGCTAAAGCAGGTTTGCCTACAGCAGGTTGCACAGGAATGTGTCCAGGTGGTTTTTAAATAGCTCCAGAGAAGGAGACTCCACAACTTCTCTGGGCAGCCTGTTCCAGTGCTCTGGCACTCTCAAAGTAGTTTCTCCTCACACTCAGATGGAACCTTCTATGTTTCAGTCTGTGCCCGTTGCCACTGTGATTAGGCACCACTGAAAATGGTCTGATCCCATCCTCTTGACACCCTCCCTTAAGGTATTTTTAAGCATAAATAATCTCCTCTCCTCTCTCCTCTCTCCTCTCTCCTCTCTCCTCTCTCCTCTCTCCTCTCTCCTCTCTCCTCTCTCCTCTCTCCTCTCTCCTCTCTCCTCTCTCCTCTCTCCTCTCTCCTCTCTCCTCTTCCTCTCCTCTCCTCTCCTCTCCTCTCCTCTCCTCTCCTCTCCTCTCCTCTCCTCTCCTCTCCTCTCCTCTCCTCTCCTCTCCTCTCCTCTCCTCCTCATGTGAAGAATGTGAGGTGGGTGAGCACAGGGTTTTGAAACGTTAGACAGTTATCTAGTAGTCATAAGATGAATTGAAAATATTTTTCCTTTTTTTTTTTTTTTTCTTTATAAGACAGCATCTTACATACCTCAACACTTTGAAGTCCGTACCTCTGGCACCTGAAGCCATCCTTGTAATTTAAACAACTATTAAAAACACTCTGACGTTTAAAATAAAAAAAAAAAGTTTGTAAAAGTGGTTAGAAGCATTAATGATAGACTTTATAGGGGCTCTATGCATCTGGTGTTTTTACCTATCTGGCAGCAAGGCGCTATACAAGTGCTGTCTCCTGGGTAAAGGATGAAGCTCACTTGCCTACGTTGACCCTCTGAATTGTCTTTGCTGCCTTCAGGCTGCTTGACTGAGAGAAATGGCCAGTTACCAGCAGGAAGCAGTAAAATGGCTGTTTCTTTCTGTCTGCAAAGAAGGACACTGGACAACAGTGTGTGTGTGTGTGCGTGTGCAAAAAAACCCCAACAAACAAACCCCAATACCCTCTCCACTGCTTTCCATGAAGTGGTGCTTGGATGAAGCCCTAAATCCTCAAAGGTGTGCAGGTGTCTGCACAGACTTTGGGGACCTGGTATAAACAGATTAGTGCTCAGGTAAATCAGAAGAGATTGAGTGAATTCTGGTTTCTTGGAAGGAGTCCTTGGCTAAAAGTTGTCCTTGATCCTGCATTTGCTCACCTCCAGGGAAAAGCTCATCTTTCCTCTCAGCATGGTCACACAGGATCCAGGCTGGAAGGTGCATGCTGAAGAGGGAATGCTGCTGATACTTTGGAGAAGTGACTTTTTTTGGAAGGAGGGCTGTATATATGGTCATGCCTTTTACTAGACACATTTTGTGGCCAGTCCCTCTGTTCATGTTCACATTTGCACCAGCACGTAGTATGGAGTAGTGCTCTGGATGCAGTTACAAACCCATGCAATAGATGACAGCTTTGTCAAGGATGAGGGGACGGCTGATGACCAGCAGGTATGGCCACTGATGCCAATGGAGCATTCTGGTTTACTCCCTGGCTGAGTCATCTCCCCCTGAGGAAGCTGCATGAAAACGACGCTTAACAAGGGCGAGAAAGACTGTAGAGATAAAAGAGAGTGAAGAATCTGTTAGCAATATTTCTGTAGCAAGCAGATGACTGAATGTATTTCCAAATGTTACGTAATTTCTTGTGTGACTCACACCACAACAGTCTATAGAGCATATGCAACATTTGGTACAGCAGTGAATCTGTGTAAATACCAACATTTCTGTAGTCTTAGGAGATGCTCACAGAGAAGTAAACCTGCAAATTTACATTAATGTTCTTTCAAATGGGGAGCTTGTACGATTATATGGTGGTTTAATATTTTTTCTTGTTTTATCATATCTTTATTACTATAACAGCAGGAAGACACCATTGTATAAGGTATTTTTCTTAGGGCAGTTTTACACAGAGAGTCAATAAAATGTACTGCTACTGTGTTGGCATTATTGACTTCTTCCAGTGGAACTCAAGCCAGCCTGCTGTAACAGCAAGCTGTTGTTTTCTGCAGGCTTTGGACACAGATGTTTTCCCAATCATTTAATAAAAGGAGGCTTCCCAATAACCTGAATTATTCCCACAATTTAAAGATTGTATGAAAGTCCATTGAATATTTACAGCTGAGAAAATTAAAGAAATGGACATTTGTGCTGTTGTTGAAGACCTGACGTTTCCTTGGTGCTGCTTCTTGTTGGGCTTGTAAGCCATCTTATCTGTGCTTCAGTGCGGTGTCCTTGCAGGACTGCCTGAAGCTTCCCAGCCCACTTCTTCCTTGTGTTCCTTACTGCATCACACACTTTCTTCAGTTCAGCATTTGTGGGTTTTGGCCAGTCATCCCGTCTGCTCATGTGTGCCTTCAGGCAAAATCCTCATGTTCTTCTTGCCTCTCTACTGCTCATGTTTTCTTCCTACCATCTGTCTTGTCCTAAGATCCTCCTACCTTACTTTTGCAGCACACCCTCCTTAAAGTTTCTTTTCCCTCTGTGTAATCTAAGTGTTCTGGTAAGGAACGGCTCATTCCCCAGTCCCCAGCTCCTTCCCCTCACCCCTCTGCCTAATGCCCAGATTCCATAATAATTAGCACAGAACCACAGAAAACAGGCCGTAAGGGACACACTGCAATCTTTCAATCTGTAATCTTCTCCAGAGCACAACTATGAAATCCTATTGTTTCCGTAGTAATCTAATTCAGACATTATTCTAACTATTATAAAATTTTTCTTCATGCCTAACTTGGATCTCAGTTTTCATGCAATTTAAATCCATCTGGTTCTGTCGTAATCCCTGTGGGCACAGAAAGCAGCTTTCTAGAGCAGCTGTTTGTGCACGGAGGACAGTTACTTCTCAGGCTTCTACCCTATTCATATTCTTAATTAGCAGACTTCAGCTTCTTCTGTGTCCGGTATCGTCCATTTTCTTTGCATTTTTTCTCTTCATAAACAGTATTTTTCTCTCTATTTAACACATTTAGTCGCCCCACGGCTTCTCCTTTCCCCTCACTTTCTTCCCTTTCATCTCACCTTCAACATGTCTATACCTCCTTGTTCCTAAATATTCGTTTCCCATCCTTCTGACAAAGCCTGTTCTGCTGTACATCACGGGTGCATGTGGAGGCTTGTTACAATCTATGCCAGGAATGTGTTGCCTTGGTATGGCAGGAATGCATGGAAGCCATCCGCTGGGATGTAAATGCCTTTCAATTACCTTCTCTTTGCAGAATGTCTTTTTTAGTCCCAGCCCCTGTGAAATGCTGCTCGTGCTCTTCTGCCTTCGCCGTTTCCATGGTAGCCGATCCCATCCTTTCCCGTGACTTTCTCATCTGTGGCCTAGACAAAATCTAGAACTGTCACAATTAAAATGGAAGGCAGTTTACAATATTTTTGAAGACTGAGTGTTATTAGATGATAAAAGTACTTTGCAGCTAAAAATGGGTAAGTAATTAAGCACCATTATCTTAAATGATGATACTTTCAGAGGTATTCTGTGGAACATGTCCTGAATATAGTAAAATTGCAATGTCAAATACAGCTAATGACACTGTTCCAGAAGTACAGAATGTAATGGTTTAATTAATCCAGTTACTGCAGCCTGATTTTAACTAACTTTTTTCCCCTCTTTCCTTAAAAGCACTCCCAGTTCAAGCATTTCAGCTATGTGCCCTTGGAATCAGACCTGGATTCTGACGAAATCCCACAATTAGAGCCTGTAGCTCCAATGCCTGATCAAAAATCCGGATCGCAATACTTTCAAGTGTTGGCATATTTGTAGGCCAGACTCAACATTTTCATAATCTTAAGTTTTCAGTGTAATAACTGATTTCCTCCCACTTCCCCCCTTCTCGTCCCCACAAATGTCTTTGAATAGTAATTGAGATGTTCAGGAGTTGAAAAAAGTTTAAACTTAGGTCATTAAGTATAGACTAAGAACTTCAAATATAGGCAGCCATTCTCAAAAATCTCCATCAAGATCTGTCCTTTGTGGTCTAATATGGTGTCTCTGCCAAGCTGCTATTCAGTGAACCACAATTTGGAAATTCAAGGAAGACATGTCTCCTCTCCCAAATTCATGTATTGATCTCAAAGGACTTCAGGTATTGTCATGGATTACTATCCAACTATTACTGTGAAAGTCAACACCCAGAATCCAATGCTTTGACTCCGTTCTGTATTTTCTCCCAGTTTGGATAAATCAGCATTAAAAAAAAAAAAAAGTAGAGCTCAAAACTTCTAGCTTAAAGCCTATAATTCACTTCTTTGTCATTTATTGCTTTTGCCTTAACTGACATTAAAGCCACTTATGAAAGTAAAACCTAGTTCTTGTCGAAATAGATGTGCCTCAATTTCCACAGAGTTGTCTGATTAATCAGTGTAAGACATGGAGGAAGACATAGGAAAGCTCAGGCATGTGAGCAAAACCAAATTCCCAACACAGGATGTATTTATTCCACCTAACAAACTGCATGTTTGTCTAGCAAGTCCAGAAATCATCATACCACACCACACACCATCACAGTCCTCAACAGGACCCTCTGGCCTTTTGAGCTGAGAATCAGATTCAGCTGTATGACCAGTCTTTTTCACAGTCTTACCGTGGACATTTGTAGTGGAGTTCACAATCTGGTTGATACTGGATCTTTTCCTCAATGATGACAGCATTACATGGGTTTTCATGGATTACAAAGAGCCATTAGAAATCTCTGTGTATAGAGTTTTTGGTGATTTTCTTTTCTCTTCAGTTCTCACTTACTACATTTAAATCAATGTCCTGATATTGCAGATGGTGAGTAGTGATTTGAGATTAGAATATAGTTGCATAAAGCAACAACATTGTGCAGCAAACAGCATGAAATGAAAATTGTGACGTGACACATGCAATTCGCTGTAGGACAAACTGCAGGAGAGATGGTTTCCACTGCCGTAGTGAGTTGAAGGTGCTGCTTAAACAAGTGTGGCCAGCAGATAAAGCGGGAGTTACCAGAGTAAGTGGCTGAAGTGTGGACCCAAATGGCTGTGTGTGGTGAAAAGGAATTTGCCAGAGTTAGGGCATGGGTGGACAGTGAAGGATAGAAGAGAATTTCAAAAATAGTGGAAGCACAGAAAAAAATACAACCCAAACCATTTCAAGGGGATAAGGAAAATCCTGTTCTTTTCCACCAGTGAAAAAATAATCAAAACCTTTCTCTTGGAGAAATGGCACTCAGGATACTGCTGGTTTGCACCTAAAAACTCCTAGATAACCAGACCCAAGTGAGAGTGAACATCAGCTGAAACAAACACATATGGACATGACGAAGTTTAGATTATTGACTCAAAAAATAGCTGTCTCTTCCTAGCAAGGAAAAAGTAAGAAACAAGAGAGATGTTAACAAATTCTGTTACCAGCTTCATTTTGGCTATTGGTTTTATGAGGCTGATGAATTTGTTCAGCTTTTACAGTGACAGTCACAACATAAACTGTTCAGATAGATAAAGTTTTTACTTTTTCCTCCTAGTCTGAAAGCCGTTGACATTACAGACAGTTTTTCTTAAACATGGTGTGTTATGGAAATTATATTTACCTCCTACAATGGTAGGAGGTGTAATGTCTCCTATTTTGCAGTTTCAGAGTCCAGTAGGAAAAAAAATTGAGATGGATACTGTAGATGGCTCAGCTACGGCATGTTGCTGTACACAGCTTCTTGTTCTGACTTAACATAATTTATATTTTTTCCTGTTTTTGTAAATATTAAATCAGAGAATGAGAAGACTACTTCATTTGAAAGGTTTATTTAATTTCCCTGTTCTTCATTGGCTTTGTTTACTGAATTACATTTCCATAGGAGAGTGGTACGGAGAACCGTCTCCCCTGACTAAACGGTTCAAATGAGCTATGAGTAAAACCATTTAGATATCATTCACAACCCTGTTTTATTAATAACACACAAGTTATTTAGTTACCAACTAAGAACGTTACTGTAGCTTGATATGTAGTGAATTTCTGCAGGCTTTTATAGTTGCATCCAGGTTATTATCAGAATCTTTTAATATTGTGTAACCGTATATTAATAGAGCTTTTAATAGACACATACTGTGGCATTAAAAGTTACGTAAATAACTATTTCAATAATTTAAATCAAATGCCCGTAAAATGACGTTCACTCCTTTTAAAGTCAGCACTCAGTTATATTAAGGATTTTTTTAACCTATGTCTATATCTGAAAGGCAGGTTGTTGTACTTAATGAAATTTCTGCTTTCAAATTGAATCTCTCCTTTTGCAACACGAACAGAAAGATTCCACATTCTCTTTGTTCCTTACTGCTTTTCTGATGAGAAGGTAAAGTTAGGACTATATATATATATATATATAAAAGCATATAAATATATATAAGTAAAGGAAGTACCAAATACACTAAAAAGCAATAACACATATTTTTTTCTTCAGCTTTTGGCACCTTGACATCATTCATTTGCTTTTTTCCTGTGTATACTATATATACTGTTTAATCAGATAAATGGAGTTGTCCAAGAAACCAGACCTCAAATTCAGAGGTGGGAGCTCCCTGCCTACTGGCATCTGTGGGCAAACACACAACTGCCAGGAGAAACTACTTTGCTCAGGAAAAAATTGTCTTGTGGGGTAAAATTTGCTGTGCTAGAGTAAATCTAGAGCATTACGTTTCATTGCATGTTGTATTTCTATGTATATACTGATTTTTGAAAACTACGAACACTGATGGGCAGGGAAAGGTGTCTTGTTACTCAGCCGATTCTGACAACTTTTTCCCTTCTATTTCTGGGCAAATGCTTTGCTTGTTGCTGTTAAGATATATATATGCCTTTTAGCACATTCATAGAACTTAAGAAATATTTCATGTCAACTTTACTTTTATTATTGAACATGTTATACAACATGGATCACAAAATGTCAGAGAAGAGCTGTCTTACTGCACTTGACTTCAAAATTTTCTGGCATTATAGTTATTTCTGTTTATTTTTTCTTGAGAATGTATTTCTGTCTACTTGAAGAGCCAAAAAAATTCTTTATGGAGTGGGTTATTGCGTAGAAAATACAAATTCTTAAAGTTAAGTTTCATGCTGGGAGAATTATTTTAAAGAATAAGACAGCAACAATTATTTCCTAAAAACTCTTTGCATTAAATAGGAACTACAAAGAACACCTGGTCTCTTTTTCCATTAAACATTAGGATTTCAGTAGAGTTGGCCAGTAATCTGAACTGGAAGCACAGAAAATGGAATTCTCAGATGATTTACTAGTTCAGCAAATGCGGCGGCTTGAAGACAGTTGTAATGAATTTCCTCTGTGTAGGATATTGGCTCACAAACGTCCTGTTAATTTTGAACCTATGAAGACTGTGAGAAGGAGGGAAGTCTAAAAAAGTTGTTGATTTAATTATAAGAACTGTTAATGGACCAGACACTCCCTGATTAAAACAAGATTGATTAAACCATCCCTGTAGTGAGAGTATAATTTATGATACTAAATTTAGAAAGATACAAAAATCCTGTTTCAGAAGATAAAAGAAGACACGTAAGGATTTTTTTTTTAACTTTAAATTGTTTCCCCAAATTGTTTTGTTGAAAACAGTAACACACAATGATTTCAAAGCGGGCAAGACTTTGCTTTGCTCCTCATTGATTGAATTTGTTAGAAAAACTGTTTTCAGAGAGTGAATGAAGTAACCCGTAAACAGGAAAAACTAGTCTGAAACTCTGTTAATAACCAACTTATTTTTATTAGAGCAAATACAGTTGTGAAAACTGTACATTGTACATTTTGGGTCAAGAACTATAAATAGAGAAACTCAGAGATAAAGAGTTCATTCTTTGACAGCAAGAAACTTTAAATAGACAAAATGACATTATTAAGTACATTGGCAGGCTTCATTGTGCTGTCCAAAATGTAGTGTACAGTATAACAACCAATTATAAATAGCCTTTCATGTAAAATACAGCTGTGCACATTTTAGAAAAATACCAACAATTTGTTTGAGCTTTGTTTTAAAAAAGCTTATAAATCATACATATTTATAAATGGTACTAACATGCTTACTTAAATTTATAAACATTTTCATAAGCTTTGTTACCCATTATTTCCAGAGCATAAAGTATTTTAAATAAACATTTAATAGGAATATGTCAGTTACAAAATTACCTCTCCACGTAAGGAGATGGGGTGATTTCACTGTTGGATGGAACATTTTGTCCATTATGTCAAGGCTTACACAGTAACTTTTAAAATTTTGCTCTTACTTAAAAATTACTTTCCTAAATTTAAAACACAATTTATTTTTGTTAAAAATAAATATACAAGTTTTATTTTCATTTGCTCTCTTTCTGCTTTCTTCTTTATCCACACTGGTCAAAACACAGGATTCTCAACATACTTCTGTAAAAAACACCATGGTGTTACTGCCCTGCTTGGAGCTGCTTCGCCGCACAACGTTCAGTCCATACCTACGTTACTTTAATATGCTGCATCAAAAGATAGCTAATGTACTTGGTAAGAATGTCGCCCATTAAACCATGCAAACACTTAGAAAGTTTACAAACAGGTTCAAAACCTAAATTGTATGAAAGATTTTCTAATAGAGATAAAATAAACCATAATACAAGCCCTTTGCTTTTTGCAGCTTTAAATTAAAATGTTTACTTTCCAAATGATCACACCACATATTTTCAGTAAAATAAGCATGCTTTTGATTAATATAGGGTACAATAATTACAGTATAGTGGCACATAAAAAGAAACATGATCACATCATTTCAACAAAGGGCTGTGAAACTACTTAAGACAAACTTTCAAAATGAAAAGTTTTGAGGCTTTTTTAATGCTGAGGTAAAATTATAAATGGACTTTAAAGACACTGAAGGCATCGAATTGATAAAGAATCACTTAACATTTCTAAATGCTCTACCTGAATGTATTCAACACAAATCTAATATTTTAAAATTACGATAATTTATTATGAGCATTAGTTGAACTGTTATTGGCACTAATGTGCACTTGGCCAGGATTTTATTTTAACCACTGGCAAAATACCTCAGTGTCAAAACATTATAACTCAAATCACCAATTACCACAGCACCAGAGTTCGAAAAAAAAAAAAGAAAAAAAAAAAAAAGAGAAAACTCAACATGCAAACCCTGTATCTTATCTCCCTTGGCTTATTCTGATAGCCTACCTCCTGTTTCGAATGTGCTGATATCATCTGAAGATTCTTGTTCTTTTATTATGACAAATTTTGCTTGCTATCGGCATAAGCATTTGAGCACTTTTAGGAAGATATCAACATCTTTAAATGTTGCAGTCATGGTATATTACTTACTAAACCTTCAATTGCAACAGCTCTTCAGGTTTAGGGAAATGAATTTAAGAATTGTATCTTTGGATTAGAGAAAGAGATTTCATTTTCCGCTTCTGCTGCGAGGCAGAACCAGGTAGCCTTCTCCAGGTTGGACTAGACAGTATGTCATGGCTATACATCAAACTTCATAAACAACGAATGAACAGAGTCATGCACAGGCAAATGAAATTTGATCTCCTTGAACACTGCAGGAGATGTTAAAAGCAGCGGGTAATGGAATAAGACTGGTGACTGATGCTGCTAACTATTTCTTCTAATGAGATAGGAGTGAACGCTGGAATCACTTCCACAGCAACAGAATCCTCTGACCACATTCCTCTGGCAGTCGTTTTCCCATCTCTCCACTAAAAACATCAGACGGTAAAATAGTAAGGCAGCTGTTAGCTTCCATCAACAAAAAGTGCAGCTCCGTACATTTCCAGTTTAGTCACACTCTGCTGGAACAGATGGAGAAGCCAACGCACTTCACTGGTGGGGCTGCTTCAGCAGATTATTTTGTTTGTTTTCCAACATGGCTGCTCGCTTCAGCTTTCAGAAGACCCCAAAGCCACGAGCCATCGGCAGAGAAACTGATCTCGGCCCCTGGCTGAATTTTCCAAGTTTCATCTCTCTTGCGTCCCATCCCAATTCCAAGCCTCCTTCCCTGTGTCTGAGTCTGACAGGTGCCATTTAAAAGGCTGATGACACAACTGTAGAGAACTGTGGGCTAACACCACTAGTTGTCATGACTTCACTGAAGGGTCAAAACAGTTACATTATTAAATAACTATGTTGAATCACATTCAGGCATAGCTAAAATTAAAGTGAGGAACATTAAAAGGATGCAAAGAAATTAAAACTTTATCATTTGAGGTGGGGTGGATATGGTGATTTTATATGAAAACAAGACCTTTCTTACCTTTCCTAATTCCAATCAAGTTAGAAAATGGACAAAAAGAATGGCTAAACCAATATTCAACAGCATAACCAGGGCGATCATGACTGAGTTAGGGCCCTGAAAATAAAATAAAGATATCAGAATTAATGCAACCTTCCACATAGTGCACAGCAATGGACATGACTTGACTTTATAATTTCTACCTATTTTGACCTTGCTGTGAAAGATTACCTAAATATTAAAGATACAGACTCTGCTGCTGAAACACGGCCACTACCTGTCGCATTCAGGTAGGCTAAATATCATCTGCCTGAAAATGAGCTGGATAAATACAGGAGAGAGTATATTATTACACTGTTCTTAATCACACTGAGATTAAACCATCTGACAAATATGACTGCATAAACAAATGAAAACAAATCCATCAACACAAACTCAATATCAGCTTAAAATAAAGCAAAACAAAGAATTTGAACTACTTTAGGAAAGCCAGAGTGCTGCTCTTCATCCCTACAGAAGGTTCCTACTCTCATTTCAACACATTTGAAAACAGACATGACAATGTGTTTTATGAAAAGAATACCCTTTTTTTTGGATAAAAAGTTCCTTATCATTGCACTAACATACCTAGTAATGTTTCCATTATGGATTAAAAACCAACTTTATATCTGCAAAATTAAACTTGCTTCGATTTACTCTGACACTTATCTTAGAGACCCGTGTACTGAAGAACTGAAAAGTCAAAATATTCTTTCCCTTCCTAGTTAGAGCTAAACTTGGTTAGAAAACTGAATCATTACATAATCTTAGTCTTTCTGCAAAGCCAGAGAACAAAGATTCCAATTGTTTTCAGCAATTCTGGATATTTTTTTTAAACATAGGTGCTTTCTAATGAGCAACTTGAAATTACGTCCTGAACAGACGGAAATTCTCAATTTTTCTCTTCTCCTTGTAGAATATTTGGTTTACTACAACATCTTTTCACAAAGATTTGCATACGCTTCAAATATAAGGTTACACGTTTACTGTCAGTAGAAACAGAGAAACCCTTCAATCAGACAATACTTCCCTAAATCACAAAAAACCCCACCAAAAATTCGCTGCAGAAAACTATCTTCCAAGCTCCATAAGGGTCACTGGCTTGCATAATAAGGTATATATTCCATTAGAAATGACATAATTTTTTTCACTTTCCACATGAGGCACGCCTTGCAGAAGTTAATTACGCTTCATGACAATGCTAACATTAGCTGTACAATTTCTAGAATGCTAAGGTGTAAGAACTTGCTATTATTAATCTGCAGCAGTGTACCTGGGAAGCTATTGAATAGCACTTGTGTCATTATTATATCACATGCTCTCATCCTGAAACAATTTCATTAAACACTTTCTACCAGAACACTCCTTTACACAGTAGTTAAGATGGCAGGCCAGATGTGAACTGCTACCTTCTCGAGTAAGTCACAAAATATGTTATGTCAAGTACCCCTTGAATCTCTGGGGAGTCTAAACCCAGTCAGCACCTCGATCATAAGGGCCATAAAGTTCCCTTTGCACCTATTCAGAGGTACCTTGTTCACAGACTGAGGAATTAGGCGTTCAAGTTCAAACCAGGATTGCGACTATCAGGATGCTAGGTTACATGTTACCATAGCGGTAATGGTATCAGTAGCCACCTTTGCATTTTACTTAATGGCAGAATGTCTAAAATATTCACTAGCAAATAGAAGACTAGGTTTAGGTTCACCTTAGTGAAAGGGATTTTGAATAACAAGTTCCCACTTACCAGTGGTATGTTTTAACCACCGTGTCACAGAACAGAAGTCGAACCATGTTCCTTCCTTCTTACTGGAAATGAGCCACTATGTGCCAAAGAATATGAGACACTTGGTGACAGAGAACAGGCACAAAAGGAAAGTATGACTTCGGATATGGTTACATTTCTGACCAGAGAACTGTAAACAACCTTGCTGTAGGGGTATGTAACTCAAGGTTAATGTTTTGTTTCTCTTTCTGGCGTGGACAAAACTGTGCTAGCTTGGGTTCTGTGCTTTTCTACTGCCAAGGAAATCCAAGCTCCCATCAGGATTCCCAGCAAATGCATTTGGCAGTTGTGAGATTTCTGCATGAAAGCCATATTGGAAGACTTGGAGCAATAAAACAGGTTTATTTGAAACAACAGCTACTTTGAGAATATTTCGGTTTTGCTGTCTTGGAAAGTCAGTCTTAACACCCTTAGAGTCAATCTTCCATTTGATGACTTATTTTGCAAAAAAAATCCCTTGAATCTCATGACAAACAAGAATAGTACCTACATCCTAATGTTACATAGCTCTCTACAGAAAGTGCAATTACGCTATTAATTTCCACTAAGATTTGGATTCGGCATCTTTCTCTCTGGTGCTGAGGCACTGGAACAGTTTGCCCAGCGAAGTTGTGGATGCCCCATCCCTGGAAGTGTTCAAAGTCAGGTTGAGCAACCTGATCTTGTGGAAGGTGTCCCTGCCCATGGCAGGGGGGATGGATTAGATGATATTAAATGTCCCTTCCCACCCAAACCATTCTATGGTTCTATGAGTCTAATTGGGACTCCCAGTGTGAGCAAAATCAGGTCAATAGTTCCTTTATAGTTTGGGATCCCACCACAAGATTTTACAGTTACGCTGCACTGGGAATTGCAAAGAACTATGGAGGAGTTCATTGCCTAATATCATTTGGGATTTGGCTGTCTAATACTTCGATATTTGAAAATAAGATCCTAGGAAATCAAGTTGATTAACTACTATTGAAGAAAAATTTGGACTTATGAGGACTTCACAGGAGCCATGAACTCATTAACTACCTGAAATATATTCTGAAACAGCATCCTGATAGTTGCAGGACAGCTTTTGGTTGAATGGCAAGTTGGGACTGCAGCTCAAACAGCAACTTGGTATCATCAGCCAGAGTCTTAAAGAATTAGGCTTGGTGGAGGGGAGGGAATTCTCTACTGACATGTTGGTCAGTCAGATTAGGTATAACAATGTCACCACAATATTAGAGAAATTAGGCTAAAAACCCTAAGGGCTTTGGTCTGAATCAAGAGATCTCGTCTACAAAGACAGAAAAAAGCGACACCTTAAGAACTGGGTTGCTGATTTTATATGAAGATCAAAGAAAAAAGTTATTTGTTTATGATAATAAGCCTGTGTTTTATACAACAAAATAAATACCATTTCCTTTGGCCTGCTATGTGCATTTTGTTTCCTCTTCTGATAACTGCAACTTTCAGCCCAAAGCAGAATTTCCTGATACACTAAAAAATGATCAAACAATATTTGTGGAGCACATGGTTATTATGCAATAAACTACTACCAGTTTTGTAGGCACCTATGAAATGCTTATTTAATGCTTTAAGACGAATACCATAAATAAGACTTTAGTGTCCTGCAAGGGCTTAAAATAGCAAAAGCCAAAATTAGTCTGAACAGTTCAAGAGTGATTAGAACAGGTGCACTAAAGAAGCTGAAGTAGAAAAACTCCAGTCCTGCTTGAAAACTGCCCTTTCAGCTTCTAGTAAGTCAGACACTTATGTAGTTAAAAATATAACTATATGATTAGTTTTCATTTGGGGAGAGAAGAAAGTTATTTTCCGAAAGGGTAGTGCCAGGAAGTATCAAGACTAGTCTTGTAGTCCCATTGCATTAGGAATGTCTATTAAATATAGCAAAAAGTTCTTGCTCAGTGTTTTTTTTAAGATCAGGCAAAATAGTGATCTATTTTTTCTAACATGATGGTGGTTATATCCCTTACTAAGTGGATATTACGGGAACAAAGGGATGAGAGTAAAACACACTGGGTAACATTCACCAAAATGCAATCATTTCAGATACACGCTAAAAACAGGTGAAACACTCTGTGTGGCTTAAAAATCCTTACCAAGAAAACAAAAAAAATGATGATACAGTAGAACATCTGTGCCTGGGCTTGTACCTAACCTAGGGAAACACACGTCAAGCAAATCAAATGTGTATTCATGAACTAGAGTGTAATGGTACTTTTTGCATTTCAATTCTACTTTTTACCTAAATCCAAGACAATCTCAAATTAGCTCACATTCAAGGTGGGCTTGGAGCGCGCAAGCTGATACTGCAGCTGGAGGCTGCTAAAGAGCAATTAGAAACAACAGTACTGGTTTGTGGTCAAGCGTCTCTGTGCACACTTCACACTGTGATAAGCACAGGATAATTTGAAGGTGCCGAATGCTCAGTGAAAAAAGCAGGACTGACCTCTCACTAGAGTAAATGTCTGCAAACAGGCAGCTATTTTAGAGCAGCTGATGAACAGTGACTTTGCCATAGTTTTATGCATGCTTTTACCTTGATAAAACTATGACAGAGACCTATGGTTCTGAAATTATTCTAAACTTTGATTTTTGAAAATCAGAAAATATGTATGCATGGAAACACATTCATATACTTGATGTGCAGTGTGCTCATATTTTTCAAGTATAATGCCAGAAACAGGGTAACCTAGAGAAACAATACTGTTCCTGTAACTAACTTATTGAAGAGATGATAATCAGCGATATTCTTAAAGATGTAACAGATTCAAAGCAAATATGAAATAGTAATTTTATTATTAAAACAGCTACTGCAGACTTCTCTGTAAATAAGGTTGTTTAAAGCTCTTAATCCAAATTAAAGTTTATGTTTCATTCAGATGTGGGAAGTGGCTTTGATTTAGATACAGGAAAGGAAGAACTGAAAAATCTTACATCCTCTGTGTTCTTAATGCTTTCTCACTGAAAACCTGGAAAAAGCATAGCACAGATTTATACAGCACTTTCGGATAAAGTAATGAAAAGTGCTCCATAAATGTTATAGACTCATTTTGTATCCCAAAGCTTGTTTCCTCATTATCTTTTAATGAGAGTGAGAGTTTCTTTTCTCTTTATATTTCTTAACAAATATATTTTTAAGCTTTTATGGAGGATCTAAAGCAGACTTACTTTGAAACCACAACAAAATAATTTGTCAGGATGACAACTGCAATTACTGATTTAAAAAAAAACAACAAACAGAACAAACCACAACCCATTGCAGCCCTAGAATTCTGAAGTCTCTCAACATTCGTAAGTGTTCAGGATAAAGAGGAGTACACTAATCTGACTTCTCAGTAACTGCGCACTTTTAGGTTAGTCACTGTGTAATGCCAGCACACTGGTCCAGAAATACTACAAAACCAACTACTGTTTTTCTGAAGCTGACAGGTGATACTGAAAATTAAAAAGAAAGGCTTCCAGGCAGCATTAACAGTCATTCTGTACTATGTCTTTCCTTCAGTTTGCTAGGCCAGTAGGCTACTCCTTTCTGCTTTAATTGCCTTAGGATTTTTACTCATTTCAACATTTTAAGGAAGTGAGCACATCAGAAATTTATAAGGTCAAATACAGAGACACATATGGAAGACATCTTTGTAAAAAATACATACATCTACATATATCTTAAACCACCATTATATTAAAAATGGGTTCCTAAACTCTGCTCTCCTTCTTTCCTGAAATGCTGATAATAAGAACGATGCAATCAGTGTGCTCCAAATGAAGCAGAGGGACAGTCCCCAGTTGATCTGTAATATCAATAAACAAAGAGTAGCTAATGTACAATATCTCGTCACTCTTCCATCTTTACTGGTAACAGGCTATAGGTTCACAATCCTTATACTGATTATTCTAGAAGGTCAATAAACTGCTGTTTAGTTGCCCTACTTAATTTCTTAAAATGAAGACTCCCTCAGCTCCAAAACATTATTTGATTTGGATAGAATGTAGGAAAAATAAGGAGTATTTCTAGCCACTTATTTTCACTAGAGCTGAACAAAAAAAAATTCAATTCAGGCTAAAATTCTGTGCAAGCTCACTCAACATTTACAAGCCTGACAGCTTGGTGTTACCCTACATAGGAGTCATATCTGTGAGATTTGAAAGGTTAAAGGGCTGATATCAGCTGTAATACAGCTTTGCAGATTACAAAACACTACGAACATCTACTTTGATCCGCACAAAATAGAATATAAGCTTTCTGCTGAACTAGAGGATATCATCTGGGCAAAATACTCATTATCAAACTATTCAGTGATGGCTCCAAAAACTCAGCACCTGAAAACTGACGTAACATTTAATTAATATCATCAAAAGCAACTTCAAACAAGACTTTCATCGAAATATGTCCAGCTGTTTGATCTTCTTACATATTTGTGTGTTAGCCTGGGAAAATATTTTATAAAGTGTACTTACGGAAAGTGATTCGATGTGTCGGATTTTTTTGCCTTGAATCTTTCATTGTAAGACATGCTTTAATCATTTCTGCAGCTCTTCATGGGACTTTCCCTTAAGGTTTTTTTCATTTTAAATCCCTGATTTAGGGACTCTGTGTTTTATTCCAGAAGTGGTTGCACCAGTGCCAAAACCAGATAAAACAGACTCCCATGTACTCTTGCTTAATCTTTCCTGTTGATAAATCTAAGGATTATATTAACATCTCTGAACAACAGCAGCAGACTGTGAGCTCATGCTCAGTTGTCTCTCTTGTTCCTGATCCATCAACCTTTTCCAGTTCTGATCCTGCGTGGCCAGGCTCTGTAAACTGTCTCTCAATATATGAACTTACATTTTGCTATGCTGCACGAGGATAATTATACTTGCATCTTTCTTAGCAGGTGATTTGCATCAGCTTTTATCAGTGATCCATCATCTTCATTATTTATCAGTTCCCTGATCTGTGTGCCTTCTGTAAACTTTATGGGTAATGATTTATGGGTCCTCTCCCACGTGATTAATAAGAATGTTCATAAACTACAGCAGTAGAATTAAGCCAAGAATGATCTCACCAGAATAATACCAAATTAGTAATGTTTTCCAAATTATTTTTTGAGAAACAACAGTCAGCTTTTAAAAGAATATTTTAATGTGACATCTAGCCTTTACTCTGGCTTCCTTGTCAGAATAAATAACTATGTAAAAGCAAACCAAGTGACCTTCTTGATTGAGAATATGATTGCTCTGTCACACCTCAAGATGTTAAGCTTGTTTGACAACATCTTCTACAATGCATGTTGGTTGAAAATTCTTACACCTCTTTATTTTTAAATTCTTTATTAATGAAGTCTGGTGTCAGTTATTCAACTGTTTTGCCTGAGATCAGTGCTAGGCTATCTGGATCTCATTAAATAGGTTATTCTGTTTATCCCACAGTGGTTTTTTTTTTTGGTTTTGTATTTTTGTGTGTGTGGGTTTTGTGTGTTTTTTCTGATTTTTTTTTTTGTTTGCTTTTTCTTTTTTTCCCCCCCTTTTTTTTTCTGTTGTTCCTACTAGGGTACCAAAAATGTTTCACAGAAACAATGCTTATAAAAAACCCAAAAGAAATAGCATGGCAATTATTTAGAGCTCTTCATTCACTAAAGGTTAACTTTAGGATCTACAGCTAACATCTTCCTGAGTTTCTCTTGGCCCAGAAATAATTTTATCATAATCAGAGATTCTGAATTCCATAACCTGGCCTTTTCTTCTAACGTGGAATAGAAATGCTATTAGTCATCTCTCCTTTTCTGCATAACTATTGATAGTTCTATTATTTCTAGATAATAATGAGATTCAGATTCACAGTGATCTGAATGTATAGTTTTAAAACTCCTCCATTTCCTGATAAAGAAGAAATTCAGCTTTTCATGTTGCTGTGAAATGCAAACCTTGTTAGAAGTTTGCATTTTAAAACAGTCTATATTTTGATGCAAAATTCCCTGGTTCTAGAGCCTACAATCGAGACAGAGAAGACAATGAAAATGGAGATGGTCTGGACTGGGTCAGACCACAGGCCAGCATCCTGTCTCCAACAGTTGTCAAAAGTAGATGTTTGGGAAAGAGAAGAACTCCCAGTACTGCCCAATTATCCACGGAAGTACCAGGAACACTGTTTTGTGTGTGGGGGAAAAGATACATGTGTATCTGCAAATACGTATTTATACGCACACAAAACACATATATACATACTCATTGTAACACACTTCTGTATTTATGGATGGAATAGGGCTTCATGTTTCAAAATTCTGTCAGTATCTGGTTATCAAGTACCCCTTCCTAGTTTTCGAAAAGGATAATACAAAAGACTGAAGTATTTGTTCCTCACTCCAGTCTGGTGTAGTGGGTTCTAGCTAGCAGACTGTATCCGGAAGAAGATTTGACAGAAGTGAGCTTTGCCTGTTCTTAGGTTGCAAAGCTCAGCACTAGGAGCATAACGGCAGTGAAAGTGAAAAGGTTTCTTGCAGTACTCACCGAGCTGTTTCCTACTTCTTTTTCCACTCCTGAATGTGACTCGTTATTAGCTGGGTTCTTTGGTGCAGTAAATTCCGCTTTCTTAATTTTTGTGTCAGGTTTGTTTTCTTTGGCATCTGGCTTACCCCCAGATCTAGCAGGACTTGGCTTCTGTGAGGGTGGTATCTGTGCAAGTGTTGATGGTGATGGGTTGACATATTCATCTTCTTCCCTGAGCTCCTGTGGAAGCACTGGTGGATTCACTTTTACATAATAACCATGGTAGTGATCATGCAGCTCCCCATTCTCTCTGCTGATGGGATTGTGATGGGCCGAAAACTTTTTCACAGCTACATCCTCCTTCATTGGTGCTTTTGAAAACAAAGGCTTGTTGATTGTGGGTGTTATATTCTCAGTAGCGGAAAGCTTTTTTTCTTGATTGAGTTTTGCCCCAGAAGTATAGGTTTGCCTTTTCAGTTGTTTTGAAGGAGAAGACTCAGAAGAAAGAGGAGGACTATGCCTTGGACTTGTCTCTGGGGTCCTAGGGGGTGTAGTACCTTTTCGATAAAAGTGAGGTGACTCTTTTGGGGTAGGTGGTTTTTCCTGAACTTTTTCTTCAGATTTTTCTTTCACCTCCATTCCTTCTTGAAATTTTTGTTTGATATAATCAGGGCCTGAAAAATAGTGTAATAGAAATATTATAATTAAAACAAAACCAAGACTTCACAGTAAAACTATTGCATTGGGATGTCTGACCAGAGTGCCTTGCTATAATGCTGGTAGGGATAGGTGTTACCAAAAATTCACTGACATCCATAACGATTTACTCTAAATCACTCAGTGGTTGAAGATACTGTATTTTTTGGTAATTGTTGGGACTACTTGCTGATTTGTTTAAGTCACTTTACAAAGTCAGCTTTGTAAAGGGTCATAGGACATAGAATGTCTCTGAGTGAAATCTGAGGGACTAAAGACTGGCTTACCTTACATATTTATCATTCTTTCTTTTTCTAAGAGGCATGTTTTGCTTAATTACCCTAATCTATTTAACTTATATTCTCATGACCATAGTATGTGTTTATCATAGAGGTATATAACAGTCAGAATGAGACATCTCTTCTGCCCTTCTAACCCATGGGAAATAGGGCCTGAATAATGTTTTTTTCCCTTTGTGCGCATGTTAGCTTGTCTTGTACAAATATATACGTGCCTTGAAGTCTCAAACGCTCACTTTGTCTTGCCACATGAAAACACAGGTTAACCAATTTAGGTGGTAACACACTTCAGCTTAGAAGTCAGGAAGATAAATCCCTAGGGAAACACACAACAGCCAGCAAGAAAAATACCCTTCTCCCAAATCCCAGATAAACACACGTGACCACATTAACCACTAGGACTCACTTATCAAGGTGAATTTCTATGCAGCTGTTTTATATAAAGACAAGCTGGCTGAGATGCTTTGCTCCAGGTTTTGGTTGTCTGATTTAACAGTTAATGCTGACTTGAGCAAACACTCTATTGAAGAAATGAAATTGCTGCAAACCCGTCTGTATTGTGGGCAGAGTTTTCTATTTTTCTTTCTGGAGGCCACATCCCAGATTCCAGGATCAGGTCCCGTAAGAAGTCAGAAGCTGGGGAGCTCTGTTAACAAAAAACTACAATGATCTTTCTGTATGTTCAGCAATGGCTTCTGCCAAATAAATTGCAACTGTTTCTCCACTTCTATCTTTGCTAGAACTGCTACTTTCCTTTGATTTTTTCTTTCTTCTGTGAGGCTTATCTGTGTTTTATGTCATAGAGAAATTCTGTGCACAAAGAAGGTCTGCAAACATTTTTCTGCTTTTGAGTTTATAGGAGGCTCTAGCTGTGTTAAGCAGATACAGTCTTTTTACAGATGCCAGAAGAATATGCATCACTACACAGTGCTGAGATGAGAGGAAGGAAGGAAGAACAGCATGAAGTTTTTGGAAGTTACTGAGTCATCTGGTAAGTAAGCATTGCTGAGGAGAATTACTTGGCATGAAATCTCCTTTGAGCAGTAGAATGACAATGTTTTTGGCATCTCTGAAAACCAGAGGTGGAAACAGGGAGTTGTTGAGAAAGAAGGCTGGACGTAGACAAGTCAGGATTTGTTCTCAATGACGTTTGAGGAGGAAGCTTTGAGAAGTTAAGCATGCACAGAGGGAGAAGACTAGAGACTTTGTTCTTATGACTTTTTGTAATCTTCCTGGTAAAAGGGAAAGTTAGCACAACGCAAACTGAAAGTTCCCATCTATAAAGTTACAGTTACAATCACCGTTCATGAAATCATCTGTCATGTAGGGGATTTCCTTCCATCTTTGCTGAGATGCATAAGGTAATGCTGAGGTTTTTAAAATGCATAAGCTTTGGTCTTCTTCTCTTTTCACATGGAATATAATTAAAAACACAAAGGGAAAAGGATAGCTAAAGGAGCTCTGCCTAATGCTTAAGCCCAAGCCACAGAGCTATCAAATTGCAATGATTATTTATTATGGACACATCTACATTCACATTAGCTTGCTCCTTATGACTGCTGTGGTGAGAGCATCCCAACTGGAATACCATCTCTTCAGCCTTACAATGGTGTTCAAATGGCACCTGTTGTGCTTGTGACCTATCTAGAAAATGCACGTCCTGTGACAACTTTTCACTGCCCACCACACATAAGGATATGACTTTTCCTAATACCTGACAGCACTTAATGGACTGCAGACACTTCCATAAGGAACACATCTGTGCCTCAGAAATGTCATCCCTGTCCACTGTCTCCTTTGATCAATGAAAAGCCTCCCAAGGCCGACCAGAGGGATTCTCACTCTTCCCAAGACCTCCAAACTGTGTTGGAATTTCTGAGACGAGAAGGGAGTCAGGTCTTGGCTGCCCATGTCTCCACAAGAGATTGGTACAGTTAAGACCAAAAAAACTTTAACCAAAACAAAACCGCCATCTTTAACTGAAGACCTCCAAAGACGTTAACTGTCTACAGGCTAACAATTTTGCATTTTTACTGGGTATTTGGCAATGTTTCATGACAGGTGACACTGAGCCCCACCAGAGAAGGCTGTAGCCATCTGCATCCAAGTCTGAGGGTGTCTGACCAGCCACTCAACAATTGGCTTAACATAACACAGCAGCCCTCCCTCCCACCTCTCAGTACATCACATATGGCTATTAGAGATACATCCCTTGCCTCCAGCCTTGCCAGGCAAATCTTTCCAACACTCAAATTCTTGGCTCTGTACTGAAGTTAGCTTTGGAGATTGTCCAAGAACGTTTTTTTATGTCTGTTCACTGTATTCAGTACAATCAGCTTATGCACCTGTCTGAACCACTGGCTCCAAGCAGCAAGAACACAGTTGTCAGGACTTACCTTGCCCCCTTCATTAAAGGCATTATTTTACACTACAGACATAGGCAATGGAGTCCTTTTTCTTCAGACACTTCAGCCAAGTGCACTCTACAGCCTGAGTTTAAAGGAATCAGGGCCAAGGGAATTTGGAAAGGGCGTCACTAACATCTGGTCCTACAAGATTTCTCAGCTGCCTAATCTTAATGAAGAAAAGAATAGGCTGTGAGGGTGGGAAGAAGGTACGGTGGGATTATCTGTCTAGGAAATAAAGATGGAATTCTGTTCATCGGTTTGCAGTTCAAACAATCAGTGGATATATTCCTAAACATGATATGTCTGAGCGTCTAAGGAGAACCTGGTCTGCAGAACCGATAAGTGTTTTCTAACCAAAGATAAGCTTTCTTGGCGGATGAACCTGGGTGTTTCCTTATGGTGACATGCTGGCCATGCTACTGCCTGTTCAAAATTGATGCACCTGTGCTGGCTGAAGGTCATAATGGGGTGGTTTTGGCTCCCACAGCCGTTTTGATGCCAGTGGCTGGATGGCGCCATTGAAGCGTGAGTTAGCCAGTATTTGGGGGGAGTAGCCTCTGAAAGTCCAAGGACTGAGTGGATGTGTGGGATGTACACATGAAAAGTCTCATATCGCCTGCTGTCTGCTTGAACAGCATTTCATTGATGGCTGTGGGTTGGGCAACGCTTTGGTTTGCTTGCAGACACACTCATAGTTTTTCTAAATCTACAATTTCTTGTGGAGTTCTTGTGTAATGTGTCCTTCCTCCTGGAAGGGCTCCAATAAGCGATATGATAGCATGTCCAGCCCTGTAAATGAAAAAAGAAGAGTGCCCTGGTTCTGCCACAGCATTTTTAGAGCGGTGACAGCCACATGTTTCCCCTATGGCCTAGTGAGGTGCATGTATTGGCACCATGGGGCTGTCTCAGGATTGTGGCTCAAGCAGTGTCAGAAAATGCCATCTTGCAGGACAGCGTAAAAGCAGCCAGTGTTTCTCAAGAAGGCTAATAAGAGACTTAGTGCCTTATCAACTTGGGATGAAATCTGAAGCTTGAGAGGGATTGCAGAATGCACCTAGGGTAGTGAGGAAAAAGGTTTGGATATGTATTTATATATACAAGATTCAGGTCATACTCCGGCCTATTCCATCTAACCACTTTCACTGATTTAAGCCTCTTTGCAAAAGAGAAAAAAACAGGATATGGGAAAGAGGTGGAGCTGAAAGAGGATAAGTTCAGGAGGTCCTTACAGTTGAACTAGTGATCCTTCAAGGAGCAATTCTGAATTCCATAGTCAGTATGCATAACTGAGAAACCTGCCATAAATCTCATTTCCACAATTTAATGAGCTTTTGCCTCATATTAGTAAAAAGCATTTTTATATTCTCAAAATCCTTAAGTTAATACATCTCGTAACTGGTAAAAAGGACTTCTAGTAATGTATCAATGAAACAAAATAAATCCTGATGTTTTGTGGCAGGACTGCAGGACAACGCATTTTCAAGTAATCCAAGAACACTTCTGTAGTTTTCTAATACTATAGATTAGTTAGAAATTTAGAGAATTAAATGAACTAAAATAATGTTGAATTAAAAATAGTACTGTGTAAACTGAAATACAGTATATTCTAGAACATTTTAGTTCTATGTAGCACTGTTTTATTTAAGAGTTAATCCACTGTATCCCAATCATTTGCAACTTCCCATGTACTCCTGTATGACCTTGGTCACATTAAAATGTCTTGGTCCACATATAATAAACTAAACATGCATGACACTCAGGTTTAAAAGCTTTTCTCTGACCCAAAATTATTTAAGACAGGGAATTCTGTTGATATCAACAACCAGTTTCCACAGGAAACATCTTCAAAGTGTCAGATGTGTTCCTAATTATAGGGAATGCTGTGGTAAACTCCACTAGGACTCCACTAGAAAATCCACCCTCCAGGAGCAGCAAAAAAGTTCTGGGAGAGGAGGTTTCTCTGAGCTAACCCTGAGACACGAGGCAATGCAGATGACAGCTTCTCAATGTAATATGACAGAGGATGCCTAGTCCTGCCACCATTGACTCTATGTGACTGAAGTAGGTTCCTATAGGACCCTATAGGTAAGCACAACCTATAGGACTCTAGCAGCCTTGTCACCTGGATGTTTCCAGCCCCTGTGGTACTCTCAGTTGTAAACTGGTTGGCTGCTGCACAAGAGGTGAAGATCCTCCTTCCCCTCCAGTTTGTGAAGGCCCAGCCACAACCTTTAAATCAGTCAAAAGTGATTTGGATGGAAGGCACTGTAATTATACCAATGAGACCATGCTTAATTAGGTCATCATAACTTGCAAAACTATATTTAAAACCTAGAGGTTGATGTGTTCTTTACTGCAGAGGTTGGTTTTGTTCTTCAGACATGTCCTCTCTGTTTTTCAGAGGAAAATTAAAACCATGGCAAAACCACCTATTTAATATATTGAAATAGCATTTAGGTTCTTAATCTATGCAATTTTTCCATTAAGATATAATAATAATAGTAATAATAATGAGACGGATTCTTCTTAAGAAAAAGTCCCCAACTTTAGCAATAATTTTATGAACATCTTATAATTTTTTCATGATAATTCTTCTATTCTTTTGTCCCCACAGCCTTATCATTCTTACATTTCAGGAAAAGCAAGCATTTAATATTACAATTTTATTAGTCTTTTGAAAGAAAAAAAGATTGCAATGACAGTAATGCAGGCTCTAGAATATAATATTTACAGAATATAACATTTAAAGTACTGCTGATGCTGAAATAATGTTATTAAATGTCAAGGTATATTAGAAGCGATTATTAGGTAAGCATGTGTTTATTTCTGCTTTTTAAACTAGAGTAGACATTATGTGACGTAACCTAACTATATTTAGTGCTACATAAGGAGTTAACAAATATACAGTGCTATATAAAGAGTAACCCAGGTAACAAATTACATTATAATTTTGTGATTACAGGAAAATCTATGTTTCACTTATAGATATATTCCACCCATGAGGCAGACACTTCACTCCCTAATTTTGTTTACACATATGCATTGTGAGTTGAAAGACTCAGTCTTTACTGCCAGGTTTACCCATTGTCTGGGGAGTAATGAGGACACAATCAAAGCTATCTGCTCAATCAGGACACTGCAGTCTAAATGCAAACCTTGCAAGACTGGAAGCCTCTTTTTACTAAAATACTAAACATTTCTATAAAAAAGAGAGAATTACTATTCTGAACAGTTGACAATCTAGAAATAAAGTAAAAAAGACAGCAAAAAGATTATACCAGTAGCCTGCTTCACAGATGTGGGAGTTAAACTGAAGGGAAAACATGACCCAAAACAAATGCTTCTTCTGAATAATCTCTCTGAATTCATTGGTCAGTTGTCAATAAAGCACTGTCATGCTCAAAGCTTTGCTAAGGCTTTGGTAAAGTGATAGCCTCAAGTTGCACAGGAAGCCTTTGTCAAATCTAGGAACGGAGTGCAAGTCTTCTGAGTAATCGAAAGCCAACACAGCACTTTGGCCGTAAGTTTGTCACGTATCTTCTTCAAGGTCATCTTCCTGGAGAAGCTGAGAACTGTCCGAATCAGAATTCAAAGATCCAGAGAAGGAAATAGTATATGACAAGGACGTTTCTTACTGCGCGTTATATCCTAGTACAAATCCAGGACACCATGCTGCTGAAGCAAAAGTCTTTTGTGTTTAAATGCCCTGTACTAAAAAAGGGAAATATATAGTTTGGTGTTGGTACTAGAGGTTGCTATTCACTGTTTGAGAAATTAGCCGGTGAAAACCATCTGTTGTTTTTCTTCTCACGTGATCAACGGTTTTCTGAAGTATCACTGTTGGCAACAATATCTATGCTCTCATAATAAGATTTATTTGCTACTCTGATGATCATTAATACAACTTGGAAAGCCTGGTGATCCATTAAAGGATCAATTCGTATAGGATCTTTCCTGCAGGTAGGATTTTGCAGGATAGGACATCTCTAATAATTCCTCAGCATTTGGGATGGTAACTGTAGGTGAAGGAAATAGAAATAATCATTTATCAGTCTGCCAGAAGAAGTGATTCAATGAGTCATTACGAAACTGTAAATAACTATATTCAGTAAATTTTAGAAAGACAGGGTTTTTTATTATTGCTTCATCGTGGAGATGTGTGTGGGGGGGAGGAACTATAATTAATGTCATTAGTACTTCCTCTGTTTTATTCTTATTTTTCTGAAGGTTGTATTTGTAACAGGAGAAAAAAAAGCTCTTACCTGCTAGGCGGCTGGCTTGAATTCAGCCCAAATGAATGGAGGGAGGGCTGGGCAATATCACATGTAAAACGTTGATGAATTCAGCAGAGCAGAGCTATGGTTGTGGTTTTAGTAATGTTTGGCAGCCCTGTCTACCATCTTGGCAGACTGAACTGGGACTGAATGGAACTAGAAATCAAAGGTTTAGGATTATAGCCATAAAAAAATGGATGGGATATAACACGGGGTGCTTAAAGAGGCACAGGGCTCTGAGAGACCATTTCTCCCTGACATATACACGGTAGTTTAAGAGGTTATCACCCCAGGTGTCTGCAGCATCCTTCTGATAGATACAGTGCCCCAGCAATAGCACATGGAATGGTGCAGTTGCCTCATGGTTGGGCCAATGTGCAGCAAGGTGTATAAGATTTCTGGCTTCCAGACAGTCAGTGGGCACCTGACTTGATTGCCAAGTTGGATTTCCCAAGAAAGAAATGCCTTACTCCTAGTGATGCACATACATGTTTCTAAATAATTCCTTAATTCAAAATGACATATGTAGGCCCTGTTGCCCTGTTTTGGCTGCATCTAAAGTTGGTTATGCCAGCTGGAATAATGGCTCTCCTTAACTGCACTTGAGAATGCTTTACAGAAAAAAATAACACATTTGCTAAAGTTTAAAAATAATGCTTGTCACAGAAGAGAGAGAAGAATTGAAATGGAAGGGATTGTTGACACTGCCTATTGAGACTTACAAGATGCCTGCTTTAACTTTCAGCCTCTGATGGCAACTGCATTTTGGTGATGTCTGATCAGCATTTTAAATGCTAGCAAGCAGCTTCCCTAGCAAGGAACAAATGAAAAATCTTGTCTGGATTAATTTTTAAGTTCCATTTGGCTGCCTTACAGTACTTGTTATTTTTGCTTGGACTTAGTACCAGTAACTTGGAATTACCATGGCTGGATAGGAAAGCAAACTATAAGGTGGGTTGGACTAGATGATCTCCAGAGGTCACTTCCAACCCCAACCATTCTGTGATTCTGTGTAAAAGTAAGGCAGAAGACTGCATGCTTTGCATAATCCAAAAAATATCCTGGAATACACGGTGTTTCAAAAGGATGGACCCAATTTCACTAGTTACAGTGATTTCAAATTGGGTCCATCTTTCTGAAACACCCTCTATAATGTTTACTATTTGGGATGATTTCTTTCTTGATCTTTCTTTCATCTTTCTTGATTCACTTTCACTACCAACTCTGCATTTTCTCCTCCTCCCCCCTTGAAAATACATTTACTTTGCTGAAGTTTCTCCAGCTTAGACCTCTGGGGTTCTCAAGCTGTTGTTAACATCGCTGTTTCTGCAAGTACTACTCCTGGTAGCCTTTCCTCTCCTACTGCACTGGAGGCAACACTGAAACTACCATGTGCCAACAGTTTCTCACCCATTAGATCCATGAACGTCATGGAGAATGATGCCTACATGTATTTATTTTATGGAGGAGTTGTGATTTGACCTGGCAGCCTGCTGTCCTTCAAACCATGTCCTACCAACATGACCTAAAAATATAATACAATATCATACTTTGTGCTATCTTTACGTTATTGCCATAATCTGACAAAGTCACATAATCATTCAGTAATGCAGGAGTCAGAATATGCAAATCTTTCACCTAGAAGTAACTTTAAAAGGTAGAATCAGTGAATGCAAGAAGGTTTTCATGCAGTCTTAAATGCAACCTTCTATTCTTGCTAAGTAGAGATAAGCACCTATAACAGGCAATCACTGGTGGAAATTGCTTACTAAGTGTCTTGTGTAGAAGAACCCCAGACAAATCTTTGTGTTCCAGCTGCTTTCTTTATCTTTGCTCAGAAAGGAGTTTTGTGCAGGCTCACAAACAATTTCCAAGGAGTTTTGCTACAATACCCATCTACCATCTCTAAAATATCTACCAGTGCTTTATTTTCCTGGTTTTGACATCAACGAAAATGACAGGGCCTTCTCAAAACCCACATCAAACACTTCCTGTAATGGACTAGAGAAAGATAAAGAGTGCTGAGTTAGTTATTTACCAGCCACACATACAAGGACATGCACACACTTCGGCCAAATCCAAAGCTAGTTCTTATGCCCCCATGTTTACCCTGCTCTGCTGTTTACACAGCACAAGAGAGCTATTGGGGTGGCTTCTGAATGGCTTACTTTACTGCTAGTCTCTGCATTTCACAGGTATTAGCTGAAAAGTATATGGCATTATGTTATCTCACAATATTGTAGAAACTTCTTGAAAATATTAAAACATCTACTCGAGCTCATGGACAGAAATGATAACATAAAAGTAAACAGATTTCCACCAAACAATCCAAATCTCATGCAACATCACAAACTCGTCAGTCTAGCAGTAGGATGATAAAACACAGATATTATATTAATGCAGTTCCTATCTGTATGAAACCCAGACTGCCTCTTCTCTCCCTTCCTATCAGTCCCTCCAAACCTGAAATAAGAATTTTTCTATTATTATCACACCTGAATACTTAAACAGTATTTTTGTATTTTGCATTTTTGTATTCCCTGATAAATAGTTATGGATAAAATAATCCCTAAAGGTAGGATTTTCTTCCTCAAAAGGTTTCTAAGTGCACCATTATGGAGCAGACATTTACATACTGAAGGATCTGAAGGCAGGAAAGAATAGACTAATGTATCTCAAAAACTGCCAGCAGTCTGCACTAAATAAGAACAATGTATTTATTCTGATTGTAAATCCAATCTTTGCTCCATTTCTGTGACTGCTTTAGTAGGTGACTAAAGCAGCTGTGACATTTATAAAACAGGGTACAAAATTCACAATTACATCTGCATAGTAGATTGCAGTATGTAGGCCCTTATACTTTTGGATTCATTACCACCAGAAAAATTTAACAGATTTATCCTTCCTGACAAACTGCTTTACAAGTGCTGTGCAGCTCTACCACCTCACTGGGACATGAGCTTACAGACACAGAAGTTGCTCAGGACCAGTTATATTAATTAAGGCTTTCTTTACTTACTGAACTCTCTGTTGATGAATTCTAACAGGACTTCAAAATAATTGATACGATTATGTGGTGTTGGCATACGACTCCTGTATATAGGACAGGATTCATTTTCCCAGGTTAGGTATAATAATACACACACATTGTGCTTAATGTGAAGGCTCCCAGCTTCACATATTATAATCTACTTGAATACTTCTGAGTCTTCAGGCTGTTTAGTGTGAGATAACTGAGAAGGTAAGTTTTTAGCTTTTTCACAGAAAATGTAGAGCTTACTTTACTTCAGCCAAGCTGGACTGGAGCAAGAGAGAGGCTGAAGCCTAGCGTCAATGTATGTTTTACTGCTATTATTAAGAATGGTACATGAACCTCTGATCATGGGAAGCTTTTTCTGAAAGCTGGGAAAAAATCCACTGGAAAGTTTAGCAAATGTTAACTGCAGCAGTAGTGCTCTTTAAGCTCCTTTATATCTATCATAAAGGATGGGCAGAAGTGAAAAGCTGTGATACTGTTCTCATCACAACTGTGTATTCTCTGAAGACATGAATTGTAGAGATATATATATATATAAAGAGACTGTTCATGTGGCATAATAGCTGCCTTTACTCAGAAGAATCACACGGCTTTACATTTATCCAAGCAAGTCCCCATCTTTCTTGTATGATGATGCCTGAAGTTACAAACAATATTTCAAATTCAGCATCACTGGGCTCATGCAGAGAAAGGACCATTACCAGTCTTCTCCATGACGTGCTTCTTCTGTATATGTAGCCTGGAACAGTATCAGCTGCTTCTCCTGCCGTATCCCATTTCACGTGCATGGCTATCATCCTGCTCCATGGGAATTCGGCAACTGACCTCAGCAGAAGCAGGTTCACGTCTCATCTCCAACTGGTTGAGTCTGTCAGCCCTTAATGACTTCTCGGAGCACTTCTGAGGAACAAGTCTCTGTCTTCAGTTTAAATACTAGGTCTGATAATTCTGAGAACTAGCTTGTATTTGGTGAGCAATCACTGCTGTAAATGGCAGCATTCACAGCTATATGCGGAATGTTACCGAGAACTTTGTTTTCCTCTGTTCTGGATTGTGTTCGCAACATACCACTTCAATATTACCAGCTGATTTAAATACACTGTTCACCATATTATACAAATATGCAACATATCATCTGAGATATTTGGCTAGTCATTAGTGAAGACTCAAATAAGATGACTACCAAATTCCTCATAATTTTACCAGCTTTTCTCTCCCTGCTATTTTTCGCTTCCTTTTTTTTTTTTCCCCCCCTTCTCATCAACAACCTCTAGGATTCCAATTGGAATCAGACAGGAAAGCTACCTAAACACAGGTTTTCAAAGCATTATAGATCAGTAACTGTCATGACTTGTCTTTTAGCTAAACAGGAAAATACGCTATATTTGATGAAGTTCATGATCAAAACTGAAACTAGCTTGGCCTTCATGTTTTACATTAAAACCAGAATACTTACGGCTCTTAATATACATTGTTCATTGCTCTCTTAGTATATTCTCACCTCTTGCATACAAGTCATATCTCACACCATAACTTTTAACATAAGCATCACAGTTCCCAGGAAGAGATTGGTAATAGGATGTCAAAGCTGTAACAGATACGTTGCCTCTTGGGCCACACACAAGTATGGAGGAAGCAGTAGGTTTTTCTTCCTTGCATTTGATGGTCTTTGCAGAATTTGATATCCCACACTGAGAACAATTTTAAAGAAAATTTCTTACACAAACCAACCCTCAAGCTCCTGGTCCATCTGTCCACATATGCAGGTTTACATAAATATTAGAAAGTACTGAAATTAGAGTAGTTATTCTGCTGATACGGATCAAACAGTTTCAGATTAATACTGCGTCCACTTCCACAAACAACTTAAAGCAACCACAAAATCATATGATTTAGAGATTTTAGGAGGAGGAGAAAAACATCATTCATAGCTGTCAGATACTTTTCAATACAAGGGTATTGCTCTTTTGTAAATTCAATAACAGTGAAATTTTTGCCAAAGATCTCTAACTTTTGGCTCTTTTAAAATCCTTATTTGTCAAAGAAACAATGTCTTCATTGTTCTTCTTTGAATGTCTTTCCACTCTTCTGAGTAAAAAGAAAAAGCAGACCCTAAGATCTATACTGAGGGCTTGGGTCCTAGATGTCAGCACTTCTTATGCCTGTGAAATATGTGCCAATAAGGTTCAACACTGGGAAGACATGAAATATATATATGTCACCGTATAACTGAAATTACATCTGAACGATTTAGATGGGCAAAGTAACATGGAAATAACTAGACAGTTTTAGACTCCATTGATTCTAGACACAGATTCATTACCCGTTACTGCTTTACTTAAACTCTAGGTATTTTAAAGGGATTCATCATTACGTGACAATGGCAGACTTAATTTTTTCTACTAGTTGCCTTTATCCCCTTGTGTTCGTAGAAAAAACACTTGAAATTATGAACATGAAAAGATGCAAAAGCAGGAGTAAAATTTACTGCTTTTGAAACACATGGTTTTATGAATTTTCTTGGAGAGTAGAAGGTTAATCCCAAATTTTTCAATACTGAGTAACAGTATTCATGAAAACATGGCAGTATTCATTAAGCTGCATCATACTTCTAGCAAAATTAATTCCTTATATCTAGCAATGGAATCAGTTAAGAAACTTAAGAGTCTGAAGTGGGCTAAAAGAACCTACTGCCGCACTGGAAATGCCAGAACTAAAAACCCGCAACAATTAATTTAATTCTGCTTAGTCTTCCATCCTATTCTGGCTTCTCTCCCAAAATATTCTTGACCTTTTGTATTTTAAGAGAAACCTCTCATCATGGCATTTACTATTCTGACCTCATACGGTGTTATTTCCTCCCCTTCACCTCTGCGCTCAAGTTTTCATTTCTAAATTCTAAGTTTGCAATATGCATTTATGGTTCCTCTTCTTCAAATCCATATTTTTCATAGTCTGTCAAATAGTCTGAGATACCTTCTGTCCTTCCTCTGATACTTTTTGAGGAGACTCCGCTGATTTCTTAGTCATATCTCAGTATCAGACACCATTAGCCGTTCTCCTCTTCTGGAACTTTCCTTCTCTGTTAACTTCTGTGATTTATCCTTTTATTTCCCCCTTATTTTTCTTTCACTTTTAAACTATACTTTAAAGGAAGGTCCCTTCACTTTCTCTTTTTACAATCTTCATTCTATTTAACCTCACCATTCAAAAAATTCAACTACCAATTCTGTGCTGGCTGCATTTCAGTTCCAGATTTGACTCCTGCTCAGATTATGATCAGAGTAAAAAACTGTTACAAGACTAATAGGTAGAAATTTTCATCTCTTCCAAATTCCCAGCATGATCTACATCATCCTGAACAATACTACATTACTTTACATTACTTAGGTGTATAATCTGCAAAACATCTTTCTTTTTTCAGTTCTCTCTCTACATTCTCTCTACTGCTAAGTAAGTCTTTATTTGAATATTATTCAGACTTTATTTGAATAAAGTGATGTGTATATTAGCCATCTATTTCTCTGGCCTTGACAAATGTAGAATGCTGCAGCAGAGATTATTTTTCTCTAATATTCTACCCTTCCCTCTGAAATTCATCTCTCATCCCCATTACCTATGTAAACAACAGCAAAAAAGCCCACAACAGGTGTCAACTGCTCATGGTCAAGTAGTGCAAGGCACTCCAACTAGCACAGCTGTAGAAATGTGCTAATGTAACCCACATAGCATGTTAAAAAAATAGCATGAGAAACCTAACCTTTTTCAACATACCTTGAACCTTCACTAGTATAATAAAATCCTTTCAAAATAAATCACCACACTCTAGTGAAAATTAGCACTGTAAGGAACGTTCTCACAGTACAGACCTTGTTAGCTGAATTCCAACATGTAACAAATATTTATGATGCAGTTATAAATAGGATTTATAATGGAAATGTTGACACTGTGATAATACTCCCATGTGATAGTCTACTCCATCTTGTCCTTGGCTGATGGACACCACAACAGACCAATATAGAAATTTATTGGTGCAGGCCAACAGTGGTCAGGTTCTGTGTCCTGGAAGGAATGGTTCTTTTTGGCAGCAAATGAATAATTGTGGACAGGAGAGAGAAGGCAATTAAAACTCTAAGGTAGCACTGATCTCTTTCTCTCAGATTATTCTTGTAATTAACACTGCCGTGCTGGCACTCAGATACCTAAGCAAGAATTCAAGCAGTAGCTTCAAGGCAGCAGTGTAGCCAAGACAACACTGAAGCTAGTCCAGGCTAGTTGCCTGGCTATCTGGTTAGCTTCATAGTCACATCCTGTAGCCTTTACTAGGCAACCAGAAGTTGTATCTAGATGCAAATTAACTAGCTCAGTACTTAATGAAGGCTTGTGAAATATACAGTGACTGCAGCAGCTTTCTCTCTCTCCAGGAAACTGTTCTCTGTTGTTAGTTTTAAAAAGTTAATTTACTCAGAACTAATTACTTGCCTTTTTTTTTCCTAAAGCAAATAATTTGATTATATGACTCAAAATTATCTTTCCTTTAATGCACCTTCTTTCTTTGATTATTAGATACAACAGAAGTGCCTTGGGATAATTCTATATGCTCTGGCTTCTCCAAAGTTGCATAGAAATAGGATGGAAGCAATAAATTGTAGAGAAAAGATGCCATAGAAAGAATCTAGACAACAGTTGTGTGAGGATGATCAAGCCGTATGCTGAATGGTTTCAGAAAAAACAGGCTCTTGTATGACTAAGAATAACTAGTGAGCTTCCGTACGCTTTAAGGCACAAACTGATGGCATGGCTGGTAACTCTAATCAGGCAAAATGTTCATTGTAATTGGCTTTTTAAATAAAAATATCTGGCGTGGTTCACATGCATTTAGCCAGTATATTCCAGTTAATTAGCATCAGGCAGAAATCTCACATTCCTGTCCATATGGAATTTGCATTTTGTGAACTGGAGTAGGTGGAAATGGCAGAGTGGAGGAAGATGGGAAGGATGTGTTTTCTTCCGTGGCTACAGATATCCACCACTGGTCAAAAGATAATGGAAAACAGAAATGCCCTTTAAGGCATTAGATGCCATTAGAAATTGCCTTATTGTAAGTTTAAAATGTTTATTTCTGAAGTAAGTGATGTTCAGCATCTGGATACTGATGCTGTAACAGTAATTAAACATAAAAAAATGCTGGTAAAAAAAATGACAAATTCTTATTATTTTCATTAGAAAATCTTTGTTCTCTGCTCACATATTTCACCTAAACAAATTCTGCCAATCTCTCTAAAGAGTGGCAGTTGATAAACTGCTCCTTGATTTATCTCTTGCCTGGTTTAGGAGGTCAAAGGCTGGCTGAATTGTTCTGGTAAGCCACATATGTTTGTCTGGTAGCCGGTTGGCCTGACAAATAATCTCCGTAAACCAATTCAGATCTGAATTTCTAGACCTCAATTGCTCCATAGTAAAGTGCTCAAACTGCTCTTACCTTGCAGCAAAGTAGTTTTACCCCTCTTTCAGTTAATCAAATGTTACTTATTCAAACTGAATGAAAGAGCAGTATGCGTTCTCTGTAAGATATATGGGCACACAGACAATTATGGCATGGTTGTCCAGTCTGTGACAGTTCATACTTCAGCTTGCCTCCTCATAGTTTACAAGACTATATCCTAGAAATGGTGTGTAGAATTTAGAATGTCAAAGCATCCTTTAATCTTTTGCAAGCATAGAACAAAATTCTTCCTTTTTACTGGGAGGCAAAAGCTTTTCCTTTCTGTTACACCTTTGATACAACACTCCATTAGTCATTTGCTCTTCTCTAGGTTTTAGCAAGAGACACAAAACAGCATTTATAGTTTTTCTCTAAGCAAAGACAACCTTAAACTGTCCCTGGATGACTCCTTTGAATGAAGATATGACTCAGGTTCCATTTGTTTCCTGTCCTGGTATGCTCTCTTCTGACACATCTACAAGTTTAGTGATGCCTGGAGGAACCAAACAGGTTAGAGCTGGGATTTCTGTAAATTTGTTTTACTTTCTGATAAAAAGGCCTATAAAGTATGGTCTCCATAGAGACTGAAATATTTGTTAAATCTACAAAATGTATAGCATGGTGGGCAGGGCTCTGCAAAGATACACCGTCCTCATAGATACTAATTATTAGCCAAATCTCTGTTACAGCAGAAGTAAAAGCAGAGCCTTGCCTGAGACTAGTGTGAGCAAGCTTAGAAGAAACAGCTCCCTGTAATCTTTTAAGTCCTTACACCATGGCACTGGCCTTTCCAATCACACTTGCTTTCCTTATATGCAAATATTAAGGTAATCTGCTATTGGGAAAGCTAAATTTCAAGATTTCTACCATACCTCAATATTCATGATTCAGACTAACATTATTTTTCTCTTCTGCTGGAACATCACTTTGCTTCCCACCACTTTGTTCTGCTTTCAGTCCTCTTTTAAACTACATTACAAAGCTAGAACCTTTTGGCAGCTTCTAATGAATGTCTTGATGAACACAAAATTGAAATGTGAGAAAAAGTCATTGGGAAGTAAGAACTGCCATGGTACAATGAGTGATGAATATTCACTGTAGTTATAAATTGTGTGTAATACTAGGTTATATGGCCCAGAAGGTTCCTTTATAAGAATCTGAAATGTAAGAGCTTTATCAAAAGATTTTCAAATATTTAAAAGGACTTAGGCTGCAGGTAATGCAGAGATCACTCATTAAGACAAAAAAAAAAAGCTTAACTGCTGTTTACAGTGAGGTATTTGTATTTCACTTTTTTCCCTGTTTCTTTGAAGAGACTTGTTCATATAGTACATACATGTATCCATTGCTGATAGCACGCTTGCCTGCCATACTAAGCAGTTCGAGCGATAAGAGAAAAATTATACTTTCCCACAATAACTTATTTTCGAGACAATTTAGCACAATGGAAAGCGTTCTCTTAACTATAGTTTCAGAGACTGAGATACAAACTGATCATTACCTTTCAGTAGCACTAACAGAAACTTATAAAGGTACTGTAAAAACACAAAGTTCAAGCAACAGAAGAAAACCAAGAGGTTGTTATTAGGAAGCAATAACGGTTACCTTGTTTTCACTCAATCATACAAAACATGCTATTTGAAAAGCAGATATTTACTGCTTTTTGTGTGAGTGTAAATATCTGAAATATTTATCTATTTGATTACCATAAATGACAAAAGCTAGTGCTAACATTGTCCAGTGACTCATAGTATGATGCTCGGAAAATATTTAAATAAGCAAGTATGTATACAAGTGAGTCTCAGGGTTAACTGGTACTGCTCAGAAAAGAATGTATCTGAAAAAGGCAAGATGAACACTGAAGATAGAAAAGTATCTCTGACATAATAATACTATTTGAAAGGATCACCAGGATGTATGAATCTGGTGTTTTGCTGCAGCTTATTTGGGATAATTGAAATTTAGTTAGCATCTTGTCATCTTAAAGTTAATTAAGCAATGGGAACAGATCTTTTTTCAAACATGTACAAATATGCTGTATTTGGCCATCTTGAAAATAATGAGGAAATTTAAAATCTAGACTCCAAAAAGAGCTATTAATCTTTTGATAGGCAGCTAGCTAACTGATAGACATTTCCACACAAAGAACAGAGTAACTAGACTTTAAGAAATGTTTTGCTACATCACTGCTGCATTTGGGGAAGAGATACCAACTCTACCCTTCCATATCTGGAATAAAGGTTTTAAATGACAGGAAAATAAGAATCCTGGACCTTCTCTCCCCAAATCTCAGCCAAATTTGCCAGCAATGCTACTTCACATCGTGCAGCAGGAAGGAAAAAAAAAAAAAGACACCTAACAAATTCTTGAGCTGGGGGATTTCTTGGTGTCAAATTTCACACCATCAGATGTTTGCATTTTCTCTTGAGTACTCTTACCATTTCTTTATTTCAAAGGTTTTGCAGCTTCGAGATACTTTTCTTCCAAATGCTTTAATTCCCTCTTCTATTCTCTATCAAACTTTCCTGTGACAGGGTATCTGTTATTAGTTCTTTGCATGGCTAACCTTATGACTTCTTAACTTAGGACTGGTAAGGTGAACTACTACTATAAATTGAGAGTTCATTAGTTGATGGAAGAATGAAATAATGAAAAAAGAAAAAGACTTGGGTATCATAGGAGTAAGTATAGGCCAGTAATATAAGTCCACAGGTGAGGTTGTACTGAGGTCATTCTCAACACTGAAAGGGTACCTATTAATACCATTTTAAAGCTAGTAAAGTCTTACTACTGGAAATAGTTCTGCTGAGCACACAGATTGCTCTCTAGAACTAAATATGTAGGAATAAAGAAAGAAGTGAGTATTATTTAAGCTGACATTAACAATTCATATATAGTGGCCATCTATACTAAAAATTGAAGGAAACAGGTGGGTTGTTAGAAAGTGCTAAAGAATGTTGTTGTTCTTTGATTTTGTGGGTCATGATATTAGCCTGCAGCCACCATACGGGTACATTTGAGAATAAATGGGTTTGTGTCTGAAACAAGGATGTGCAGAAGATGATGGCAGGTGAAAATGAATCTCAGAGCTATAATCTATATTAGCACACAAGTGCAGACAAGTCCTTGAAAAGTAATAACAAGATTTGACTCAACTCATTTGACAGGTGAAAGAAAGGACAAACTTATGAAAAGACATTAACTTGGCAAATGGAGTTCCCTTTTATCTATCCAATCTTGAGCTAAAGAGCACTACAGAAAAGTATTAACCTCATGGAAAGACACATGAAAAACAAAGTAAAACCCACTTTGCTTATTTCTTTAGCAGCTTTCCAAACCATGTGAGAGGTGAAAACAGGCTGCAATGTTGATATAGGTGGCACAGACTTAATTCTATGATATCTTGAGTATGGGACTGTTGTTTCACAGAGCACCACAGGCATAACAGAGCAAGATTCCCTCACAAGTTATGTATGTGTAATGGTAACGCATTCTCCAGAATTCAGGCTTCGGCTAACCAAGACTGTCAAGAATTCCCTTGATCAGTAAAAAAGCTAAGGATCTGTCTCCTAATAAACACATTACAGAAATAACTCCATTTTTTTTTTCTGATTTATGTCCTCTGAAGCCTATCTTTGACACCATCCTGAAGAAGCTATTAATTTGAGGCAAAACTGTATGCTTGATACTGACTTTTTGATACTTAACCGGTTTTATAGAAAGCAATAGTCACCAAATGATTACAAAATGAAAACAAAATCTCCTTCAGCAATGTACACTCTTTGTTACCTACACGTCTACTGTTTCTGTATGAATGACAACATTCAAAACAAAATCAACTTTTTAATTTGACAAAGAATCCTTTCACTGCAAGAAAAAAAAAAAAAACAAACTAGCCATAAAAAAAAAAAAAAAATCTTGAATTACCTGGTTGGTAGAAATTTGGTGAAAGTTCTCTGGCAACTGCTCTTGCAATATCACATTCCTGGCGAGCAGCCTGAGCAGCCTGATCCGCAGCATCAGCTTTAGCTCTTGCATGTGCAGTTCTGTACGGAGTAGAAAATAGTTTATATGCAGAGGAGTCTTTTATGAGATGCATCAATAATGTGAGAGCAAGGACTACTGTCCTCAGCTACCTACACCGTACTGCTTAGTGCACTCTTATGCCCACTTGCTGTGAGTAACTGCAAATCAGTCAAAGTACTTCAGAATCAACACATTCTTTTTCTCAGTTCTCCAGTCCTGCTCATCCTTTTATCACATTTACTTGTAGGTACACAGTTCACAGCCCAAGCTTTTAACTAAAATTTCTAAATTTCCATGCTGGAAAGAAATATGATGGAAAATCTGTTTGATGCTTCAATATGCATTTGTATAAAGGAAGACTTAACAGTTTTAAATTCGTGTAACTCACTGAATTTCAAATCCAAAACAATCTGAAAACGCAACTTTTCTGAAGTCAAGACAACAGTTTGGAATACTTCCGCAAAGTCATCTGCCCTCCGCTTTCACTTTTTTCCTTCTGCTACTTCCTAAAAAGACTTGAGAACAGCTTGTGCAAGTGCCTCTGATTCCAGACTGTGTAAATTGATACCTGTGTTACTGCAGGATTGCATCACTGCTTGTCCCATCTTCCCTCCCCACTTCATTTTTTACACAGTCATCTGTTTAGAAATTCCTGATGGCAGTGATCCCTCTCTGCCCCTATAGCATTAACACATAGCCTAGAGCTATGAAATGGTTCATTAGAAAGGAGGGGAAGGTAAACATGGCAAACTGGCAGAATTTTTTGAGCCTGTAGAGATATTAATAACATTTCTAAACCAGATATATTATATTTCATGATCTCAGGAAATTTCTCATAATGTTCTAGTAGAAAACTGACACTGAAGTAAGAAAAAATTAGCTAAGAGGACAACTGCAAATTTTATCTCATGTGCCTGGTGATACTAATCTACAGCAATCAAATAAATGAAAACTTTCAACAGTTTAGCTGTAAAAATTCAGTTTTATTTTTGAGGAATGAAGAAGAGTTCTGTGTTTTAGACAATGCAAGAATTAAATGTTAGCATTAACCAGAATGAGCACCAAGAGATTAACAGTACAGCAGACTTTGCATTTCTGAGAGGATGTTTAATCCTGTAGGGTACTAGTATAAACACAGACATAAAAAAACCCACATAGACAGTTTCATCTGTGGTGCCTGAAGATTTATTTAAGTTACATCCTCCCTAAAATGTGTGTGTGGCAAATGCTGAATGTTATTTCAAAGCTTAGCTTGTCATAATTTACTGGAAAAATATCAGTTCATTCTGCCTTCTCACAAGTCCCTCCATGTCTTTGAGAAAAAAAAGATAACAAGCAAATAAGCAGTAACACCTTTGAGTTGTCCTCAGGATGGGGTAAGAAACTGTTAATCAAAACAAATACACCATATAATCCCATATGTGTTCTGCGCTGTTCATGAATGGTTGTACAGTATGTGCTTGCTTAGTAACAGTAATCAAACCCGTTCTTTCTTTATAATCAATATTTTTGATTAGATGAGCTATTCTTAGCTTCTGCATAATTATGTCTATGTAGCATAAACTTAATGAAGCAATCCTAGCACTGAGACATTGCTTTGTGAGACAACGTAGTCTGCACATAGATAAACTAGACACTGATCATCCCTTTGTGATGATAGAACAACCAGACTATTCCCATATAAAAATAGTCTAATACTATTGCCACGACTACAATAGATGCTTTAAAAGCTAATATACTAAATGACCAGCAACAGGAAAACATACTGCCAGGATAGTACAGCTATTTATTGATGCCTGTGAATCTTCTATATTATTATATCCAAGAAGTGAATCATACATCCTGCCCAAACATCCAGTATCAATTAGTTAAGGAATTGATGACATGAGTAATAAGCTAGTGAAAATTTGTCACATGAAGCTGGGCAGAAGCAAGTCACAGCAGGAAGAAGCCAGTGGAACAGAAGGTAAATGAGCACTGCTTTCCCTGGCTGCCTTCTCACCTCTTTTTTTAAACTCGCACTTCCTGCTATTCTGCCCCTTTTGTACTCACACTCGGGAGTTTCAGCAGACCAGAACAGGAGCGACTGTTCTGAGGGGAGCGCTGCCAAGGCCTGTCTCGGTGACACACTTGAGCAGAGCCTCGGTGCTGCACTGTCACTGTGAGATGGCACAGCAAGGAGAACCGAACAGGCACAAGAAAAGCGCTTCTGCTCCTGCGCAGGCCAACCCAGCAGAACCATGTGCATGTGGCTGTGCTGAGACACCTCCCTGGCGGCCTTCTCAGCAGCATTCACGACGTCTGGCAAATGTGAAAAGAATGGAAGAAAGCAGCAGAGCTGATGCACCTGCACAGAGCAAAAGCACCGTGCTTCACCTGTGAACACAGGCTCTTCATTATTTGCTCTTTATCACCTTGGCATTTGGATGCTTTACTGGCCAACTTCAGCAATATGTACTTCATTATCTCAATTTGCAACTGCATACTCAGACATATTCAGACACTTTCTGCATACTTACTTGTAATTGCCAGATTCAATTCTTCTATTGCTATTTAATTTCATTTTTTTTACTCTGACTTCCACACTTGATTTTACTGTATTTTTTTCAAAATACCTGTTTACAGTTACTGGTGCTTGGCACTACACTTTGTTTGTACTTCCTTTATTCTGCCTTGCACTGATCCCCACTTTATCACAGCATTACTATCAGAGACTATGAAGGAATATGTTTGTTTGGAATAACAATGTTTATAAGGGAGAGCTATCAAAGCAGGGTAGCCCCACTGAAATATAATCCATTTGCTCCATTTATGCTTTACACAGTTTGGGAAAGCATTCTTTACCTTTTTTCCCTGAAGTAATTTCATCACAGTGAAGTCTTTAAGTTTTCTTTATTATCAGTAATTGTTAATGGAAATTTAAGCTTACCATATATCAAGTCAAAATGATGCACATTTGAATGTTCACCATCTATTTGAGAATTGCTTTTTTTTTTTTTCCCCCAGAGCTCTACATCTTTCGCCGGAACAAGAAATCTTCATGGGAACTTTTGAAAGAGAAAGCTCAAAAGGATATTTCCTTTCCTCTCCCTCAGCCAAGAAAAGGACTGCCATAGGCTTTGTGTGCTGTTCCACACACTTCTCCAGTAAGGCAAAGCAGAAACTATGCAGGGAAGGAGACAGCAATCCACAGACTGCAAAGAGTATGGGAAAACCAGCGACTTGCTCTGCAATGCTGCATGCAGGTTCCAACCCACAGCAAAAGGCCTTGAATGATTTTTCTTTTACGTGCACAGGCAGTTCTTTGTAAAAAATAATTCCCAGCAACTGTAACGCATAACGCTTACTTTTGAACTGCCATGTGTTTTTACCTGTGTATCTACTTGAAAATATCATCCTACCATTACTGTTCAGTCTGATGTCTCAAATGTGCTTGGAAGCTTTCAAACAAATATAAAATTGAAGTATTTAAACCAAAACTAATTCATATTTAGAGGAACAATCTACCACTTAACTAATGAGTCCACAGTGGTGGTAAATGCTATCAAGACAGAGACAACATTAAGTTGTATCTGCGGCAGGAATCAAACTGCACTTCCTTGAAAAAGGAACCCACAGCTGCAGCTCATGCAGAGTGTTGGTGCCAAGTGACAGCGTGTGGAGTCCCTGTATCTACCCGTCTGTTGCCTGTGAGCAAGGGCTGGAAGACCAATGGTTAAGTGAAAAACTTTGCTATTGTTAGAAATTTTATTTGGACTCATATCAGGGTCTGATTTTGAAAGAAGCCCAAGCTTTCTAGACTGTGGGGCAACTGATACCACTACTGATAACTTTCTTTTCTGTGTTAGGTTGTATAGGTAAACATATACATCATCTTAGCTACACTCCAAAGATTATAAGCACGGAGTCAGGATTTTTACAAGCAGCCTCCCCTTCCAGCAATACTACAATCAGATTGCTATCTACTTGTGTCTGAAAAGTGACTTGAATGAGGAGTATTGAGGGCTGAATAGCTTAAACAACATTATCTAGCATTCTGCAGCAACAATGCTTATATGTAAAGCCATGTGTCTGTAAAGCATTATATAATGTTCATCTAAACTTAAACCTAATTTAGAACTGTCTATTACTTTCCAGATTATTTTGTATTTCCATGGTATCCTTCAATGCACTTGTAATGCTGCCTCATTCAGTCAACTAAAAATGTAAGCAACATATGTTTACTTTGTTTCATTTTTCAGTTTTTATTAAACACAGTGATTCCAGCATAAAGCTTTCCAGGAGCTTGCTTTCTATTTCTTAAAATGATAGAAATTATTTTCTCTGCTTTCTATTTGCCAAATGTATGAAACACAATTATGTTCCTAGCAAATTATCCTAAATTAATAATCTTAACAATGTTATTATTCACAGATTTTCATATTATCAAAAAAAGATCAGTAAAGGCTAAACCTACAAGTAGTTCTCAGAGATATATTTAATTAATGACAGCTATCAGGTTTGTTTAAGTAACACTACATATTGTAGGTTTCTATCTGCATCATCCTTTTTGACACTGGAATTCTCTAAAAAACAATCCCATCTTCCAAAATTCTAAAATGCAGTGATTTTTCTAGAAAGCAAAGACTATTCTCCCCTCCCCGCCATCCCACCCCCCCCCCCAGTTATGAAACTTTCAAACATTTTTACATTTCCTTCTATCTTTCAGAGGCTCAATTCTGCACAGCCAAATTCTGATAAAATTGCCACAGAGATCAGTCGCATTTCCAGGAAAAGAGGAGCTAAGAAGGAAGAAGAATATTTTAAGGACTCATTCTTTGGTAGTTTCATTGTCTCCTTATCCTCATTTTATTTCCATATTCTTCTGATATATCAATAATGAATGTAAGATAACAATCTAGCATCTATGCATTTTTTGACACCGTGAGAGACTGCCATTTATCAAGTATGCTAGTCATCTCCCTCAGATTCTTTCAGTGATAATACTAGGTGAAAACCAATATTCTGCTACTGTAGGATTAAAAATACAGATGTCCACAACTATGTAGAGCTACCCCAGAAGTCTTGGCTTCAACACTTAGAGTAACTCATTGCTGTAATATTCCTCAGAAGTGAGGGTAAGTCATTGAATACCAGTGAGAAATGGGAGTGTCAGAGAGAAACAGGGAGAGGAAAAAGACTGATGTACAGGTATTGCAATATGAGAGCTTCATGTCAGTGAGGAATTTAAAGTGCTCCTAAACTACAGATTGAATTGACCAATTGAGATATATGACCTCAATCAAGAAGTCTGAACTTAAAAAAAAAAAAAAAAAATCTTCAAAGTGCTTCACTTGAGTAATCTCCTTTGTGCTTTGCTAGATTTCCACCGGTTTCTACCAGTCGCTCTCTCTTCGTGAACTGACTTCACTAAGGAACTGAACTACCTTGGCACTACCAGTAAAGCCTCATTTAGTGAACCAAAACCTGATCTATTATGTACATGCTGCTGGCACATTGATCTGTATCACCTTGCCCAATGTTTTTTGTTTCTGAAAACTCCTCCTCCTTCCCAGCTTAAATCCATTCCTCATTTTTTTTCAGTCTTAACTCATATTCCAAGAACTGAAAAAATACTAACCTTCAGCTAACAACTCTGGAAAATCTGAGGAAATTCCTTACAATTGGCAAATGGCCAACCTTATTTCAGTACTTGAAAAAATAACCTGGGGGTGATGATTGGTTAGCCAGATGTCAGTCTTGGGCATAAACAACAGCATAAATAAACTATGTCTGCATCCATAAAGATTTACAGGCTAATAGCATATAATGTCAGACATGATGATTTAACAGAGAGTAGATTTTGCTAAATATTTCATACACATGTAAGGATGATGGGTCCTATACCTTATCTAGATTGCATTGGTTTAACCTACTTAGATTGCTTTCAAGGTTTCTGATTTTGTACGCTATGACAACATAATTAAACAACAGCATAAATTACTTAGAATTACTAAGACACATCAAAATGGATGAAAAGCTAGACACATCTTGAAGCTTAATGCAGAAGACATAAAAGAAAAGGACTGATATCCCTTTTACCTAAGCAATTGTTTTTTGCTCCAGAGTTGCTTAATATTTTACTTTTATAATGTCTCAATACAAGCTAAAACATACTATGGTTGGGTTGGCAGATTTTGCAATTTCTGGATTAAACAAACAAACAAACAACCACCACCCCTAAACACAAACCCAAAAAGGACACTTTACTGTAACCTAATGTTCAATGCTAAGCATTCCAAACCCTGTTGCATTTAACTGTACTGAAATGGAACACTGGGAAGCAAAAAATCTAGCCAGAATGGGAGACTGTCATGGAAAGTAGCATAGGAGTATGGGCCAGGCCCACACACTGCGGCAAAAGGGAGGGTTAATGTCGTCTTTATGCATGAAGAGATGAAAATTGAGCATAAACAGGAATTTGTTCTTGCTGTACTACACAATCCAGAATCCATAAAACCACTAATGGAACAATGCCCAGCTCATCTACATCTCAAGAAGGAAAAAGAAATGTCAGAGCCACGGAATAACTGAGGTTCTAAAAAGACAAGTTTTTTAACTTAAAGCTCTTGAGCCTCATATCCACTCATTATTGAAGAAACATGGAGAAGCCACACCATGGTGTAAACACAGATATCTGACAGTGGAAAATGGGGAAGACAAACTGGAGAAGACAAGTGTTTCAGATAAAGACGTAACCAGTTCAATGATTAGAAGCTGAATTTAGGCAGAGTCAATCTTGAAACATTCTGGGTATATTTTACAGAGAAAAAGATGGATCTTTCTAAGTCTTTAAAATTGTATTAGGCAGTGTACTAAAAGTCCTCTTTAATCCATTTTCTGGGAAAAAAAATGACATGGTCTTTTGTTTACAGGAAGTAAGATTAGATGATTTAGGGACTGTTTACATGAGATATTTCAGACATCTGACCTTAGTGCCCTGATCATCTTACTGAAGGCACCCCTTTTACTCCATTAAAAATAAGAAACTTGTACTACGTGCAGTTTGGTCCTCTGTTTGACTCCTGCAGTGGTCAGCATTAACGTGCTCTGCTGTCCTACAAATACATGTATAGTCCTATGGCAAACACCAATCTATGTGTTTGTTGAGGAATCAGCTGCCTTGTTACGCCAAGATTCAGAACCTGTTTGCATTCTCCTTTAGGCCTTTACGGTCCACATTAATAAAACCAGAACCACTCAGGAACTCAGGGGTGCCAAGGTACATGTTCCTGTAACATACTAGTCACATGTGTACTCAGCAGTTCAGGAAGATTTTAGGTGAATGAAGGATAGCATGCCAAAAAAGAAGGTATTCCTGAAAATTCACTTTTAGCAATTGAGATAAATTTGTTCAATTTCCCTAGTCTGTCTTTCAGGTCCTCAGTCATGCTCACCTGTCTGGAAAAAGACTCAAATGCAGATATTTGAATTTAAAAAATGGTTTTAAATTGCTGTTAAGTATCACTAGAGAAGGTTCCTTTTAGATGGTATTCTCCCTAATCTCATATCCCACTAGCCTGGCATTATTTATGCGCATGCCAGATAATCTGCCCCTGGATAACAGAGCTGGCTGTTCATGTGATTAATCAGTTTTATCCATAATTCTGTCAGGAGTCTGAATGAATGAAGATTTGCTTTCCTATTGATTGTACTTGAACCTAGCACTGGCACAGAAATATCGAAGATGGCACAGTCTTCAATTTCAGCAAGTTAAGCAGCACCATTTCTAGCAGAAAACAAGTTTTCCTGTGGGGAAACTTACAGTGGGCAAAATACACTTCTGTATACTATGCTCATAGAGTTTTTCCCCATTTCTGCCAATGATTCACTGCCAGTATCTTTTCATGTCACTAAGTGCCATGTACTTTTAGAGAAAAGGATAAATCTTCATGTGCATTTGCCTATCCTACTTGATAGGACAGACTATATCCTATCCTACTTTATAGACTAGACTATATCTTATCCTATTTTCTTACCGAGTCTCCGTAGTGACGAATATTTTTTTGCAGCTTCTTGGCCCCATAATGTTAATTCCTGCAGACAGGAGGTTTTTGGAAAGGGGTGAAGAAATAACTGCAAACAACGTTGTTTCCAATCACCAAAGCCAATTATATTGGTTGACTGGAGAGTGCTTCTGAATCTAGCTGGAGGCACAAAAAATTAGATGCACGCCTGAGCTTCAGCTGTGCATGATGACATAGTTAAGTGAAAAAAAAAAAGAAAAAGCAGCCCTCTCATCACAAAACATAAGCTTCAAGGAAAGAGAATGCCATGTAAAAAGGATTCGGCACAGAGAAGGCGAGCCTGCTCAAGGAATGGGAACATGTGGACTCCTGTGATAATTTGCCTAGAGAATTTCTAAGGGATGTTTAGTGCATTGCACTTCCTCTCTGCCACACTTTTTAAAATTGCTCTGTATATGGGACAAATGAAATAAAACAGTACGTATGACAACTGCTATCATCAGCCCCAGTATCTGGCAGTTATTCTAGACTCCACATCTAAGAAAGCAACAAAAATCATCACCCAGGGATACAGCTAGACGAAAAATAAGAACAGCTTACAGGAAGAGACTAGGAATTATTTTTGTATCAAAATGGATTTTTTTTTCCGATTTGAAATATTATCTTAACATTTTTCGGTGTTCTGCTGATTTTTACCTCTTTCAATTACTTCTAAAAATACAAAAAACTCCCAGAAAATATTAAAACAAATGTCAGTTTTTAGAGAACGGTACATTTCAAATTATGTTTTTGTTAGAATAATTCTAGTTAGAAAACTTGGAAGCTCTATTAATCAGTAAACTTATTCAGGAAAACTATATAAAACATCATAGTTGACAAAGTCTGTATTTCTTAATATCTCTATACAGAGTTGATGTCGTGTCTTAAGGATAATATTTTTTTTAAATTTTAGGGCAAAAAGGTCCACAGTGTTACAGATCTTTTAGCAAATAATAAAAAGGTACTTGTAGGGCAAAACATATAATACAAAACCAGTATTTGATCTCTCTTCACATCATAATATATATCACTTGCAACACACTGGTTGCATGAAATTTACATAACAGGTAATTACAGGAAAAATGTGAAAATTTACTTAAAACTCTGTGGGTTTTGCTGGCTTCAAAAAATGTAAGATAAACTCCCCAATCATAAAAACTTATAGGATTATGATTATTGCTTTTTCTAAGTGACTTTGGCAGTCTGTAACTTCTTATAGTTTTAGTATCTGAATCCAAAGACTTTATTACTGTACTTCATGGACTCAAATATACTAAGAAAAAAGCCACAACTGCAGACATAGTGGCTTGGTGCCTATTTGTCTCTTCTAAAAGCTGTAACACACACACACATACACACACACACACACACACATTGATTTCTGCCATTTTCTCGTAATAATAATCATAGTATGGAATTGAAATCTCCATAACAAATGAAAACAGAAAGAATACACTGACCATGGAATAAAGTTTCAATCTAAAATAGTTTTTGGGTGCCTGAAAAAATAACTAGAACATAATGGCAAACAAAATAAATCTTTATGAGATATAACATTGTACTTTATATATTTATAACAAAAAATTGGTGTAATTAAGCTCTTTAAACAACAAACACATTGATATGAATTCAAATAATCTGGCAATGTTAGGTTTTTTAACAGTCCTTTTAATATATTTGAGCATTAAAATCTAGTGAGGAAACAAAAATGCAGCATTTTCATCCTTTTAAAGGCATTAACTATATGTGTTTAATTTTATCTTTGTGTCCTTAGCAGCCTGACAGCCAAAACGGAATTGGGCTTATCTTTCTTTGCATGGTTCATTTCTGTTCCCCAATCAGGTGCCAGATGTCTAAAAAAATAGTACTGATAGAAAAATATCTAGCGAGCCATTCTGAGATTAGTTCTTCCATTTTCAGTTGTTACAAATTCTCTGACATGGTTAAAGATAACTGTTAAAAAATTCACAGAAATACCTGAATAACAAAAAACCCTGATATGTTATATCTGAACAGCTTAATTAGCAAAAGGCCTAAACTCTCCACGAATGACAACTGCTCACAAACAGGGATGGCTGTATGTGATTTGACTTGTCTCCAGGCTGGCAGATATGAATCAAGCTGCCCGTATTATACATTAAACGTCAAGAGACTAAACAGTATAAACAAGCAAAGACTTTAATTATCCTTCCATCTGTAAACATGGAATTCCTCTTAATTGAAGAGCACTGCAGATTAAAAATAATGTCAGATTATTTCAAGTATAGAGCAGGTGACAGCTATTTCATAGGTTTTGTTGTCTCTAGCATGAAGGGAATGTAAAACCTGGGTTAATGATCAATGCAGTTAGCAGCTTTAAAATAATCTTCTCTCACATACTTTAGCTCCCCTCAATAAACTTATATGTATATATTTACCCTCTGTAGTTACCTACAATGTTGCTAATAACACACAATTTGAATAAACAACTGGCCTATCCTGTCAGCTACCAGAAAATCCGCAAAACCAGGAACATTGCTCTCTGCTGGTTCCCATAGGGCTGATGATCTTGCCTAGATGCTCAAAAGGTTTTTATGGCACCCAAAGTCTGCTGAAAGAGAGCTCACAGCAGCCTATTTGTTCCTGCTTAGAGCACCCCTTGACTGCTTTGTTCAGCTAAGTCATGCAGATCTGCACGGTAACGAACAACATTCGTTGTTTAGCAGTAACCACTTGTGAGAGCAACATCTTATTGCAGACTCATGAAGGGTACTGTGTTGAGACCCTCTGAACAGAGCTAGTCATGGTCTATTTGCTCCTTGTTTTTCTTTACTACAGTCGTTGTCTGGAGCCCTGACATTCTCTCCCAGCCTCTTCCAGAAAGCAAGTAATTTATTTTCTCAATCACTAGTAGCAGAATTTTAGTGTAAACACTTCTGTGTGCCACAAAGGAGGAAGGAAATCCCAAATTAATCAATTCTAATGTCTTGACCTCTGTTCACACTAACACAGATTTATTAGACTTTCCAGATCTATCTAAAGGTTGATGGGTTTTATTGACCCTCATGACTAGTGACACTGGAGCAGCTGGTAAGACAAGAATTTCCTATTAGACAATACCATGTCCTCCCCCTCCCACCACAAAGCTGTTCTTACTAAGGGTCAATCTTGAGATCTGGTGTCCTGTTAGGCAATTCCTGAGCCTCAAAAATTAACCTCCCAGTGAATTATCTTAAATAAGCTGCCTGCCTAAATTGCAGATCTCTGGGCTTATCCAAGTATTGGAGAAGGGCCACAAGCTGGGTCCTCTCCCTTTTGCAAAGCAAGGACTACCATAGCTTGCCAGAAGCACCAGATCTGCTCTGCCCACACAGAATGATGGTGCTGCACACACATGGAAGTGTTTCCCAGAAGTGCTGGGCATTAATATACATTACCAACTAAGTTCATGTCTTCAGTAAATAATACTACAGGTATAACTGCTGCTACTACAGCAATTCATGTGGCTGGCAGCCAGTCATAACTGCACAGGTCTGAAACACTCGTGAGTGACAGGAAAATATTTTTGTCAGCTATTTTTCTTGAGGACATTAACAGAGACTCACCATGTTGAGGGCATACATCATGGCATGGAAAGGGTTGATAAATCCTGGGACTGGCAGTGTCCTGAAACAAGCCTGTGGGCTGGATGAATTATCTTAGAATCATAGAATGGTTTGGGTTGGAAGGGATCTTAAAGATCATCCAGTTCCAACCCCCCTGCCAGGGTCAGGGACATCTTCAACTAGACCAAGTTTTTCAAAGACCCATCCAACTTGGTCTTGAACACTCCCAGGGATGGGGCATCCACAACTTCTTTGGGTAACCTGTTCCAGTGTCTCACCACCCTCATAGTAAATAATTTCTTCCTTATATCTAATCTAAATCTACCCTCTCTTAATTGAAAAGCATTATCCTGTGTCCTATCACTACACCCCCTGATAAAGTCCCCCTCTTTTCTGTAGGTCTCCTTTAAGTACTAGAAAGCCACTACAAAGTCTCCCTGAAGCCTTCTCTTCTCTGGGCTAAAAAGACCCAGCAACAACTTATCTTGTCAAGTTGTGTACCAAAATCAGGTGGTACTTCCTAGAGTCTGTACAGATCCATCTCTACCTGAATATGTACCTTATTTTGTGAGTCTCATGAAGGTCAGCAACAGGGAAGGTGTCAGTCTTGCCTCAGCTCTGCTAAAGTCTACGTTGCTGGGTGCTTAAAGGAGGAATGGAGGACATTCTTTAAGAGCCACTGGAAGAGCAGGGAAAATAAACACATGCTTCCTTGAAGAATTTGATAATTCAAGATGATCAGTGCAAGGCAATTCAAAGGTTACCTAATTTTAGATAATTAGCAAAATAATAATAATGAAAAACTCTCCCCCAACAAACAATAGTTGGAATTTCAGCTATATCTGTGGATGAGATGTATGTCTACTGAACATGGAATTTGGTCTCATGTTATGCTTAGCTGACAATGTTTAAAAAAATGTGAGGGTCTGTTCCATATAGCAGTCTTGCTGCTGTGGCATACGCATGCTCTGCCAGCAAGCGGACAAATATGGACTATGATTTCTCATTTGAAAAGAGAAGTCACTTGATAGAGACTTACTCCGCAATCCTATTAAAAAAATAACATTTTCACTCTCTCCGAGACAGATGTGCAGTGAAAGGCCTTCCAAGATAAAACTTTTGCTATGAAAATACAGTGCTGGGAAGACTTGCTAAAATATTGTAATGGGTTAGTTTGTAAGGAATTCTGTGGAGCTCCTTCAACATAACTTGTAAGTAGTTTTCGTAGTTTCTTTAACTCTGGTGCAAGTGAGTCCAGCTGTAAAGTCCTGCACTTCACTCTTTTTCTTGAATGGCTAACCTGTCGAATAGCAAAGTACTGCTTTGAGTATTCAAATTGTTGCCAAGAATACAAAATCACCTCTTTTTGAAGGGTCAACATGGAAAACAGATTTCCAGCAAACTGTCAAGGTGGAATTCCACAGAACATGCAGAACTATAAAGAAAGCTTTTAGGAGTTCTTAGGATTTTCACATACTTTAGTCAGAGTTCATATGTGCAGAAATTCAACCTCTGTAAGTTTGTTAAAAGAGCCATCATTAGGGAGAAAAATGATACCCTTTTCTCATGTTTAATGGCTTTGAATAGCAATTGAAGCTGCAGGGCTGTTCAATTCCATAATATCTGGACAGAAAGCATAGAGGTCACAACATGAATCACTGCACTGTAGTTCTCTCTCATCACATAGCTGTCTAGGTAAAAACAGAGCTGGAGTTCCTTATCTTAACCACTTCATACATCTTATAAAGAGTGACAGCATCATTGACAAGTTGAAAATGCAGCATCCTTTATTGATAATTTCAGGCACATCACACATTATCTCTGTAGAAATGCCAGAAACAATGAATCAGTCTTTCCCTTTAAACACAATACGAAAAAATCAAGTATTACTAGCCAATAAGAGAGATAGCATTGTGGCAATTTTGAATGTTTTTAGGACAGGAAAGAAAAGGCCTTTCTTGTCTACCTTGAAAAATACATGGAGTTGATAGTGCCAAGAAAGCAGGAACCTCATCTATAGTTCTTATATGAAGCAGGAAGACCAATTTTGTTTAAAAAAGTCTCCACAAAGAAAAAAAAAATCTTTGAGGAAAAGGAAAAGGAAAAGGAAAAGGAAAAGGAAAAGGAAAAGGAAAAGGAAAAGGAAAAGGAAAAGGAAAAGGAAAAGGAAAAGGAAAAGGAAAAGGAAAAGGAAAAGGAAAAGGAAAAGGAAAAGGAAAAGGAAAAGGAAAAGGAAAAGGAAAGCTGTCTCTGGCACACAAGATTGAAAGTTGGTCAGGAAAAATGATATTTAAGGACCTGGCCATCTGAGGTCCTAACAATTAGTCTTGGGGCAACAAGACAAGACAGAGTCTGAAGCATCACATTTACTACTCTGGGTTAAAAAGAGATCTCTTCTTATTGTTAAATTTATTGGGTTGTCTCAGAGACAGGAATATTGTCAAAGAAAATGGAAGGCTGTCTGCCACAGCAGCATCTCAAAAGCATTCGGACTAAGAGTCTGTCTGCAATGTTGGGACAATTCTTTTAGAAATTGCAAAGTCTCTGTTAAAAAGCAAATGTGTCAGTCCCCCACTGCCCAGAGTAAGAGGTTCCATTTCTTTTGGCAAGAATACAGCACCACATCTACATGCTAAAGAACCATAAGCTCTAAAAAGATCCCACTTCCTCCAGAGTACCTGAATCTACACAGCTACACACTCTAGGCCATAAATTGTCAGGATATCCAATGTGTCTCTTTCTTCCTGCAAAGTTATTTGGCTAACATCAGACCCTTTTGTTTGACTAAAATGGAGCTCTCTGTCTTCATGACAACAAGATGTCACCTCACCTTATATGAAAAGATGATTCCTTGCCAGCAAGACCTGGCAATCAGCCAAACAGCTGACTGTAGCAAAGTTGAGGTATAGTTTCCTCACAGAAAGGTCAAGTCATTTGGGGTCTTTGTCCTTAGGTGTGCTTTTGCTTGACTGAATCTGTACAAGTAGTACCACTTAGGAGGCTCAACTGGAGTCACTGTAAAAATATTCGAGCTCTTTTTCTCGCCTCTCTCTATGAATCAGTCACATCTTTCTTTGGCTGGTGTCCATTGCAGTGTTTTCATTGAATCAAGCAATCACTCATTGATGTGGAAGATGACCCTACATTAATAAGAAGGTGACATGCCATGAGTTTCCAGATGTTAACCATCTACTTATGCCTCAGTCTTTTGAGTCTCCAGACACACCGATGATGTGCCGTGCTACCCAATTCTTCCACGTGCGCAATCATCAATGGTAAACACTCAGATCATGACAGAAGAAGCTTCTCATTGGTGCAGACCAATATCTAAAGACAGTTCCTGAAAAAAGTGAGATAGCAGCTGACTGGAGGACAATTGAACTGCCAGGTCTCAGTCACTCCTAAGTATCAGTCACAAAACACTCCCATAAGATGCCAAATAATCTGGTGTTGGGTAGAACACTGAGCACAGGGCAATGGCTTCCTGTTCAGTGAGGAAGGCAGAGACCAAACCCCTTCCAGAAATGCTGTGGAGATATAAAGAGTACCTAGAACTCCAATGTGTATTTGGGCTAACTGCTATCTCAAAGCTAGTGATGGGCCAGATTAAGTGGCTGTATCTCATTATCTCTAACTTGGATCAATATTGAGACCCATACTGGAGTAACTATGGCTACTGATGTCCACATTTGGAGCATTAGTGGTGCTCTCATTCTGCATTTTTTATCTCAGCAGGGTGTAACAGCATCAGTATGTTGCTAACTCTTTATTATTCTGTGACATTTTGCTATGGCAGTTGGGCATTAGTCTGCTCAGTGGTGTACTTAATGGGCAGTATTTAGTTACAATAGAAATGCTCAAGCTTACTTCAAGGTTTGACAACGCCATGAGTTGCTGCAGAAGGTGCAATTTCAATCATGAATCTCACATATTGTGTATTCCAGCAGGTAAGGGCGGACATATGAAACATCTGAACATGTAGTTTCAGAATAACTGACTTTTTTTATCTTGTGCAGGGAAGAGGATGTTAATTGCAGGGTGGACTGAATTTAAAGCATGTAGATTCTTATCTGCTCAGTTTAGGAATCTCTGGGCAGGGGCATCTGAACTAGGGAATATTAGATGAGGACACAGATGGAATTTGGGATCTATAATTAATCAAAGAGGAGTCCATCTCCAGCTTATTACTTTTCCTCCTACAATATCTCTGCATTAAAGCATATGAATTGCACCTAACACAAGCTTTAAGAACATTGACAATGTGAAGTTTGGAATTCAGAAACTTATATACCCTTAGCTTTTTTTTTTTTTTTTTTTAAAGAGATGTTTGGTATCCATCTGTCCTTAAAATAAACTTATTTGGGGCAATTCATATGGCATAATGTCTAAAAACCAATGCATACTGCATTGCATTTCTCTTCATACTGGAAATGTTACAATTAAAATTACTCAAAATCAAAAGTACTCAAAAGATTTCTTTGCAGGCTATATCTACTTTCTGTTAATGTCTTTTCACGTAAATCAACATCTCTCTAAAACCTTTTATAGCTTTCTGTGGTGACTACAGTACTAATGCTCTCCATCTATTCTCTTCAGTGGCCTCTTTTCTTACACCTGAAAATGATTCCAGAATAAGATTTGTTTTACATGAAAAGTATATCAGTTAGTTTGGAGTAAACCCATGAAGCCAACTGCCTTCTGTATCAAGTACCTTTCCCGATTTAGCAAAATTCAATCCACTTTCAAGCCACGCTGGGAAAAAGGCACTGTTATCCTGAAAGTACATGAGAGAATTTTGAATAGTTCATCCAGGATATTTTATATAGAGAAATTAGCTAAGGAGAACAATTTCTACATTGGTGTTGTCTTTTGATCTACTTACTACAAAGCAGTGTTTTTTGTTTTTTTTTTTTTTTTTAAATCAAACCACTTATTTTTCTTTCCCTTATTATAGCGTTTTTTGCATGGAGCAAATCATGTTTCTCTCTTATAATTTGCTGGGATGAAAGGCTGTGGGACACAGAAACACTGTCACTAATCTCAGATGAAAATATTTATAAAAGGTCTGACAGTTTTTCTCTCTGTTATCCTTCAGATGACATTTTTTCAGAATGCTTAAGAGGAACAAAGCACATGTTGTTTAAGCAAGTTCCCTGAACAATGATATTGTCTCTTAACAGCAGCAAGTTTGTGTCAGAGACCAGAAATTATATAAGGCAAGAAGCCAAACAGGTTAGTAAGGAAACAGAACGTGCTCAGCAGCAATTAAGCTGTGAAAGCAGATGGCTGCTACACAGTGAAAAGACAGGGGACATTACAATATCTCAGAGTTAAGAAAAAATAATTAGAAAAAATATATCTTCAGATAAATTTTACCAATAAATCTAAAAAATAATCAATACAGCTTAGAAAGTTCTTTGGTACCTGTATGATCTTTGATATGGGCTGTTTTTGTCTTTTCCCTTGTGAATTATGAATGCAAGAAAAGCATTAAGAATAGTTCCTGAATTCAGGGATCGAACTACATTCACTGAGAAAAAATGCTGCATCCTTGATACTCAGGGTAGAACACAGAATTGCAAATCTTTACCAGGTCCAGAGGAATCCAGAAGGAAAGAAGTTTGGGTGTTCTCTTTTTTAAAAGCATTATTTATCATTTCTAGCTTTAACTGGTTTTGCTGCTTTATGTTTCAATCTATCGCAACAGATACACTCTGGCAGACACCAGCAGCTTCTTTGTCTGTCCTTCTTTGTAAGAGTGGCAATGACAGAATGCTGTCTCCTTACCAGCACATTCATATTTACAATGAATAAATTCAAATATGGAACTTATTTATCATTGTAGCTGTATTTTCTAATCTGTTTCAACACTACTAAGAAATAGGCTAGAAGTTTTATTTTTTACATATCATAGCCACAAAGTCTATTTGCTACTACATGCAGGAGAATTTAGAACAAGGTATTTAAATTAATGCCTGATAAAATAAACAAAATACTCGCTATAGAAAACAAGCAGAATTTAGCAAGATTAAAGAGAGCAACTGGTACAGACTTTCACACATTCAAGTAGCATAAAGAACAATTATCTTATGGTCTTTCATGTGGTAAATGTGGTTTTGTTTTGATTTTATATTTGTCTTTCATTGAACGACTTTTGTACTACATAAATGTGTTCATGGTTTCAGAAACAATACCAACTGAAGCATTAAAAAAACTTCCAATTACCATAAAGAGAAATAATACAGAAAGAAATACTAGATCCCATGTGCACGGTCCTACTGTTCAGAGGATTCTCTGGCTGGCATTTTGCCCAAATACATTTTTTCCAGGTCATCAAATTCCCGATTACATTCATACAACAATGGAACACACTAGATCCTTTCAAGGGACTGTGTACGACAAAAAAATCCAGGTTATTTAAAAGTTCATGTTTCTCATGCTATACCCCAGTGTCCCACCTATGCTCCAAGGCTGCCACAACATCTGGCCCGTTTCATGGAAAGCCTTGTGGTGGTGCTGAGAGAGGGTATCTCTGGCTTCAGGGCAGTATTTTGATGGCCCACATGCTCATTCTGCCCTTTGTCCTGAAATAAATTTGTCGTATACATGTATAGGACCACATCCAGGCCACATTCACCTGTTTTGCCCTTTGGTGACTACAACGGGTCACCTGCCCTACTCTCACCACATGGCAGGCCTCTTTCTGCATTTGAACTACGCGTACTAATTTACACCCCAAGAAAACAAAGCTGTAATATGAAATTTTACTTCAACTATCCCATTTTCATCACCTTCACTCAAAAACAACAAATCACTTAACCAAGATCTTATTGAGAGGTTTACCAAGTTTTTCACATATTTACAACAAAAAAAACCCCTAACAACCCACAACTCTACACACCAAAAATAAGCTTCCTCGAAAAAATCCACTTAAAGTTCTTGGCAACTACATGAAGATTGTTTTAATGAGTGCACAGATTTAGGTACTACAAAATTAGAACTATCTTGCTTATATTCACTGCATCTTGATGCTGACGTGAAGTCCCAGGACAATAGCTGTGTAGCAAAACAATATTAACTGATATAAAAAAAAAATAATAATAAAGATCATGCTTTGCTTGCAGCTATTCAGTTGATGTGGAAAACCAGGTTATAGCTGATGAGATGGAAAGAACGATCACCATAGCAACAATTTACCACTTAACAATGAAGGGGGAAGGGTGCATCATCTTTTTCTACTTGCACATGTGAACAGTATTAGTTCAAAATTCTCAAGTTCAGCTATGTATTTTGTTCTTTCAGCAATATATGCAGTGAAAAAATTATATTAGTTAGTACTACAGCATTACATTCAGTATCATATGTTAGTCCTGTTGGCAATGACAACAAATCCAGTTCCAGTAAAAGAAAATAATGATGATTTTAATTAAAAATCCTCCTTAGTAGTGTAAGCTATCATGGAAAAGCTTGTCTTGCTGAGGAATAAAATAAACCAGTGAAGTGGTAATGAATCAAAAATACAAATTGCTTATTTTCAGCAACCTAATTCATGTGTTAAAAGAAAACCTAAATGTTATTATTAACTTATTTTAAAATAAATATTTTGGTTAAAAGAAATCAAATATTACACATGTACCAATACAACATTACCTATAACTGCTCTGGCTAATTTAAAAATCTGATTTTAGTGTATTTCCTAATCTTTTTTGATGTTATTTGTCCTGTGTCATAGAAAGGATGTATATAACTAAAATACACTCTGTTTTTCCTGTGTTTGCTCACTCCCCCCACCCCCAGGTAACATCTATAACTTGCATCACCTTGGAAGTTTACTTCAAGCATCTGCAATACTGTTCATACTGTTCAGATACGCTAACATGAAAAGAGCACAGTGAGGAACTAACTGTTCAGCAGCCACTGAAGTAAACTGAATGACACTGGAGTCTTCCTTAGCTGTTTTAGGTATTCAGCCTTTGAGGAAGACACTAAGCCCATCCACTCACTCGTCATTTTACCTGGGTACTTCTACCCCATCTCTGCAGCATGTACACTTTATTCTCAAAGTGCCTTGGTAAAACAGGGAAATTTAAACTGCTCACATTTTCTTCTACACAGGGATCAGAAGTAAAGCATTATGAAGCTCAGCAATGCTGTGTTTAGATATGAGGAGTAAAAATCCTAATCCTTAGAAATGATGCTTAGATCCTCTCATAGTGAATGGGAGAGAATCTGATGTACAGATTAGATACTGGGCAACATGTTAAACACCAGGAAGCTTAAACTTGCCTAAGAAGATGCTCAGAGACATATTCAAAACACATTCTCTCATCTGGAATTAAGTGACTCGTGATAATATGTTTCAGGTCCTAAAAATTTTCAAGAATTTAAGCTCTAAATTAATACATTTAAATAGAGATGAGTGGCTTAAGGTCAGTGTTCAGAAAACATTGCCAAAGGCAAGATTTGCAGTATCATGCAATCCTTTGTGTCTTTGTGCAGGTAATTAGGATGCTGAAACGGAAAGTGTGAAACCTGAATTGTGGGGTGCCTGCTCCCAGTTTGAACCTGTACTACCTACATGCCAGGAGAATGACTTCAGCTATCAAATCAACGAATTATTTGGTGAAGACCATATACCACCTTTTTAGTTAAAGGTGGGCCGCTCTGCTGCCAGGATTACAAAAACAGTTGGTCCAAAAAAACAGAAAAAAGAGGGGAATGTGACTTGACCTTATAGTAATGTACATAATTTGGTGGAAAAACAAACAGAACAAGTGAAAAAAAAAACCACCACAGCACTGCAACAAAAATATGTAGGATGTACACAAAACACCATTTTGGCGCACTAACAACTATATATATGAGATCATTTGAGCTTTTTTTTTCCCAGCAAATTTTTACTGCACATACTATATCTAGGACATGTGAATTAACTAACAGCAGTGAAAGAAACCTTCTAAAGACTGTGCTTAAAATATAGTGCCGCAATAAAATGAATGGCTTTAGGTAAGTCATCAGCACAAGAAAGATTTCAAAGGAAGTGTGCAGAACAGCAGAGCTTTGGGCAGAAGGTTATCCATGATAGTTGTACCTAAAAGTATAATCCAAAACAAGCAAACGAGGCTTATTAACCTATGATACATAGGGAGCACAAATTGAAATTCAGTTACAAGAGAACACAAATCTGTGCAGAACTGGTTAATTACTCTGGAGACAGCTCAATAAAGTCAGAAACGATGCACCCAAGTACAGCAAAAATGGTAAAGGAGTTCTTAAAGCAATCTCTCTACAAGAAGGAGGTGCCAGACTAGTCCTGCTGATCAAAGTGCCTCAAGAAAAAGGAGAGAAAAAAAAACGTTAGCTAGCTGTACTATGACAGAAATGTAAAGAGGATTTTCATGTACAAAGGGTTTAATCACCTTCAAAAGCTATACAAAATGCTACAGAAGAGATTGCATAGAGCACTCATGAGTGTCAGTAGCATGGCTGCATGGAAGCACCCCAGGGGGAAAGGGATCAACAGTGTTCACACTGTCACATGAAAAGTGCATGCAAATAAGTCATTATCTTGTCACAGCACTCAGATATCCAGAACGATATACATATGGCTGCAGCGTAACAGTTGAGGTCTTCCACAATACACACAGCCATTTTAGCTATGCTTAAAGCTGGTTTTTATTCGCAAGCAGATCAGCACAGGCACAGGAGTGGCCTGGCTCTGCACCTGGCGGCAGGGCACAGTGGGACCTCATCGGTGTGTGCAGACACGGTTCCTTCCTGCCAGCCAACGCCATGCTGCCCATCTTGGGAAGATGGAGAATGGAAAGGTGGAGAAAAACGCTTTTCCTGCTTTCCTACTGTGGCTAAGTGATTATCTCTGCCAAAGAGTAATGGTGTCTAAATGCCCTGCTGTGGCAGGGCAGGGACCACGTCACCAAGCGCTTAACAGCAGTGGCTCCTTGCTCCACCACTCTGCTGGATACACAGAAGCAGTAGGTGCGTGATGCACATGCTCACCCAGTTTGACGTTTCCCATCTGGATTATTTCCATCCAGTAAATCCCTACGCCCCTCTCTCAGCTGTGTCTGAGAAGCCCTGGGAGTCAGGAGTGGGCTGCTGTCTGCAAGACAATCCATCCAGCCTACTCCCAAGCCCTCTTGTTCAAGGACACTGAGGAGCCAGCTGCAGACAGGCTGAATGGTCACCCCCACTCCCGAATATATTCGTAACAACATCTAGCTTTTGCATTGCCAAGACTTCAGCACATGATCTTACAGCGACAAAGGTAAAAACTTGAAAGTGAAATACAACCCTGAAAGAGAAATTCCTGTGGCAGATCTTCTTTCCCTCACCCCTTCTCACCCTGCATTTTCATGAAAGGACAAGATGCAAAAGAGGAAAAAGATTTAGAGGAACAGGTGCACACCTCAGTACCAACCTTATCAGGGTCTACAAACAAGTTAACAGAAATAGGGACAGAAACACAGAATGACAATGCAACGAATCTTTCAAAATGAACAGATTTAGGACAGCATAAGTGTCTCCCCAGTTCCCTTGGTTATTTAAAACCTCTACAACAGAGAGTTTGCAAAATGGCCAGCTACAACCCACCAAGCCTGGAAGGAACTGCAATGGAAAGGTGAGGAAATAAGGCTCCATAAAGCAAATGTCACCCTCAGAAATGTTATTTTATAGAAAGGCACTGGATTAAACACTGAGAAGAAATAATAAGAAACTGTTGCATTTGTGTGAAATGCCAGGACAGAGCCACAAAAAACCCCTACAATAATTTGTCATGCACTTAGCAAAGCCCAGCAGCAACTAATACAGCCACAAGCATAAGTACTAGATGGTGCTGCAGCTGCTTGGTTTAAGTGATAAAAAAATTGCTCAGAGACACTGGAAAAGAATCAGAGCTGAGGAGCAGATTATGGACCTAGTGCTCCTACTCATCGGAAACATAGTACCTTTAATTGTGGGTTATTTGTTGGGGATGGAAGGAAAGCAGGAGTGTACTGTGTTCGCATACAATTAAGCAACTAAGGTATTTGCAAGAGGGGCAGGAAGCAACTAAGCTTCCTAGTTACCCAGGATGTGTGGAGTGCAGTTGCTGACATTGCACTGTCTCTGAAAGGTCTGTTAATAAATATTTGCTTAGTATGTTGTAACTTGAGCATAGGAGAGAAAAAGTATCCCTCTGTATTAGCACACTATAGACAACCCTCACGTACTTTTCATAACAAAGGAAAGAAGAATATCACTCTTTCTCTTAGGAGGAAAAGAATGACCTGTTTCTTAATCTTCCCTCACAGCCCTTAGAGAAAATACCAGAAGGTTTATCACACAATATAAAGTATTCCAAGGAAGTCAATTATTCATATAAATTTATGCTTTTTTGTCACAAAAGCTATGGGATTTCTTCTGGTAAATTCAGCATTACTAAACAGAGGAAATCTTTCAAATTCAGCCATCTTATATGAGAAAACTAGGACAAGTTACCATACATCTGGAGTAATTTCTTCTGCAGAAAGGTACAGATTTGCACAAAGAAAACAGTACTTGGCCTATTTATCACACAGGCTATACACTCAGGACCCGTCCCTCCCATTTACAAGCAGATGTAGTTTGCAATATAAACAGCATAGTATTGCACTTCTAGGTCACAGGTTTAGTTACACTTAGCTCTTGGGCACCTTCAAGAAATGCTTTGGTGCCCCCCAAAGCAGAATTTGTGTTTACAACTAGAAAACTGCATCCACCAAAAGCTTAAAAGTTTCATCAGAGACAACAACATGTCTAAGCAGGTGGTAAAATTCATCGATAGATTTTTTTTCTTTTCAAATTATTTCATTTGTTCTACGTAAAAAATAAAGGAATATGAACTACAGTTTTGGAAGTAAAAACCTCGTTTTTAACAGATTTCAGTATGGAAGCTTTGAAATGGCTTCATTTTAAGAACACGGAGTCACATTGGCACATCACAGACGCTCTGCTTATGGAGTTTCAGGATGGGCAGTAAACATTGGAACCTGATGAAGCAAATTCTGATGTATGAACTACTGCACATATGGGACTTCACTTTATAAACATATAATATGATCCAAAAGATAAATCATAGCTAATGAACAGTAATGTTAAAAACACCTAAGCAAAGTTTGAACTTAGAAGTCATTAGAAGCACAAACTGTATAAAAGTACAGAATAAACTTTAATGAGATGTTGAAAATATAGCTTCATCATAGCAAAGTTATCTGTTTCATCTCAGCATAAAAATGTCTCTGCATGATTAACAACTGACATTTTTTCTTATTATTATGGGCATGATACTCTGCCAATAACTAAATTCTAATCTTCCTGGCAGATGGACTAAAAACTGGGGTTTGAAGATTAAATCATTCTCGGTATTTCCAAATATACTTGTTTGGCTTTTTAGTCAAAATATTTATATTTAATTCTGAAGTGATTATTAAAAAGAAAATATGCTGGTGTAGACGGGGTCAGGTAGATCATCTCTGATAATTACACTTCTTTCTCAGAAGCATTTTTTTTTAGTTACTGTTCGATATAAAACTAGAGTGAATACTTTTCTAAAATACACTAAAGTTAAGCTCCTTCTATGTCAGTGCTTGATGTATGCCAAACACATCTGCCACAAAATGCACTGAAAGTTGACACAGGATAAAAAAATTGTAAGGAGGTACACAGCCTCTAACCCAAAATACTGCTTTTCTTAAATTTCGGTGTAGACATGCTTAACCAAACTTCTACAAAAGCTAATCATGTTGTCTCATTTAGCAATTAAACAGACAGCTGTCAAATGGGTTATTCTTTAAAGTTCATTACTATTGATTAAGGTTTAGTTTTCATTATAATACATAATTTATAATATATAGTAATATAGCTTGCCAAACTCATGCTATTATATACAAACAGATATTCAGGTGCCACAAGGCATGTTTTGCAGAGGCCTGAACTGCTTCAAGGCTTTTTTTTGTTTGGTTTAGTTTTTTTCAGGTGAGACGGAGCCAGTAAACTTGTGCAGTGTGGAAACATGACAAAGTATTTATAAAAAATACCATATCTTTAAAATAAACAGAAAATGCGAAATTTAAGTCTGTATGGTTACAACTAACACATTTTCAAAATGTATTTTCAGAAATTAAAAAGAAAAAAAGCATTAATAAAATTCCCTGAAATAAAGCATCTCTGATTGAGCAAATTATTTTAATGGTTTTACTACGCTTTCCTGCATAGTCACCACACTTAAATTCAGGGCTATACAGCCCCTGTATCTATCAACACATCGCATTGCTTTCCATGCAGAGCACACAGGTGTATGATACTGCATCCAGCTCAATACTGGGGGTTTGTAGACACATTCCAGAAAACTAAGAGAATATTTTGGGCACAGCAGAAGTGTGTCAAAAAGGCAGCCTGAAAGTGTCCTTATTTGCTCTGTAAAAGTGTTCTTATTTTGGAGGGGAGTTAGATATAAAGCCACGTGTAAAAGCTATTAGACACATGGTAACCAGCCCATTACACTGTGCGTGTACTGCGAACCCTTCACACGTGCTCCAGCAACAAGCCTCCCAATCAACTGCTTATTCTTTCAGAACCACGATCAGAGTTGGATTCAGACGACAGAAAGACATCTCTGTTAAATATACCGCATACAACAAAGCTACTGAATTGTGAATGCACACTAGGAAAGGCTACTGAATTGAAGAAGATGGATCTCTCTAACTAAAATTGTAGGGTTTGTTTCTTTAAGCACTGCATTGGGTATGATGAAAAGGCGCTTTGAAAACAACCAGCTCCGGGAAGGAATATTAACATAATGCCTGATATTTTTCATAAATTCCTTAAAAAAGGCCATGCATGCACAAATATTTACATCTGTTCCCAATAGCAAAAAGTATTTGCAGGTCACTATTTGGACTGTTTTAGGACATTCTGTAACAGGCCAGGTGCCATCAGGTTTTAAATATTATTTATTGGCCTAATAACTTCATTCACAAAATCTGCAAATCCCAAACTCTTGAACAACACAGGGACAAAACCTGTCAAACTCAGTTTAACAGGAAAACTGATACCGAGACTATGTTAAGGGTGTTTTACTCTGGATTTTTTAAAAAGCACTTACGAACATGCGAGGTGTAATACTATTCCCAGAAAGGTCACTGGAAGCTTAGCTACTTATTGGAACAATATCAGTCCCTCAGAGTGAGGACAGCAAAATCAGTCAGGACTTGCTTTCATAATGTTACAGATACTTTTTACAAGCATGTTTTAGTGCACAGTGGTACCATAAGGGCACTTAAATGCATGAAGTTTCCTATTTTTTATTTATATTATCAAACAGTATTCACTCGCTCTAGACTATTCGGTGTGAGAAGAAACAGAAGGGACAGCACACTTCTTCCCTAAACTTTGAAAACTTAGGACTCCCCATACAGTTTTACATAAATACAAATGTAAATATATTTGGCTTTTTAAGGGATTCACCTCACTAGTATGACTTCTGGCATAAACTAACTGAAAAGGTGAAGGGCTAAGTTTCGAGCACAATCAGCAACCAAGCAGACAGTAAACACAGATGTATGTGCAGCGTAGAGAGTTGGTGATAGCACAGAAAAGATGGGCTACTGTATCAGCTGTCAGTGGGCTATATTCCTGTCAAACACTGATAAGCTCTACTCATGCACTGCCTTATTTAGTCAGACTTCTCTGCTGACACACAAATGCACGGTAACAAGTGTGTATGATACTTCCAATGCAGAGAGGCTTCAGCTCCTTCTTTTACTAAAAGCATAACAAATATTACATGGCTCAGTGTAATTTTCAAAGTGTACTGAAGAAGTCTTATTTGCTCATTTAAGAACACACTGTCAGAAATGAAACTGCATACTTAATAGTACTTAACGTGGACACACTATGTACATGAAAGAAAACCTGGTCCTCACAAAATTGCAGACTTTTCATAATGGAGATATTTATTCTCTATTTTGAAGACTAAGGAATTTACTGGAACATAAGGGAACATGTTTAATGACCCTGTGGTCTGGGAACTACTGTTTGAAGAATGAGCATGTTAGCAGTTTAGCTCTCTAGTCGTAATTAAACCTGAAGATGAAAGTTTTCATGCACTTTTTACCTACATATAAACCTGCTAGATACTACTATGCTAGTCAGGATAACTCTCTTCCCAAGTATCTTTGGCTACATTTATTCTATGACACGATATATGTGAGAAGAGAACATTTTTACTAATGATAAAAACCAATATCTATTACCTTCAGAAACACTTCACTGGTCTTACACTCTCATAACTAGTAGATTAATCCTGCTTCCTTGAAGATATTCAATAGTAGGCTGCTGTACTGAAGTCATTTCAGGAAATCATCTTGCTTTCATTAATCATACCAGTATCCATTAACTTCTACACTGTAAATATATTTATAACTAAACTGCTACTATCAAGATAAATTAGCAGAGAACATACTGTTAAAGTGTGCATCTCTGAAGTTCTGTCATCATGTTTCACCTACTCGCTAAGCTGTAAAATCAAGTAATCCGTGATGGGTCTAAGTAATTATCATGAATTAACAAGATTCTGCTGTGTATTATTTCACAGCTACTGCCAAAAGGTCAGCTCTTGAATACAGGAGATCCACTGAATGTCACATATTTAGCTTCCTTTGGAACTATGATAATATATTCTATTAAAACTTATTCTGTCTTGCATAATGCCATTAATCATGTTATTAAAGTACTCAGTTCATATCCTACTTTTTTTTTCTTAGTAGAGGCTACATGGCTTTCATTGCTGCAGATGTACACCAGTATTCACCAGATTTTATCTGTAGAGCAGACCACATAGATTAGGCAGCACTTTCTTTTGTACACATGGAGAGTCTGTGCAAAAGCTTGACTGAAGAATATATACAGTATATAACAGAACACTGAACAAGTCTGCTCCAGAGCTGCAATCTGTGCAGTTGTATCAGCACAGCCCTGGGCCTGAGTTAGTTAGCTCACCTGGTAAGAGCCATGAGAAATAGGGCTGGTTCTCCACAATACAGTGAATGGGCGACAGGGTCACAGCCTCGGACAAAACCTGAGCTTGTACTCTAACCACACACCCCTGCAGTCACACAAACCTAACAGAGTACTTGTAGCCAAGTCACATATCTCTAACATGGCGCCTCACCATAACTAATTTGCTGAAGGTCACACTGAAGTTCGTGGCACGCTTGGAAAGTAAATTCACATAAATCAAGTCTGTTGTGCACCAGATCCATTGGACTAATGTCTGGCCCCTATCCTCAGAGCATACACAGATCACTAAGCCAATTCACCTAACCCAGGGCTGGCTCTTGGCTGAATGAATATGCAGGGAAGAGCAGCACATGGGCAGATTGCTGACTGAATTATTCTGGAAGTAACAGCAGCCCACCCCTGATCATCATCTTTCTCAGAGCTGCTGCTTCTATCACAAGGCTGTCTGGCTGCCACTACCAGAATTTCACAGCACATTCCATGCCGGCTCCTAGAGATCCTTTGGGAAAAAGCTCAGCTGGGAGCCAGCTGTCTGAATGGCTCCAGTACCCTCTTTTCCTTGGAAGCCTCTGTCGTATCACACATGCAATAAGCCACCCAGCATTCCCTGCCACTAGGTAAGAGGTACATGCACCTAGCCAGCCAAGTTTGGCACCACAATCTAGATGAGTTTCCAGAAAGATGGGCCGAACAAGCAAAGCTGAGGAAAAAAAAAAATCATACTTTATAAGATGCTTTTATCTGGTTAACTAGTACACTGAGGATCCTTGCAAAACAAAAGCAGCTGCACTGAGAAAAGTAGTAAGAGGCAGCAACCCGCATAATCAGCTATTTCCATTGCAAACCCATGTAATTTGGTAATAATTTTTCTCACATATATGTAAATCCAGAAACCAGACTCTCTAGTAGAGGAGCAAAACACAAAACTGTATCCTCAGTTAAGCTTTTCAAAGCAACAACCCAACCCTGATGTCCAAAACTATGGATAAACTCAGCAACTGAGCTGACCTGTCTCTCTGCAACAAATTCTGTCACCCTGACTCATATTGAGCCTGTACCATACTCAAATTTCAGAGCTTTTAGGGTCAGTGTGTAGAATGGTACAGCATTCAGCATGGGTAACACCAGACAGAATGTGACAAACAGATTCACTACAGAAGCTTTATTGTTTGCAAAGAGAAAGGACTAAAATGCAGGAAGTTCTGTTAGTTCCTTTGAAATTCATAGAATAAGCCCAGAATTTTAGTTTTTCTGTGAATTGTGAAAAGTAGACACCTAAGACAGCATACTCAGGACCTAAAGGTTTCCTTCAGGAGTAACTGGACTGTTCTGTACTTGATTATGCCTGATCATCCAGCTGGGAATTTCTAGTATCTTGGCTTTGGCCTTTTAACTGCCTGTGACTCCCACAAAACATGCAACTCACAAAGAACACAGTTCCATCAGTGGTATCCTGCTATCACCGGAAACAGTGGGAGTTTTGCTGTTGATGTCAGTATGGCCAATATTTAATATTTCACCAATGGATTATGCGAAGAATAAATTAAAAACCTGCCAGCTTCAGCTCACACTTTGATCCTCTAAAGCTACACGGTAAATGGACTATAAGCCATTTACCTGTTCTTTGATTAACCTCTTCTGAAGAGTGCAACATCACAGGAAGTATTTTAATATTAAGTCAAATTTTTTTGAAAACTCTTGACTAATTTTTTTCCCCTTCATCTGCTGAGCAGCAAGCTGTATGTTCCTTTCCAGCTTCTCTTCACCTCAGAATTAGCCAAGTAACAGCAATGATGAGTTGCTGATCAGCGCATGTAAAGCCAAGTCCAGTTCTGGGCCTCTCAGTTCAAGAAGGACAGGGAACTGCTGAAGAGAGTCCAGCGCAGAGCCACAAAGATGATCAAGGGAGTGGAACATTTCCCTTATGAGGAAAGGCTGAGGGAGCTGGGTCTCCTTAGCTTAGAGGAGACTGAGGGGTGACCTTATTAATGGTTACAAATATATAAAGGGTGAATATCACGAGGATGAAGCCAGGCTCTTCTCGGCGACAACCAACATTATGACAAGGGGTAATGGGTTCAAACTGGAACACAAGAGATTCCACTTAAATATGAGAAGAAACTTCTTCCCAGTGAGGGTAACAGAACACTGGAACAGGCTGCCCACGGGAGTTGTGGAGTCTCTTACTCTGGAGACATTCAAAACCTGCCTGGACGCCTTCCTGTGTAACCTCATCTAGGTGTTCCTGCTCCAGCAGGGGGACAGGACTAGATGATCTTTTGAGGTCCCTTCCAATCCCTAACATTCTGTGATTCTGTGAAAGGTACAATAAAAGCAGTGAAACGAACACATTACTACTATAGCGTCATTATAATTTTTTGCATAATTGACTTCTAGGATTTATAAAGTACACTTTTAAGGTGTCTTTTAGGGTCACAAAAGGGCAGATTATTTAAAATTATATTATGGAGGCATTTGAGTCTTTTCATATTAAAATTCCACAAAAATGTCTCCATTCTGATAGTAATTTTTAGATTAACTTAATAAGAAAATACATTTCTGATAATAATAATATTCACACACTCCTATGCATGCCAAGGATCCTCCCTATAGTAACTTTCCTGCTTTCACTTTGAACTACCAGAATCTGAATCATACCAATCTTTCTTTATTCTTGCTATTGAAGAATGTAGGTTTTCCAATTTAAAATGCTTGTGCTTGAACTCACTGCTTTACTCGCTAGGTTCAACATAATGCTTTTACCTAAGGTGGTTTTTTTTTAATTATAAAAATCTGTGATTATTTTCTTTGACATAAATATCAAGCCATATTTCAGCAGCAGAAAGGCAAAAGAAACAGCTGTAATGCCTCAATACAATTCTCTCTAGTGGCTAGCAGCGATTGCATACAGCCCAATAGCCACAGGCAGACACTAGTTATTTCCTTTTGACAAGAAACAAGAGCCTTGAAGACCAGAAGTCTGTGATTTCCTTCATGCTAAGTCACAGGGAAAAGAGAAAAAAAATGAACTTGTTTATTCTTACATGCACAGTTTCACCCCAACAAACCTACAGGAAATCATCTTCTCATTGTTCCTGTTATTATTAGTGCATATATTTTGCTAATATTTGCACAATGACAAGTATACTACATTTCAGCATTTCAGCCATTTAAAGCATATTTAGTGAAGTGGTCCCAGAGTCTGTACAATTTAAAAGATGACATGGAACATGTGGGGACAAGTATTGCAGACAGAATGGAGTGAGAACACATACAAGTTCAGTCAGAAACAAAAGGTAGCAACGTCAGCTCATATACTCTACAAGACATATGACTGCAAAGATGAACTCTGAGAAGGGCCTGAAAAAGCTATAGGCTTCTTCCGCTCATTTGTGAAGAACATCAAGGGTGAAACCACAAAAAAGCTTGCCACTGAAAGTTAGTGCACATACTCCTCCAGAAGCAGTATATAAACAATACTAGCTTTAAGATGATGCTGTATACTATAACTGCATTTGTTGGCACTGAATAAAAGGAAAAAGATCTAGTATTGTTCCTCTGTCTACAGGCATTGTTTCTGAGCAACACTGTTACTGGGATCTATCAGAGTATTTCAACAAAAGGTGCCCAGTTACTTTTCAGGATGTTCTCATGCCCTTTAGCCAGCTGATTGTATGTAGTCTTTTCCCTTACATGCAAAGGGATTGCTCTGATGGCATCATTTCCTTTTTTCGTGCATTCGTTTTTTTCTTTTTCATTACAGCTACACAATAGAAAAACAAACAGCAGGAAAGGATGTAACTGCAGACTAAGGTGACACTTGGTTGACCTTAGGATACAAGTGTCACATTCACAAAGAACAAAATCTTGCAGCCCTATCACAGGCAACCCAACCACAGGCAACAGTTCCACTGCAATACAACATGAGTTATTTGCCATAAAGAAGTTTTAAAAAGCCAGCAGTCTACAAAGTTACCACAAACATTTTTAATGAGCATTTTAGTCAATTATCTACACTAGGGGTGTCCAACTCATTTTCACCAAGGCCACATCAGCCTCGCCGTTGCTTTCAAAGGGCCGAATGTAACTTTAGGATTGTATAAATGAAGGAGTAGTTACATTTATACAGTCCTAAAATTACATTCGTCCCTTTGAAGGCAATGGTGAGGCTGATGTGGCCCTGGCTGAAAATGGGTGTGACACCCCTGATCTACATGTTGAAATTGGGCCTCTTTTTTCTTCATTCACGAGTGCAAAGAGAATTTGAGGTATAGCATCAACTTACTATTAGTCTTACTTATATAGTCAAGTACTGGAATAGCATACTAAGAGAGAAATCACTTCAGATCTTTATGATAAATTTAGAGAAAAATCTTAAAATGACAAAGATTTAATTAATCTAAAGAAAGATTAACTATTTTCTTCTTGTTCTCTACTTACAGAGGTCTCTCGAAGAAATTAACTCGAGAAAATCCTCTATTTCAAATGATACAGAAAGTGCAGAAAAAAGACAACATTTAGCTCTACAGCTGGTCATTGTGACTAAATCTTCTCTTGCATATGTAAAGAGCTTTCTAGAAAATGATTCATTTCCGAGTACCATGGCCGTCAGCAGTGAATCTGATCTAAATTAGTATTCATTAAAAAATACTCCTCTGCCAAAACAAACCACAAACTCAAAGAAAACAGGCATGCCATCCCAGAGTGACAAAAAAGAAGGAATATATTGCATAAAAGTGGCAGCATTTTCAAATTTTGAATTGATGATAGTTCTCAGCAGCTTTCAGTAAATTATACTTTCAATCTTTTGAATGAAGATATATTTTAAAAAAATGTATTTGAAACTCTGAAAGAAGATGTGATGCAAGACAAAAACTTTTTTTCACTCAATGTGCTGCGAAACGCGGATTTCTAAAATGCACCACAGTATGAGACCAGCAGCCAACAGAAATCGGGTGGTTATATAATTTGGTGGTTAAGCAAAGATATTTTTAGTGCTTTGCTAATCCATCTGATGCATTTCTTTCCAAGAGAAGAAAATGCATTAAGCTGATAGCAATAATGGGGTCAAAACATGGGGATATTGACAAGGCATTTATCTTTTCTAGAAAAGAAAAAAAAATCTGAAATTATTCTTAATGGTATCCATTCCTAAACAAGGCTTATCAATGATTGGGAGTGGGTAAAACTTATACATAAATAACTGAACAGAAAAGCTAAAACAAAGAAGGAAATCCTTCACAAAAATGCTTAAAACAGCAATCTCATAATGCAAAACAAGCTGATAACACCTCATGATAACCAAGAAAATAGAAAATTAAGTGTGTAGGCAATTTCTGAGTGGCATATGAAGTTTATGCTGTATGGGAATCCTGAAGCAACTTCTACCTTTTCTGGAAAAAACAGTACTTTTGGAGAACAGACAGTAAAGCAGCCATAAAGATACTAATGTATCTTTATTATAGGTCTAAAATTCAAGTCTTCAATTTTTTTCTCTCAGCTCCTTTTTACTACACTTTTGCTGATTGATGTTAAATGCTTATTATATGAATACATTTTAAAATCACAGAAAAATATGACTCTGAAAACTAAGAAAAACTGAGTTTACAATGCTTGCTTTTGGGGATTTTAACAGACTCAGTCAGGCTGTTCTGCCTGCATTATTACAAATAGCTGATTAAATATGTTGCTAAATAGTAAATACATCGGACTTCTGCTGTGAGGATGCCAGCTTGCAGGTTTTGCCAGATCAGTGCTTGAAGGACCCCTACTCAAACACCAGGACAAAATTCAACATTTCTGAGGACTTCTTTTTATACTGGTCAAAAATTTAAAGTGTTCTATGCTGAAATGATTCCAGCCTGGCAAAAATCTCAGTGTACAAAAAAGTGTCATAGATTTCTGATAGCTTAACTCTCTATACTGTGTTCTGAAACTTTTGAAAGAGACACCAGCTCTTTCATACTGTCCACTCGCCACTGAGGCCACACAGCCAAAGCTCATCGTGTTATGTAAGGAGTGTGTATCTCTCAGCAGTTAACTTGCAACTTAACTACTACACAGACCTCAAGATCACTTTTATAGCTTTTTAATAATCACAAGTGCAAGGGGCAGATGAATTCAAATCAAATATCCATTGTATCTCAAAGTCAGAACTTCTGAGTGAACTGTTAAAAGTCAGAGAATGTTCTGATCAACTAAAATTTGAAGAAAACATCAAGTCAAATTTAGCACAAACTCCTTGATGAACCTATTTGGAACAATAATTTTGACTAATTGTTCTCTGCATTCATTGTCCACTGACCCAGCAAAGCTAAAAGCTAAATGCTATCTACATCCACTTTTCTAATCTTTTTGCTAACAAATGTTCATCCCAGGAGTTCCACTAGGCAGTTTTTCCATCAGAAATGCATCGCATCTGTGCATATTGTGAATACAGACTTCAACATGAAAATGCTCAGTGTCTTTTCTTCATAACAAGTACTAGTACAACAAATTATATTTTTTATAAAGTTTAATCCAGAATGCACATAATTATGGATTTTTAGTAAAAGTAAAATTAAACCCTTGGTCAAGATACATTTAAGTAAAAGCAGGACTCCAGACAGCAGACACAAGAAAAAAATGCCTAAATGCTTAAGGTGTTTCATCACTGCATCTGCACAAAGCATCCTGACAACTGACATCTGTTGGCTCACACTCTTAACTTTTGGTTTCCTTATTATTCCCGAAATACAGTTTGTATCTTACTGCTTGGCAATATGTTCTTTGTCTTCAAGATGTTCCTAAAATGCTTATACAGTTGACACCATAAATTTCTTTAAGTGACAGAGCTTAAAAAATGAACTTGGGCTGAATACATACACGGAACCAGTTCCTATGAAGTCACATCAGCTTAGCCATAACTAAGATTTCTTGGTGTTCTTTCCCCTATGGAAGTCAAGTTTCTAATCAGGAACAGGTATGAAACCTTAGCTCCAAACAAGAGCAAATCAGGGCTGTGATGCATGTCTGAATCTGCCAGCCAACCACCTCAACAACCTCTTTGAGTCCTGCTTACTTCTGCATTTAGATTTTAAGTCCTTTTGTGGAGGTGTAAGATTGTCATGATCCAAAACATTTATCTATGAAGTGGTCTAAAAATTCAGAGAAAGAATGATCCTTGAAATAAGTTACCCCCAAACCAGAAAACAAAGTAAAGCAGCAGCAAAATGACCTCTCCCTCCTGTACACCAGTAAACTGAGACAAGCACAAAGTGGAGGTACCATATTATAGCAGTAAAGTAACTAAAGCTGTAAGAACAGCCTACCAGATTCAGAGGGGTAATTAAAAAAAAAAAGAAAAGGAAATACATGGCTTTCTTCTTAAACTACTAGAACACTGGAGCTGAGAACTCACATTAACTGATTTCATATTAGCCAGACGCTAATAATAAAATTTCTGGCCATCAATACAAAACAGTAATACTATATTTTCCCATCAATCCCTGCTTTTCATGTAGTAGGACCAAAGTGTAGCATTCTTCACCAGAACCTCTTTTGAAACTAACTGGGGGAAATTATGATTTAAAAAGAGAATAAATGCTTAAGTGAGCAAAAAATTAGTTCAGAAACAGAATATAATGGGACAGATTAAATGACTTTTTTTCCCAGCCACTGGCTATCCACAGGGCTCAGGGCTGGGAACTCATGATGTTCATAAATGTTGGGTAAAAGGTGTGAACAGCCAAGTGGCAGAACTTACGAACTGTCAGCATTACAGAAGAGAAGTCTGAGGGACGACTGCAAAGAAGGGCTGCACAAAACTCACTGTTCACTCTTAAATGGCAAATGAAGTTCAATTTAAGTGTAAGAGTGATATGCAAGGCAGAACAAGCCTAACTTCATAAATATAGTGAGGTGACCTCAGGGACCTCTGGAATGAGCTCTTGGGATACTAAATCTATATAGCAGAACTGAGAAAACATCTAAAGAGGGCAACAAGAATAACCAACAGGTTATTTCAAATGTTAAACAATTACATGGGCTTGAGGGGAGGCCAAGTTCGTAAGGAGACATTCACTCTCGGTCACCAATCACAGAGACTGCATCTCTGCCTCCCCAGACAACAAGAGCAGAGAACATAACAAAGTACAAACAGAGCAGTAAAAACGGAGGAAAATCACAGTGAGGCAAGCAAAAGAAAGCAAGTCAGTGTATGAAAATATGTATGAAAATACGTCTATTAGATGTATTAAATAGAAAAAAAAGTATTTGTTGCCAGAAAAATGAACAGAAGTCACAATATGGATCACTGATCAATTAGTATTCAAACTAAAAACATTACTCATTGAACTACAGCAGTATTCAGAAAATTAATCAATTATTATTTGGGAAGCACACAATTAGATCAACATAGGGGACATTAAATAAATCATTTAAATGACTATTTTTCTGCTGTAGTTGTTAACTGAAAAACACCCTACTCTGTAGAGTAGTGATCAACAATGTTACAGTTGGATGACAGCAAGTTTTCTTATTTTGTTGAAGAAAGAACCTGGGAAGGTTCTGTATTAATTGGTTTAGTCTTTGAGGAAAACATCAAGTAAATCACTCAAGCTCTGACTAGTACTAGTAGCCATATGTATGTAGTCATATTAAATACAGTGGAAATATAAAATATCTTGGTTTTGAGAATATTTTTATAGTGATCAATAAGGTAAGTCTAATGGCTTTACTCTATGGTTCATGTGACTAACCAATACAAATGAATCCAGATTTTGTTTTTTAAATGGAGATTTATTTCCATCACAGAACTTCTCCTGAAAGTCAGTAGAGACAGATGCTGTTTGTGGCTTAGCTTTTGAACAATTGTTGTAATACAGATCAAAAATAAGATGCTGCGTAAAAAATAAGGCAAGAATCTGCATAACAGCTCATCTTCTTTGGCTACAAAAAGAGAAAAAAGAAAAGGCTTTTGCTAGTCTATCTCAGTATCATAAAAAAAAAGCAGTAGTTTTCACATACATCTGCTGGGCTGCCACTGTAAAGATCCTTTCAGCTCCTAAATTAAGTATTCTGGAAACTGGAAAAAAAAATCCTTACCCATCTGAAAAAAACATTTAAAAAAGATTTGTATATTAAAAAAGGCTATCTTAAATGGTTATTTTAAAAGCAGTGGTGCAATGTTGCATCATTTATGTTTTGAAAGCAGAGAGTATTTTCAAACTTGAATCAGTAATCTCCTGATTTTAACCAAGTTAGAAAAGCAACTCTGTGGTAACAATTCTATGTCTAATACAAACACAAAGTAAGATTTGCTGTACTCCAAAACTGCCTTTTTAAAAAAATCATATCCCTATTCAGACTTATGGCTGTAGGAAGGTATATTTGGATACAGGTATTTTGATAAATAAGTTAAATACTTGAGGCTTTCTTAAATTTCCAGCTGAGGGATAGTACAGGAGTAATTTTGCATATTTTTGGCTGCATAATCTTATTGCATTACATATGAACAAATCAAATCTGTGTAGCAATGTTTATACAATTTGTATATTTCAAACAGATGTATTATTCATTCCCTAGCAAATAACAGAGAACAGTCCAAGACTGTATTCTTTTACCAATAAGTTTTTTGTGAAACCTTAGTGAAAATGCGCCCCACTTAAGTTAGTGGTGTAACTCCCGCAGAATTCAAGGAACATATGGTTTCCCCTAAAGAATGCAGAATTCACATTAAAAACCCTACATATAGTAGCTCAAGACTTATTTTAAGTTTTACCAAAGCATTTTAGTTGTTATCTGCAAATGCAGTATGTAGTAAAATGATTAAACCGATTTTGTTTTGAACTTTAGGCAGCTCTTTATACTAAAGCAGTCTTATATAAATACCTTTGGTATTTGTTGGATCCTATTCCTAAACACAGTGTTCATATTTCAGCTATAATAAGTAAAGCATCTCAAAGACATGTGAGGGACTAGTCTTGCAAGTGTCCAGATTAGTTCCTTGAGTAAAATGAGAGTGGCAGAGTCAGCTAAATCCATCATGGAAAGCTGTGTGTGGTGCACATAATTCAGTGCCATTTGGAATGATTGGCAGCTGCCATCTAGTGTGGACACAAACTATACTACCACATACATATAATTCCAGCTATCCCTAGAAATCACAGTTTGTTCACGTCAAGTTGAGAGCACTGGTCACACAAGGTGATAAATGCAACAAAGGACCTAAACCATTTAGCACTCCTTCCTGACAGTTCCACGCACTTCACAAAACCCACCGCATGTAGCACAGCATACTGAAACTTACTCTGAATTCAGATTATGAAAAATATAAGCACTGGCTTCTTCTGTAACTGCTGTACTGTGAACACTGGAGCCCTGGGGCGGACGACTGAGCTGCAGCATTCAGCAGCAGGCGCTGCCCAGTGACCTGAAGCCAACATGACGAGGGGGCAGTGCCAGGCCAGGCCTCCAGGTACATCAAACTCCCTAAATCATCCTCAGCGTCGAGTATCACACAGCTACTGGCTCCAGGAGGCCACTGTGACAGCCAGGGAGAGCAGGGACCCAAGAAAGTCTAGGCTGGGGGAGCAGGGCTCACTCCTAAACAAAATCAAAGTCATTCTACTCGGTCTCTGCTACCAAGTCAATCCTCCTGCACCTTCCTCCTGCGGCCCCCTCCACCAACTTGAGGCTCCTTTGCAGCTGCGGAGAACAAAGCTGGCTGCTCATCACACAGGATCATAACCAGAGTCTCAATAGTTTCTATTAAAAAATAAAGGCTGAAACAAAGCCATAGCATCTGTATGCTTGGACACAAACATGTTAAAAATAAAACTGAGCTGTCTAAAAGAGCTACTCTGAAAAAGAAATCACTTCAGAAAAGACACAAGTTAATCCTCCTTCCATGCTCCCCTTGAAATGTCTCCCAAACTAGAGGCTTTCTAGTCACTGCTATCTGAGCAGGGACAGCTAATTAACAAGGAGGAACTGCTCTATGTTATTAGTTGCAAGATATTAGTTCTACTGTTATCTTGATCTCAGGTCCTTTCACAGTCTTTTGCCATATTGTTTCCATCTGTTGGGCAATGCCATTTTCCCAGACTGCAAGGTCTCTAGACAGGCTAATTTGTTTGTGCAGTACCTGACACAAAGGCACCATTATCCTCCAAACCTCAGGTGCTCATGTAATGAAAACCCATTACAATACTGCTTTCAAGGTGGTCAAAAGTTCTCACAGCATATTATGACAGTACACCTTACTTAAAACTCACTCACAACTTCAGAGTAATTAAAAGTATTTAGCTTCTGTGGAAGAGGGAAAAAAAAAAGAAGATATGATTCTTTAACCTGCTTATCTTGTGACCAGAAAGATCAATGGAGTGTAAGGAAAATATCAACAAGGAAAGATCTTCCTTTTCACTTCTTTCTCCTTTTTCCTCCACACACTACCTTCTAACTCATATTTCTTACTCTCACTGTACTGTTATCTTGTTCCTCTTGTTCCTGTTACTGCAAAGTTTGGTCTTTTTTTTTTCTCAGAGAGTCAACACTCAAAGAATTTGTAGTTGAATATTAGCTAGAAAAAATCTAAAGGGGGGAATACAAAAAAAGGCGTCTGGCTCTGAGAGCTGAATTCTGAACCCATAACAGTAACTTTTCTAGAAACAATAAAGTATATGAAGGGTTGTATGTAAACAAACCTCATTCCTTCTGCTTCCAGTACTACATATTTACTCGCAGGACTGATACATTTAAAAACACCCAGTCATACCAAGTAATAGAAGGCAAGTTAATGTCCAAACTCTGAAAGTTAATTGCAAAAACATTACAGTTTATACTGTCATAAGTGTTGATGAAGGCAAAGTTATTATAACACACTAAATAGCTCCTCTAATGAGAATTCAAGTGATTTTCATACTACGAAAGAAGCGCTCTAATATAATTCCAGTTGGTGCTGAACTGTAGAGTGATATCTCCTTCCACTAAGACACGTGATAACCATGAAAAGGAAGTTCAAAATCCCGAAAGTTGTTGTTATTTGATATCCTCAATTATATTATTTTATATCCTCAGAACAAGTTTTTATTTGGCTCTTGGTTGAATGGACACTTAGGGCTTTTTAACATCTTTCAAAGTGCTCTTCCAAATGCACATCTTCCAACATTTGAAGCATTTCACATGTGCTTGAAATAGTATAAAAAAGAAATTATTAAAAATTTATGGAAGGCAGGTTTTCCTTTTAGACACCAAGCCCCAAAAAGGCATATAGACAAAACCTGACTGCTTTTAGCACAAATGAGTTAAAGATGAATTTGACCTAATTACTGCCTATAATAATGATTTTTAAAAGTCTCTTAATATTTATAAATGGAAAAATATTGAACATACTTGTGAAATTCCTCAAATTCTGGGATTTTAACACTTACACTGCAATATTTTGTCTTAATTACAGCTAGCAAAACTAAAATACACAAACAAGACTCTTAAGTGGCAGCATCATTTTAAAAGCATTTTTATTCGCTGTTAATTTATAATCTCTTTTGGACAGATCTTTGTAGCAGAGGCTGGTAACTATTTCCCCGATACAGCAGTTTTCTTTACATCACACGATTTTGTGATCTGGTATCTCTTGAGAAATGCTGCTGTTATACCAAAAACACCTCAGTACAAATGCCTCAAATCCCAAAGGCTGAGTCAGGAGAGCCAATGTAAATTCAGGCTCAGAGAAGCAACGTTTAACCCAACTTTTAGATTTTTCTTTGTACGCTAAGCTGCCGTGATAGATAAAGGATGACTACACAGATTATTAAGGAGGACTTTTAGACATAAAAAGACATCAGGGATATAAAGCAGAACAGTGGTTGGTCTTGTCGATGACTGTGTGGGCATCTGTCACAGGTCAAACTACCAGCCAAAGCTGCCATGACCAGCAGGGAGCTATGAAGAGGAGTATGGTCTGGTTTCATTTGGCTGGGCAAACATTTTGGAAATAAATAATATAGGAAAGCAAACGTACAGCTCAAGGTTGTGTTGAAAAGGAAGGTATCTGGCTGAGAGTCAGGGTTTCTAGCTCTTTGGAATGGAAACCTGAACATTAAATGGTTTTGGGGGTGAGAAAGGTTCTATTTAGAGAGTTCTTCCTCTGCTGGAATGTAAATCTACAGTAAGCATGCATTGTGGTGTCATCTGCCAGGTCTTAAACACAGACGGTTTTTCAGGCGAGTGCATAGTGAGGTTATGCCACATGGGCAGAACCACCTTTGTATTATACATTAGAGAAATGAAAAAAAAGCACTCCTGGATTTTTTTGTGTAGTAGTGATCATTAGGAAACAGACAAGACTACCACCCTCACATTAATCTAAAACATTGCAGGACTTTTACTGTCTGAAGGATTAATATATCATTAATATAACAGTTTGCTAAAAAAGTAGTCACAAACCAATACTGGTCCTCAAGTTTCAGTAGGGTAGAAGGAAGTTCTTTCATCCTGAAACTGTACCAATCCAGTCAGCCTAGAATTTAGTAACTGTTCCAAGTGGAGGTTTTTTCCTCAATGCCCTATTAGAATCTCTTCTGGATGATCTGGCTCTTAGACAGTCAGCACTCCTGACTGCCAATACGTGACAGTCCCTGAGTTCACAGAATTACATGGTCTTGCTCCCACCGCTTCATACTAAAGACAATTCTGAAAACTGGAGAGATGGGAAGGGTTGTGTCATCTGTACTAGGTGAGGCCAATATGCACTCACAGGTGAAGTTAATATAATCTTTATGCCTGACGTTGCCTAAGTGTCAGGTCTCTTTGCCTTTGACTCAGTGACAGTACAGCTAGCGCAAAGGCTATGAAAAGAGAGGAAACCTGAATGTGTAATCTTCCTACCCACACTGATACTCATGGGGCTGTTTCAGAGAGATTCTCAGCTGAAAAGCCAAAGGAGTAGTCTATGGTCACAGTTGCACTACAACTGATGCCTTCTGCTGTTGCACTTTCAAAAACATCTTTTCAAGAAGTAAACATTGTTTTCATCCAAAAGAAGTAATTTGAACTCTGTTCTCCACCTAAAATTGAAGGGAAGGAACAGCAAACAGAACACTTCAGAAACAAATCTCTTCTTAAAGAGGAAGTGTGTAGACTTTGCCTTGTAAACTAATGGCCTCAGACTAACAGCTTTTTAATAGCTTTATATGAACTCCAAGTGGTGACTCCCCAATCCACACATCCCATCACCTCATTTTTTTCAGAACTAGGCTTATTATGTCCTGATAGAACATGAATGGGATCCAGTAATTTCTTAAAGTTAGCTATTACTGCTCTGCATTGCTATTGTGGTATGCTGTCATATAATGCCTTACATGTATTTATAGATGTAATTGAGTATATGCTACCCTCTAGTTACTTAGGTGATCACTGCTCAGAAAGGTTATTTAACAGTATGCTAACTTCTTCACATTTGTTTCAATTAGTTTTTGCTATGAGCTAATAATGTATTCTAGCTTTTCCATGGTTTTTGGTCTTTTCTATATTCTTTGACTCTCAGAAAAGGGACAGTCACTGAGCGCACACACTACTGACCACACCAAATCAGGAATCAGTTGTTCAGCTCTAAGTGTAATGTGACATCCTCTTTCTAAAATAGCATGAAGATTTTCTTTCATGCACATTTCTGGGCTCTTTTTTTGGTCCACAACATATTTGAAGAAAAGCCTGCCTGAGGAAACAAACTAAACCCAACAACAGAAAAACCGCCACAGAAACTTATTGGAAAGCATTAAAAATTAAATAGATTTTTAAAGAGCTCTCAGACTTAATAGTAAAATCTATTAAAATTATCTATACTGATTTAATTTGTAACAACTCGATTTCATACAACTTTGCTTGGTTTTCAGTTAGGTGAAAATGACATTTTTTCCCCACTACTAATACCTGTAACGCTTTTCCCATCTCAAACACTTAGCAGGGGGATGGGGACAAGATGACCACCACTGTTTGAAGTGGTGGTCAGAAGATCCAGACAAATTCAGGCTGCAGGAAAGCATGCTCCAGAGCAAAAGAATCTTTACATACAGAACTGATTTGGCAGATAGCATCCTGGCAACGGAATCAACAGCCTCTAAGCACAAGAGCCTTGACCATTGTTCTTACACTGTTCATATCACAATCTCTGAGATAACAGATGCATCTTGACATGCTCAATGTCAAATGGGCAACTTCAGTGAGGCTCAGATGCTATCCAAAACCTCACCAACACAATAAGCATAACTGGACCATACTTATGGGAAGACAGTCTTCACCTCACATCCTCAAACTATTTTCTGTTTCCTTTCTAGTTTTATTTTCCAAACAGTTTTAGAGCATAATGCACCAGCTCTTGGGTGAAAGCACATTGTAACACAATTTTGTTTTTGAAAACTCAGTGACAAACAAATACATTTTGTGATAACATACCTTGAAGTTGCAATTTCCACTTTGGTTCTTGCCATGGCAGCTGCTCGCTGTGCACCCTCTATTGCTCTGTCCACCTTTTCTCTAGTTTTTGTGTTTCGTATTGGTATAAGTTGCTTTCTTATTCCACGGACCAAAACATTATTTTTATATTTTCCCTCTTCTTTGGTGCCATCTGGAAACATGGTACATCCATACCCGTGCCGCCTGTTATTTAGCCATTCTCCTTCATATTTCATACCATTTGAACGCTCACTAATACCAAACCCACTGCGCTTGTCATTCTTCCATTCACCCATATAGGCTTCTGTAGTGGTGGCATCAACATGGTCTTCCATAGGGCAATAATCACAGTCACCATCTCCAAAACTAATTGTAGAGTTGGCATCACTAGAACTAATTCTGCTCATAGTAGCATCACTCCTGACGGAGCTCCGTTTGCTAGATATCGATGACCTAGATTCAGATTTTCTAAGTTTTATACTACCAAGAAGAGATCCTCTTCTGAATAAGCCTCCTTTTTTCTTAATGCCCATAGCTTCTGGATCACTGTGAAAATTGAGCACAAAACCTCCTCTTGTTCCAGCCGGACTGTCTGAAGTGACGTCATGCAGAACAGTGCCGTTGCTCTGCTCACTTCGAAGGGAAGCTAGAGACGTTCGGAGGGGTGAACGGATCACAGTTGCCATGCCATAGGGTACGCTCTGACGCACGCCATATCCATGCCGCATCCCTCCTGTCCATTGCCCTTGGTATGTACCTTTTAAAGTAACAAGGAGAAATTAAATTCAGGAAGCTGTAGCAGACATAGTACCCTACATCCAGTGTGCTACAGGCAATACTACGTTGTCAGCTCTGTTTTTTGGTAAGAAGAAATGCAGAAAAATCACAGCATAACTTATTTTGCCAACTAAGACACAGTAGTTATAATCATAAGCATTTTATGAATGGGTCTGTCTGTGGAAAAATTTTCAAGAGAAATTTCTAAAGCAGGACTCCCTCAAGATTTTTTTTAAGGTGGTCAGCAGAAGCAAAGCTGTGTTATAGGCAGTCAGCTGGGGAGGGACACAGGCATGGAGGAAGAGGAGGGAGCAGGACACTCATGGCTCTTTTCTCCAGCTGCTCACAGAAAAAACAAGTAGGAGTAAGTAGTAAACGTCCTGTTATCCTGGGTTTAAGATGACTACAGACTTCTTCTTGTCAGGACGTATTTGACAATCCACTAAATTGTCTTGTCTTCAGATGGGCCTTTGGATCCACTGTTATAAACCTATATTGTAAAATTAAATATTTTAAAATTTTTGCATGTGCTTGAATGAAAGAACAAAACCTTAGTATATCTTACTCTTTATGAATTCTTGATATCAACGCTTTTGGTTTCCCCACCACTGAAAACATGGCACTGCATTCTGCATTATGTTGTGACAGAAAGATCAGAAACATTAAACCTGTAGCACTTTTTTTTCCCTTCATTTGTTCTGCAGTATGTAAGACAGACCAGGCAGTAACAAACTTTTTTTTGCACACCATTCTGCCATAAATACATTTCATTTTTGCAATCATAACTATTTTTGTAAATTTTTTAAAGCAGCAATATAAGGAAGAACTATGTGGTATTTGCTATGAGAAATCATGGATATCCATGTAACAGAGTCCACGTAAAGCCATGTTTGAGACAAAACCCAGTATTATCAGATTACTACTACAGACAGTTTTTTTTCATGTATTCTCAAAAGGCATTTTCATTTTGATTAGATACATACTCCAAAGTCTGGCCTCCAAAAGTCATTTGTACCAGATGTTCCAAAGGAAGGTGCCAGGAACCCCACAACTGGCAAATACAAGATAATTTGCTTTCTAAGATCGCTTCACTTTAATTTCCATTAAACTGCTTTAAGCTCCTCAAAATGAAGTCTCTCACCCACCTAGTGCTGCTGCTTTATTTTTTTTTTTAAAGACTGTTCTGAGTCTGAATATTCTTACAGAAGGATGAATAAGCAATCTCTTAAAATATCTGCCTTTGATTGTGATCTGCTTTAATGGGAGCACCTATTAAAAATCTATTCTTCAGATAACTAAATACCAAATGTCAAATTCAATGACTGACTAAGTTTTTGTGAAAATATTTGTGAAATACCTGCAGTTTTAGAGGTAGCTCAAAGCTTAATTTGCTTTGAGATTTGATCTCCTTTGTAAAAGCGTACTATTTTGGTCATGTACATGTCAATTATCTATCAATTACTGCTTAACTGTATAACCTCTTCTGCTAAGTTATATTTCAGTGTTAACATGCGACTAAATTTGCCAAGTGTGCTTTCTCCATTACAAAATAGGAGATAAGTTCCACAACATAACTGTTTTGTGTTGGTATAAAATTTTCCCAAGTGGAAAGTTTTTGTTTTAACAGATGGCTGCTGACACAAACAAACAACTTTCTTGGTTTCTTTTCTCATTCTCTGTATCCTGGATACCTACTGCTGCACTGGTTGTAAGGGTGCTGAAGCTAGAAACATGATTATTTTAAAAAACTCAGCATATGGAGAAGAACAAATAGAAACATGAGCACAAAGCACTGGTATGACGCATTCTGTAAATACTGTAAAAATACAGCCATGCTGTATTTTTTTTCTTTATTAAACAGACATTTCCCAGAAATATATTAGTATTTTATGAACATAAATGACTACATTTTGTCCATAATTATATATGGGATCCCCCTAGTATTGTAATGATATGCTGGAGCTAAGAATCTGGCTACGTATACTTACTGCTATATACAACAATCTGTCTAATATTCTGCACCAGTTAATTTAATTTTAAAGTAATAAATCTAATTCTAATTTTGATTATACCACAATATTACATTAGTGCAGCAACTCATAATTATGGCTCTCCATGTTGCTATTTGAGTGTCACATTTGAAGTAGAATCAAGTTATTTCAGTGTGGAATTTTATAAAAATACAAAAGGTCAGCCTTTTCCCATACTAATACATTGTTTTAATTAATAAACATGGAAAGCTCAAAAATAATTAATTTAGGACACGTGTTATTCACTACTTTGTAGATGGAGGTGAAAGTGGTCACTGTTGCCCATCAGGGCGTTAAAACAAGGACAACTGATGTGGTATTTACTTGTCCAATTTTTCTTTCTACTGGGGAAATAAAACAAATGCCAGCTTCTTCTAAAGAGAAAACAGCCAATGAGAAAATGGAAGATTCATACTAAATTGGTCCTTAGAAAGTATCAAATATATTTAGTGCAGTCTTGCAGGTAACAACTATCTTTTCTGTTATTACAAATCCATTAAGGGAAAGGCTTCTAATACTAGTGCTAGAAAGCTGATTAATTTTCCTCGATTTTTTTCAACTTACATTTTAAAGGAAAAATATTTTAATGACATACAGAGGGCAGTTTCCAAAATGCAGATGCAAGAGACTTGTAGAGTAATTTGATTGACATTACCAGACTTCAACTGTATCATTAACAGAAAAAATTTTAGAAAACCTTAGTGAGCATGATAAAGTATGTTAATAGTGCAATATAATTAAATACGGCAGCATTTATGACATGATAAAAAACTTTTTCCCATATATGAAGATACAAACATATGCAATATTTACCTATCTTCTATATATAAATATGAATACATCAACAGGCACACCTTTTCCCATTTCACCTTACACTGTAATTGACAGTTAAAAGCAGTTCCAGTAAGGGTCAAGTGTTAAAATTTTGATTAACACGGTAATTACCAAGCTAGTTTAAAACTGTATTTGACCACGAAACAATAGCATTGTTCAAAAGCTAGGCTTAGTATCCTTTGTAACTGAAGAAATATTCAGCCTTGACCTCCACTGACCATCCATTTGGTGTTTAACTAGTTCCCCTGAAAAGATGTTTGTATTTGGAGCCTGAGAACTATTAGAAAGTATATTTTTAATTTTGTTTCCACTGGCAAGTTGCTGTAAGTTATAATTTCCTAACCTGTCACCTTAGAGTTACATTGTACCATCCCTCATCAAAAAACCCTCAATATATATTACAGCTGTAAATGTCATTGCCTGCTTGTGGCTAAAAATTAAAACTGCGCTGTGTGAGAAAATTGAGAGGCCAAGGACCCAGTAACTACTCCACTTGCTCTTATCCTTTACTTACATCTTCTGTGGTTTAACAAATTTGTTGTTATATGAAGATTTTTGCTTGCTTTTAGACTCAAACATTAGATAAGCATACACCTAGAAAGAAGACTACTCAGAAATCAAGAACCATACATACTACTGGTGACTTTTGCTTAAGGATGCATTTTGCTGCTGACTGACCTCTGTGGAACGACAATGCATAATCTTACAGCAAGACGCTTGTTATTCCTGTTGTTGGCAGGACCACAAACTGCTAACGAATTTACACAGACTGAAATTTCAAAATAGGCCTTAATTCCGTCATAAAGAATGCTCAGGTAGCCTCGCAGAACAAAATCTAGGGAGTTCAAAGGAGGCACAGAAGTACAGATTCCAAGAGGAAACAACCTGACAGGCCACTTGAAGGCCCAGCATAAGCAGATGCAATGAATGGAGGATCATGGTTTATAATTCAGTGTTTTCCTCAGAGATTTGACTGAGTGACATTTTTAAGCATTTAAACACAGCATGACATGTATTACTCATGTCAGGCAAAGTGTTGTGTACAGAAACACTGAGGAACACTGTCAATGTTTATGTTCCCTTTCCCTCCCTCAACTACATCTCCTAATATCACCAATGCATTTTAAAACAACATAACGAGTTAAAAAATAGCAGCAAGGAGGCCTGGACTGTAGTAAGTTTGAAAACAAAGTGGCCTAAATGTAATTTAAAATATAAATTGTATAAATTTATAAACTATACCTATATAAATAATAAATATATATATAGATGTATAAATCTATAAAACGTAACTACTCCAACATTTATACAGTCCTAAAATTACATTCGGCCCTTTGAAGGCAAATGCGAGCCTGACACAGCCTCCGGTGAAAAGAAGTTTGACACCCCTGGTCTAAACAGTTATTTCCCTATGCCAGTACTCTCAGGTCATAAAAAAGGAAGAGCTTTCTTGCACATATTTCACAGTATGTTAAACACATATGTAAATCTGGTTTCCCTGTAAGAACATTTCAGGCATTCTGCTGGTGTACAAATAGAGCTATTGTTCCCAGAGCACAAAAACACATCTGCAAACATCTATGACGTACTACTTTTCTTCATTCATGAGCACTTTCATTAAAATCAATGGGACTTCACACCCTCTGTTCGTATGAACCGAAACACATAAAATACTGGGGCCATGGTAACAGATTTCCATTAATAAGACTAAAAAAATATTACAGTGTAAACTGCGCACTTCACATTCAGTTTCAGACAAAGGATTTTCTGTGGAGTCTAAAAATTTAGAGAATTTACCTCCAGTTCTCAATATTATATTGAGAATTCAAAATTCTGCAAGAAGCCTAAAGAAAAAAAGGAACTTTAGTTTGAGAAAATCACTCCTAGAAGATTTACTGGAATGGTAATTCATTTCTCAGTAAAGGAAAAAAAAAAAAAAAGCCACTACAAATTCAGCTATTCTTTAGCTTCTAATTTACTAGCCAAAACAAATATAATAAAGACTGAAAAGTCTATTGTGTGGTGAAAATGAAACTAAAGTTCTGATCTCTTTCATGTTTCATGTTCTTGGTTTTTTAAATCCCCAAAGGTATATTTCGACTTTCAGCATCAGAACTTTCCACACCAGGAAACAATTTTCAGTCAGCTACAAATATATATAAACAAGGGGATTAAAAGAGTTCAAGGTAAAAAAAAAAACCAACACAGTATATTTCATTTTCTGAAGGAAATGAATCTCACCTCACTCATTACATTTTGTATTTCAGAAATGGGGGGGAAAAAAAAAAAGACCCCAACTTGTAAAGGTCTCTTTTTCTGCTTAATTCAAAAATATCTATTCTCTGACATGATTCTTAAAGTTTGACCACAAATCTCTTACCAAAAGTTACTGAAGAAACCCATAAAAGCATGATTCAATATAGGTTAGCCCTTTGGTTGCATCATGTGAACATTACCCCTGATTTTGGTTTATTCTGTTTCTTGCATGTTACTCAATGCTGAAGCAAGCAACATTTCTGTAAAAAAAAAAAAAAAACACCAAAAAAGAAAACCAACAACTCACTAGTCCTAAAACTGAGACCAGTTTTTCCCGTTACAATGGAGCAAACCAAGTTGAAGAGCAACTCTGCTGAAGTCACAGGTGGCACTTCCGCTAATGCTGATGACATTACAGCAGCAAAGGATGAATTAAAGAAATATCAGGGTTACTTGCCACGCAGAGAAGGAAATGATAGAGGTACAATAACCATAACTGCCCATTCAAATAAGCTTCAGTCCTAAGACACCTTTTTGAACTTTGGCTTCTTTATTGCTCCTAACTTAAACAGGAGGGCAGACAGCCCCATATTCTCCACACCCTTACCAGGAGCTGAACCCTAGAAACACTGGTTTTTAGCAGCAAATGATGTGAAAGGCAGGCCTGTGTAATTTCACGACACGGCTTGTACTTTGAGCAGTGTGTTTAAAACTCTCCCAGATTTTAATAAAATATGAGCTATGACACGAGGGCGGACCCAAGTTTCATTGATTTTACGGAAGCTGTGTTACCCACTTCGTTACCTTCAGCGTCCTGTTTACAAGCCAAGCGTACTGAGTGTGTTAAGCGGTCCCTGCTAGTCTTGTTACTTTACAAGGGCTCGCTTATTGAGTTCTTGCCACGGAGCAGTGCGGAGGGAGCGAGGTGGCGGCTCGCCCGTCTACTGCCTCTCCGAGACAGGCGCTGCCGGCCCCGGTTATCGTTATCGCGGGCAGGGAGCCCGGCAGCCGCCTCAGCAGGGAGAAAGGAAAGCTCTCCGCAGGCAGTCGTAATGCGGATTTCCACCAGCTGCCCGGGAGAAAACGACGAGCCCGGCAGCGCAGCCCGCTCCGGAGCCCAACCCACGTCCCGCCGCGGCCGCTCAGCTGGGCCGGGCGGTTCCTCACGGAGCAGGGCGGGGCGGGTGCGGGGCACCTGTGGCGCTTCCCCGGCCGCCCGCGGGGCCTCCGGGGCAGCGAGGCCGAGCGCTGAGGAGCTCGCTCCCGGTCGGGACCAGCGCACGGACACGGGCGAGGGAAGGGGCCGCGGGGTCGGTGTGAGGGTGACGGTTGGGCACGGGGGTGGGGGGAGGGGCCCTCCCCGCGGCGCGCGCGCCCACGCAGGCGCGCCCCCTCCCCTCCCGCTCCCGCTCCCCCCCCCGGTGCCGTCGCGCGCGGGGCGCCCCCCGCCGGCGCCCACCTCCGTCCCCGTAGGTCTCGACGCCGTATCCGTCCTGCAGCCCGTTGCTCCAGGTGCCCTCGTAGCGGGCCGGCGTGCTGAGGCTCTGCCGCACGCCGTAGCGCCCCTTGAAGCCGTGGGACCACTCGCCGCGGTACATCCACCTGCCCTTCGTCTCCACGCCCAGCCCGTGGCGCTTGCCCTGCGCCCAGTAGCCCAGGTAGGTGTTGCCGCTGGGCCAGGTGTAGCCGCCCGCCACCTCGAAGCCGTGGGACCAGGAGCCCGCGTACTCGCCCTGCCCCTTGGGCCCGGTGCAGATGCCGTGCCCGTGGGCTTTCCCGTCCTCCCAGCCGCCGCAGTAAGTGCCGCCATCGTCGAAGTCGAACCGGCCGCCCGTCATCCAGGGCAGCGGGGCGAGCGCGGCGCCGCCGCCGCCTCCCGCCCGCCTTCCCTTCCCTGCCTGTCCTGCCTTCCCGCCGACCGACCGCCCCGGCGCTGCCCGCGACTGCGAGCGCTCCGCCGCCCGCCCGCGCCCAGCCCAGCCGCAGCCCCGCGGCGGCGGCAAGCAGCGCCCGCCCCCCGCTCCTCCCTGCCCGCCCCCCGACCGGGACCGCCCCCGGCCGGAGCCGCGGAGCAGGTGCGCGCCCCGCGGGCCGGCTGGGGGCTGTGCCCGCTGCAGCCGCTCCCCTGCACGGGTGGGCTTGGCCCCCGGGAGCGAGCGGGTGCCCTTCGCGGCGGGGTCTCCGTGTGCGTTCCCCCGTGCTCGGGGACGTGCGTGTCCCAGGGCGGGGAAGGCCGGGGCTCCCGGGCGTGCGGCGGCTGCACCGCCTTGTCCTGAGCTCCCTCAGCGCTACCTGTTCCTTGGGCTCCCGGGCGGGTTGCTGCTGCACCTGCCAGCGCCTGCAACAAGTAGTCAAAAGGAGAAAGGCTTCCAAGTGGTCCCTGTGACTTTTATTTTTTTGTTTTACTTTCTCTAAGCTCTAAGACCGTGCTGTAGAACACATCTGAGTTGTGCTTTGCCCCTGTTTCAAACCACATATGGAGCCCACCTGCCCGAAGGGGCAGATCAGTTCCATGGGCTGAGAAAAAGGGCACACAAAGAGCGTGGGTTGTATCAAGGCCTTTCAAAGACAGTGCTGCTAGGAACTTCTTAAGGAAGCTCTTGTTGTTGTGCTAAATCCTGCCAAGTACTCCTTTGCCAGATATTTGATAATCAGATAGAAATATAAGAGCAAATGACCGGAGAAACATGGAAGCTTAGAAATAGCAGACAAAATAGGCAAGAAGGGACTGAAAGCTGTTGTCACAGGGCATCTTTTCTGAACCCTTGACTTTTTGTTCTTTTGCAATTATAGACCAGGACTGGAAGAAAATCTGAAAGGAAATGTTGCTCTTCAATGGGGATTTTGTTAAAAACATGAATCATACTTACTAATCATGGGGAGTGGTACTATCTTGACACAGATGATTTTGAAAAGTAGGGAAATAGCAATGGCTATGTTAGTAGCAATGAGTAAAAGCAGAAACTTAATTGCAAATGAAAGATTTGAACACAACCATCGGAAGTTGAAACAGTCAAGCTTCAGAAATTTATGCCGAATTCAGCCCAGTTACAAGTAGTTTTGACTTAAACGTAAATGGAATTACTGCACATATTAAACATAACCATTTAACTTGGATAAATTTCCAAGCTTTGTGCTTCACAGGACACTGTTCTGTGGACATTTTTATGCCACACTTGCACAATTCAGTGCTGAAGTATCTCTCCTCTTTCCTGGATTGAGTTGAGCACTATAACTGAAACATGTCTCTGTTGTCTCCTCTCATCAAAGCATGCTAGAAACTTGTTTCTGTTCCAACAAGGGGCTTTGAGGTTTCTTGTTCTGCTTGAAAATGCATAGGTAAAAGACTCTATGCACATGCTTTGAGACACACATGCAAAGAGTGGAAGACAAGATCAAACACATGTGCTTTGTGCATGAGAAGATGGGGAAGCTTTCAGTGCCCTTTTGTGCCCTGGGAATTTTGTTCCGTTATTTTGGAGCGTGGAAAACCAGACAAGAATGTTGTTGCTGTAGCATAGACATCATGAAGGCTTCCATGCATATTAGACAAGGCTATATATTGTGCTCAAGTTAGGGAACGTGACCTTCATTGCTATATGAGGTTTTGTACAAATCTGTTACAAAGACTGGAGGAGAAATCTGGAAAGGTTGCAGTAGGTGGGATTGAAGAATAATATTCAGTTTAGTATCTTATGAGTATTTCTTAAGCTCATCAGCTTTTATGCCCTACATACTTTGCATTTCTTATTCAAGAAAAGGATTCGAAACAATAGTGGTGATCATATGTGTGCTTTGAGGAGTTTAGTGTTTTCACTCTATCAATCTCTCTTTTCTATCCTCTTATGCAAGATAAAGCCCTGTCATGTGTTAACAGAATTTCAGAAGAGCTAAATGGTTTAGGTAGGCATGGGGAACTACATGTTGGAAGTCAGCATGCCTATAGCTGATGCTGGTATACAAATCCCTTGTTTATAATTGTGCATTTTTCTACAAGCAGAGTTTTATGTAGTACATGCATTGTCATGGTGGAACTGGAGCTGCTGAGCAACAGTTTTATCTGTTGTGGGGCAAGTGTTGCCTCACACAGTGTTTCTGGGTGCTGTGGACACAGTGGAGGTGTAAGGCCAGCATTGCCTTACACAATACTTTGTGCCCTGTGCACACCAGGGACAGGACCAGCAGGGATGGGAGCAGAGGTGGGATGGGATGACCGGTTAGCAAGTCTAGACAGTGCCTCTGCAACTTAGCAATGGAAGAGGTGGATCTGATGAGGGAGTGTGAGATTCCTCCAGCCCCTCCACAGGTCTGAGCTGCTCCTCTCAAGAAGCAGAAATGCCCAGGTTCCTGGCAGTAACTGTGATTGTGCAAGTCCCTGGATGCCTAGGTATCACATTTGGCTCAGTATTGGTGAATTACTGTTTTTGCTGTTGATTCCACCTGAATAGTTGTATGACTGAATACCTGGATTTGCCGTTGTAATGGCTTGAGTAATTGCACTACTGATGTATGTGTGTTACTGTAATGCTACTTAGAGATAAATTGTTTATCCCTGAAGCTGTTGGTCTGCTGTGTTATTGTATCCTGAACTTATTGAGGCTGCCCTAAGTTCTTATATCTGTACATTGGAAGACATTGGACCATTGCATTAATGAAATAAGTATCTGCCTGTTAGTCCTTTTTTTTCACCTGCTTGACTTATATTTTGTAGGCTTAATATTAGATAAGGTGAACCAACATGATTGGATGGGCCAGAAGCGAACAATGAAATGATGTACATTTTTTCTTATCACAAGTGTGTCAGTGGGTCTTTTTTTTAGTGATCTGTAAGTGACACTACAATGAATGGTAATCTTGCATGTGGTTTATATTTACAGGTGTATTCATTTAAATGAAGTAATAAATTTAAACGAAGTTGGCCCTTGATGATAGGATAACTTTATCACTGTCAGACTTCTCTTATTATGTTTTCAGCAGGGGATAAATTTTGATAGATATGAGGATAGAAGTGCTTTGCAGAGAACTCTTAGCATCACTCAGCCAGAGTCTTGATGATGCAAGAAGTCACAAGTACCTCCTTGCTGATGAGGTTGTAGATTTTTTTTAATTTTTTTTTGCAGACAAATTTCGCATTGACAAGCCTCATCTTTAGTTCTTGTGACTTTGTGTTTGCTTCTGGCCAGACTGTAGGTAATAATCCTATGAAATGTGTAGCATGTATGTGTTTAAATACTTTAGATCCACATATTTTGTTTCCTTGGACACTTCCTTTCAATATCAAGTTAAAAATTGTTCTAAGACTCCATAAATGCAGAAGTATGCATTTATAGGTAGATGAATGAGTTTACCTGTTTTGTCTAAAAGAAATGTAATTGCTTCCACTGATTTTCTTACCTGCCCTACAAAAGTTATTTTCTGAAGTTTTTGACATGTGTAATGCTCAGAAAATACAAGGTCCAGATGCAGTTTTTTTATAATTTACAAAAAAAAGTGATTTTTATTGTATATTGGCCAAAGAGTTTACCTTGAGTAGTTCCGTTTCTTTGTAAGTCATCACAGCACTAGGTCTGATGACACTGTGTACGCAGAAACTGTGCTGCAGGGTTGTATTTAAAAAGATCCTTGATGCAGGGATGGTAAATGCAGCAGGTGAAGGCATTAAACTCCAGAGATTTAGTATTAACTAGATACAAAACTATTGAGTTTAAACCATTAGTCTATAGATATCTGATACATGAATAAAAATTAGGCACATTTATTCTTACCCTTAAAAGCCTGATTCAGCAGAGAATTACTTTAAGTACTTTAGTAATCCCATTTATTTCAGTGGGACTACACATGAGCTTTAAATTAAACATCTGCAAGATATCTGTGCTCAAATAAAGCAAAGCTCTGAAGAATGTTCTCAAGTGCTTTGCAGAACAGAAGCAGGATGCTTAACTGATGAAGTCCATGAGCTGAGCACATTGTATGGGATGAATTCCCACACAGGGCTGCTGCCTGGGAGGCAGGAACAGAGGAGTAAAGGTGGTACAAAAGCCACAGTGTAGAAATTTCAAAGCCAACTAGGTCTTTCCTGGCTCCATATGAATGGCCACAACAATTATGCCAATTTTTATGTCTAGATTCTAAATTAATGTTTATAAACATAGTTCTGTAGAACTTTAATGCAAATGATGTTGTCTGACTTCCAGGACAGGCACATGAATTTTTCTTACTGTACTGTAAATTCACATAACTTACTGGGAATACTGAAACAGTTATTCTAAAGGATTTTTTTTGCAAAAGAATTGCTGTGGTATTTGAGAAACATTGGGTTATGAAACTACTCTCTTAGCTGCATCCGTAGGTATCAGTTTTACCTTGCACTCGAATCTGGGACCTAGCCAGTAGGATAGTATTTTTAATTTCAGAGATACACAGTGAATACAGTTATTATTTTATTTGCAAAAGTGCTGATAAAGCTTATAAAAACAAAAATACAGATCCTTTTCTATCCTGAAAACAAGATGAGTGTGTTCTGTACTCAGACTTCTATTTTCAGCCTTGTTCTAAGCAACTGAATTAGACTTTTAAATAAAAATGCCCCCCCTCCCCTTTAAAAATAAAATAAAATAAATAAATCTTGATCTTATTTGTTTCTAAAGTTATTTTAACAACAAGAAAATTCTCCATACAAGTGAGGTGCAATGTATTAGAATGCTGTATATTTTTTCAAATGTATAAAGATATTGGGTTATAATGATGGTAAGTAATAGTGTTATGATTATAAGTACCTCATAAATTATGGAAGAAATATGAAATATTGTTTCTGGGCCATGTTAATGCGTATTGGTTTTGATGTGGGTTTTATTTTTTTTTTTTTAATAAGTCTGCAGAACAAAACTTAGTGCATCGCTATACTTTAATCCATTTAAAAAAAAAATTAACTCCAAATGTGTTCAATTTTATAATGCTTGCTGTGAAGTGTAACATTTTAATGCTTGCTGTGCAGAGAAGTGTAGCATCATAATAATTACGCTAAATGACCTCCCAAATGATATAGGTTGAAGAGATCCACAAAATCAGATTTATCCCTAGCAAGTTTTTCCTAAATGGTAATCTTAATCCTGCAACTGCTGCAGTTCAAGTCTTGCTTCTTCAGGGAAGACGGAAATGATTTATTGCTTTCCTCTTTCCAGAAAATTCATCAGTGTTTGAAGACAGCTTGTGATGTCTTCCTTTAGCCCTTTCCTTTAGCCTGTGCAGGCTGGATCTTTCATTATTTCCTCCTAGACCTCACGACTGTCCCTGTTGCTGTTGTCTGGACTTTCTCCATTTATGTTACCTATTTGTTAAAATTTGATTTCAAAACCAAAACACATTATTTAGCTAATATTGTACCATATTAAAGTAGTGTGACTCCATGTGACTCCCAAATGACACTGTTCTTTTACACCGGTGCCAGGCATCATTGGTGTGATGATTCCTGCCCTCCCACCCTGGTAACAGCAAGATGATGTGTAACAACTGTCTTCAGTGTGTGATTTGCTGCTGTCCTAATCCTTTCCCACAGAATAGTGTTTAACTAGTTGCTTCCCACTTCACATTACCGAAGTTTTCACTCAGCAGGTATTCACTCGCACACTTTTTTTTTTTCCCCTTTAATATTACTTCCTGAAGTTAATTTTGAATTTTAATCCCATATTGCAGTTCCTCCCTGGTCTCTAACAGTTTACACATTTGCATATGCAATAACTGAGCTCTTCCAAGATCAAAGTATTTAATGCATTTATTGAATGTTAAAGGATTTGATACAGACTTAGTATTTGATACATCCTTCAGGCTTGGAACCTAATCATTAGTACCACTACTTAGTAACTGTAAACAACGTGTACCCTCTTACCATACGTTTGCCTGGATTGCTTTTAACGAACCTAAGCAGCTTTGCTAAAGTCAAAATACATAGTATCTCTTTTAGTGAAGGCTGAAGGAAGGAAAGCATTTAACATTTTACTTTATCTTGTTGCACCTGAAAGCTTTCCCTCCCTGCCGAGCACTGGCACAGCCCTTCCCTTTGCGGTCTTCCTCCCATGGGGCTGTTGCATTTCCTTTTTTGTTCCTTCCTAACCAGGTCTCATTATGTGATTTGGCCTTTCTGATTTTGCCCCTACATACTTACACTCTTCCCTAATATTCTTCCTTTAGTAATTTGACCTACTTTCTACTTGCGTATTCTTCCTTCTAGTGTTTCATTGAACAGCTCTCGATTTAGTCGAGTTTGTCTTGTGATACTCATCTTATCTTGCCTTTGCATCAAGGTAGTTTGTGTTTATTCCCTTCACATTATTTCTTTAAGTAAACGGATTGCTCTTTTTGCAGTTTGTAATAAAACAAAACCTAGTAGAGAGCAAATCTCAGTTTGTGGTTTTTACAAGGCAGTCTTGGCTGACACTGGCTTGAGATACTCCCATGCCCCCAGCACTCTGTGCTGCCAGCACAACTGTTTCTTCATTGAGCTGTGATTTGGATCAGGGAACCAATCCAGCTTAAAAATAATCCAGCAGAAAGATTTATTTTTATTTTGCTCTTAAAGCTGAATTGTTTGCTCTGTTTGTAGAGCATCTATACAAACGATTGCCCTAATGCAATTGAAAGCATCCAGAAAAGCTGGCAGCTTTACAGTTCACCTCTTTCATTTTTAATTCCATTCTCTTTTTCCTAGGAATTACCAATAATATCTTCCTATAATCTCTCACCCAAGTTGCCTGCAGTCTTGCATTCTCTGTCAATTTACTCCCATTGATTAAAAGGAAAAAGTATTCCAGATTTGTTGTAGTCACTCATATGCTGGGTAAAAAAGTTTTCCCTGTAACATGGTACAGTAATTGTCCTGTAGCACCTGCCCAGCAGGTCCCTCAGATGTTGAAGTCCCCTGTCTTCACCCTGTTCTGCACTTTGAAGAACATGCAGCGGTACCCAAAGCTCTTGAGTCCTGCACCATCATGTCCTACAGATTTTCCAGGTGCTTGAGGTTTGTGGCCTGACTGAGGCATTTCCTGTTGTTTGGAGAGTTTGCATTAGCTCTCATGTCAGATAAGAACTGAGATTGTTTCATGTTTTCTTGGTGATGTGTAAAGCATCTCTCCTGCCTGGATGTGTATTTTGTGGATTTGCTTTGTTTTAAATTGGAAGAATTTCATACCTTTGATATCTTAATTCCTCTGGTAACTTTCATGCAAATTAGTTAACGAGTTAATTTTCATACATGTTGCTTTAATATCATAGGAAAAAAAAGTTCAGCAGCCTCACTCACTGCTCACAATCCTGCTGTTTTCCCCAATAGCTCTATTGAGAGCCACTTACATCTTCTCAGAGATCTATGCCTTTTGCCATGCGTTAGGCCACCTGTTAATTGGAAATCCTCCTTCATTCGTTAGCTATTTCATCACCAGTGATTACAAACTTTCATGAAGGTTTTGTTAAAGATAATTTCTTCATCAAACAGACAGTCCCAGCTCTGTGGTTTTCATCTCCTGCAGCACCAGAGCTGTGCAGGTCACGAGAAGGCACCCATGTCCAATACCATAGGGGTTGCACCTCTCCAGCTACTCCCTGGGCATTGCAGTTCCTTATGATCTGCCTTGATTCTATCAGACATAGGGATGAGACTGCATGGCTGTCTGCATTCATGCCTAATTCTCTCTTAACATGAGGTCTGTCTTGTGAGTTTGTTTTTTTCTGATAAAAATTGAAATGCCTCTTTTGCTTTAAAGGTGATAACTTAATGTTAAAATAGCAATTAGATACAATATTTCAAATTTTAAAAGATGGCTCTTAGCACTCTGGTTATGCTGTCCTGGAGCAGAACATAACAGTTGTTGCATTTCACCAATGAACTGGCATTGGTTCTTCTTATACCTTAGATAGTTAATTAGCTTCGTGTAAAAATCTGTTTATCTGAGTGAATCCATTTGTGGAAAAGGATTGAAAATAATTGTCATTTAAAATATGAGTTATAGGTACAACACTGGTGGGTTTTGTTTGTGTTGTTTGGTTTTTTTTTTTTTTTGGTGGTTGTTTTTTTTTTTTTTTTTGTGTTCAGATGATGATGGAGAAAGGAAGGCAAATGCTGCTAGAGATGTAAAAGCTGAGATTTTTGCTCTTTGAAGATGAATCTAATATGGATATTTTTAGATACATTGTAGTCTCTTTTGAGATTCGTTTCTGTTAACAAAGTCCTCAGTAAAGGAACTGAGCTTTAGAGGACACAACCATGAAGCTATGCAGGCTACACTGCAAAGACCTTTAATAGAAAGCCACTCCCTCAATCTGCTTACATTTCGTTGAGGATAACATGGCTTACTCCAACTGATTTTTGATAAAATAGTATAAGACAAACAGATACTTGTTATGCCTGAGATGATAAATTCAACCTATTGATAAATCTTGTGCTTATCCAAGAATATTTTTCCCATGGGAAAAAATTGTTCTCACTGCAGCAAACATGCAAGTTGAACACCCAAACATGTTTTGATGTTTAATTTTACGTGAAAAAATATAGCAAGGGTTAGTGCATCATAATCAGCCTAACCAATTAATTAGAACTCCCAGCTGCTATGAGACCTCATTTACACTTGGTTTGCTTTTGTCCTGTTGGCTTTTTTAAATGCTGGTAACATAGTGTCCTGATATTTTTGTATGATGAAGAAACCTGTTCACCATGTGGATTACACCATTATCTCCTTTTGCATCTTGAAAACTGGCTTTCTTAGCAAATATGCTTAATGTAACATTGCATTGTTGCAAAATAGGTTTCTATTTGTCTACTGAAATTTCAGCTTAAAGATTAGATTCTGGTCTTTGGAAGAAATAACCACCCAAGCAGAATTTTGGATGGTTCTCTGTGTATTCTGGAGGTGCAGTACAGTTTTTGTGCTCTTCTTTTGGTGAAGTCCCATGAATTTGTTGTTGTAGCTCTGCATGTGAACATGTTATATATGTCTGTGCTTCTGGCAAGTATGAGATGGACATTGGGCAAATTAGTATTTGCATAAGGTTTTTTGTTTTGGTTTTGTTTTGTTTGCTTGTTTGTTGTTTTTTCCCTAAAGATAAATACTACGATCGGGAAGGTTTTGAGCCTTAGTTTTGTTTAAAAGTAACAGTTTTTTCTTTTTAGTAGAAAACACATGATGCTAGGTGTGGAGTCTAAAACAGATTTCCTGACGTTCTTTATCAAAACATCATCCTTTAGTAACTGCAGCTCTCATAGTAAAGAAAATCCTTCTATGTAGAAGTTTATGATCTTGTTGTAATAGGTCTTCTGTTAAAAAGTAGCCATTGTTGCAGTTCTTATAACCCAGCTATACTGTGTATTCAGCATGTAACTGTGAAATTTAATCTAAGTTTTGTACAGAATACAAAAATACCCCCTCTCTGACGACCTCTGCTCTAATCACAGAATGTTTATCTTCCTAATAATACAGTGTTTGAAAAACAATTATATAATGTTCTATTTTGTCTGAATGCATAATAAATGTAATTGACTTGTAGAATAATCAACTGTGTTTAGCCAGGCATGTATTTATCATTAAATCTTGCAGGGATGCCTATAATGAGCTGTGCTATGAAGTTCATGTGAGACATCACCTTAGTTCATTAATTTTAAAACTGTGAAATATCATTAATCTGCATGATACTTGGATGTGATAGGTACAAAGTTTATTTCAGTTGATTTGAGAACTAAAAATTCATTTTGAAGTTCACTTGTTTCCTATGACAACATAGCAAAATTTTTGTTAATTCACCCATGGTTAAGTATGTGGTATTTTTGCTTATATGAAGTTCTGCCGTGAAAACAAAAAACATAATGGAGCTGAAGGTCTGCAGTTCTGTAATACGGCATGCTAAAGTTAGAAGTAGAGCATTGCAGTTTTGTTTTCATGTATGAAGGGGTAGGGTTTTGGTTTTGTGTAAGCTGGAGACTGCAGTTTTTGTCTAATTAGCGAAACTTTTAATGAGATTTGATTTTTAACAGCTGATTGCTCAGCATATGTGGAAAATAGCACCCAGTGAAATGTTTTTAAAATGTCAGCCATTTTTGAAAATTCATTATATCAGGATTTTCCTACACAAAATTTCAGTATCCAGAAAGTGAATGAACTGGGCACTACGCAACTGTGTGAATCTCCAGTTTTAGTGCTGGAAATTTATTTGTATAGGCTTAAGAGAAGAAAAAGAAAAAGAAAAGTGATCTTTTTTGTGCCATGTGATGTCAGTGGCATGTTTCTGGGGTTTTTTTAAGTGTATTTGAAGTGTGAAAATTGTGTGTTATTTTCATGTTTATTACAAAGTGTAGTACAGATCTTGTGCAAGTGTCAAGATTTAACCCCAGCCAGCAACTAAGCACCACACAGCTGCTCACTCATTTCCCTGCAGTGGGACGGCAGAGAGACTCAGAAAAGTAGAAGTGAGAAAATTCCTGGGTTGAGATAAAGATAATAGATAAAGCAAAATCTGCGCACACAACGAAAGCAAACCAAGGAATTCATTTACTGCTTCCTGTAGGCAGGCAGGTGTTCAGCCATCTCCAGGAAAGCAGAACTCTATCACACATAACAGTGACTTGGGAAGAAAAATGCCATCACCCCAAACATTGCCCCCTTCATTCTTTTTCCCCCAGCTTTTATTGTTGAGCATGATGTCACATGGTATAGGATATCCCTTTGGTCACTGAGGGCCAGCTGCCCCAGCTGTGTCCCCTCCCAGCTTCTCATGCCCCCCCTAGCCCACTCACTGGTGGGTGGTGTGAGAAACAGAAAAGGCCTTGGCTCTGTGTGAGCGCTGCTCAGCAGTAACTAAAACATCCCTGTGGTATTGATACTGTTTTCAGCACAAATCCAAAACATAGCCCCATAGTAGCTACTATGAAGAAAATTAACTGTATCCCAACCAAAACCAGCTAGGTTGAGTTTAACTGGTCACTGGAAATGCCTGGCTCATTCTGGTGGCTATTGTGTGAGTTTCAGTTTGTGTACCTAAGCTACTTGCCTGATTTTGGAAGAGGTGATCCTGTGTGCGTGATTGCTTCAAGAAATGCAGTATTTTTCACCCCTATTTTCCATTTTTTGGGGAGAAACAACTGCTGTCCACGTTTGGAGGTGTGCAGAGCTGGAGCTACTGTGTTGTTGCCAACCTAAGATTTAATTAATGGGAACAAACAGGCTTGTGCATTCATACTAATTTGAACTATTTTATATAGTAGTACTTTATCTTCTTATGGTTTGATTTTTTTTTTAATATAACCAAAGTCTCTAATCTGCCTAGCCTACAAAATGTTTAATACAATTATTGAAATAAGCATATGTGTCTGTGTATGATGAAGTTATTAAAATGGAAGTCTTCAATACACAAGTAAGCTCGCTATTAGTAAATTCTGTTTTATTCGATCCTGTCATGCTTGAAGTGAGTGTTGAAAGACGAACAGGCAAGTGTTGCTCAGCCAGAGGGGAGAAGCACGTCATACAGCCCCCAGAATAGCATCGGCAGTAAATATGGTCATGCAGTTCTTCCCTGAGATAGACCCAGATTACTTTTGTAGCACCCACTAGGTCTGCTGGTTACCAGACATTGATAAAACATTTACAAATGCAGCTGCAGTTCAGAGGGATCTTCTGCCAGCAGTGAAGAAGCTAAGATCAAGAAAATGGGAGGAAATGGGATCACAAGCCAGGGAGTTCAGAGAGGACGCAATTTAGAGGGAATACAAATTTAATCACAGTATTAAAACACTGCTCCAAGATATGAGCCATGTCCTTGTTAGGCCCTGTTTTCATGTTAACTTGATTATGTTTTCCAGTGACTTGGAACCATTAAAGCATGAAGCTTTTATAAAGAAGGAAAGTTGGACTGGAAAATAGCTCTTTGTTCAACAGTCTTAGGTCATACACGTTGTCAAATCTGGAATTAAAATGTATTATAAAGTGAAGTCAGAAAGAGACTAAGATTAAAAAGTTCTTTCCAGTAATTTCTCACTTCGTGTAATATATTGAAATAAAGTGAGATAGCCCTGAAAGTCTGTGGCAGTGGCCTATCTAGTATGTTAGAAAGAAAATTTTAATTATTCAAGATCAGGAAAAAACCCTGCTAATATCCTCATCTTGATAAGATAGATTATCCCCTCTGGGCCAAAAGGATATTCTCGCATCCTTGTCCCTAAGCTCTATTCATATTGACTCTTCTATTAATACAGCTTCTATATATTTTTTAATGTTTGTATTTTGCTCTGAGGGCTGTGACACACAGTCAAATCCTGCCTTTGTCTTCTGGCCATTGGACTTGGTAGGATGCTATAGGAATTAAGCGAAAACATTGCGTCTTCCTCCACACCCACCTGCCAGTTTATGCGTCTGTGTGAAATTTGAAAAACTTGCTTCAGCTTCTGCAGCTTCTCTCTTCTGGATTTGCCTCCCCAGTGGGTGCATTAGCTGGGGTGTTAGTGGAAAGGGTTTGTTATTTCAGACACATACCATCGCCTGCTGCCCTCGCTTCTCCCCTGAACTTGCACAGGGAACGGAGACAACTTCATGCTTTCATTTGTATCAGTTACACATGCAGGATTTAAATTCATCCCTTACTCTGTGTAGCTTATTTGGTTTGGGGTGTGGTTCCCCCCCCCCCCCCCCTTTTTTTTGGTCAGATAACTCAGTAAATGCTAAATGTTGATTATTACTGCCTTCAGTGGGCACTACTAATATGCTACATCTATTTTTCTTAAGAAAATCTCATTCAGCTAAATGTGATGAGGGAAGTGTGTTTTCAGAGCAGTAGCTCTGGTATTTGTTCCTGATTTAAGAGTGACGTTATGCAGTTGAGAAAAAATCATGCCAGTTCCAGTTAGTGCCAAAAGAACACAGGCAATGATTCTGTGCCCAGATCCATTGCTGCCCAAAACCATATCTTGTCCTATTTATATTTTCACAAATGAGGGTCTTGCTTACAAGAGAAGCAAGGTGAATGTTGTGTTCATGTGCTATTTGATAATTAACTTGTCCAGCTCTTTTACCTTCTGCTGTTCTTTGATTTCAAGCATTGAAAATTTAAGGTTTTACATGATATAGATAATTTTTAACTATCAGAGAATCCCAGTTTCTTAAATTATTGCTACACGAGTTTGAGTTAACTTCACTGGAAATACCTGTGTGCCACAAAATGCCTTTGTCTACAAAGCAAGAGAGTTGACCATTCAGTACACCTAAAACACAAATTCCAATTGCTAAAATCTGAGATGTTTAAGAAATAAGATTAATCCACAGACTAAAAGAATAATTTTAATTAAAGTGTAGTCAGTTTGGATTAGGACTCAAGTTTGGGGTTTACTAATTGGACTCAACAAACATTCCAGTTCTTTTGTGCTTTTTTATCAACACTTGCCAAGGGACTCAAAAACTTGAAGAACAATTATCAATCAAATATGGGGTAGCAGTTTTGTTAGTTTGAAGAAAAACAGGTGAAAAAATTTAGACCTGTCTGAAGACCTAACAAAATAGTATCCTAATGTCTGGCTGCAGAGGATGAACGTTGTGTAATGACAGCTCTGAGATGTCCTTCATCAAGCACAGAAATGGGAGCTGGTACTGGAAGTCATGCACATGGAGGGCCCTCCACTGGGAAATATCAGGAATAAAAATTCCACTTTGCTAATACAGATGTAGTGAGACGTGAAACTTAATGAAAATTTCTCTGGCTTTCAAAATTCAGTAAATACAGTAAAATGTCATATCATAATTGACCACCAGCTTCCTTTTTGTTTCTGCTGCACGATAATATGAAAAGACACTGCAGTACTGGTGCATGATTTGTGATTTAGACTGGAAATAAAAAAAAATGTTGGTAAGAGAAAATATTCTACCTGTGCTTATGGTGCCTGCCCTTCCATGAGCAATCACAAGCTGGGTTACCCAGCCGGCCCTGCTGATTTTCTGTGGTGCTGTGGAGCTCACGGATGGCACAGAGCAGAACGGTCTCATCCCTCTTGTGGTGCTGGCACAGACTACTCTGGAACAGAGGGTGACCCAAGCTTTTGAAAGCACTTCTTCATATTTCCATCTAACATGGGTATCTGACTATCTCATGAAAGGGGATTTCAAGGAGGCTAATCGAAATATTTTGCCTGTTACTGGTTTTTACTCCAGCTTGCACAAACGGCAAATAGCAAACATCAAGGCTGAAGAAATAAAAATTTTCTTATTTAAATGAGAACTACGTTTCTGTGTTCTCTTAATGATTACTGTTGTTAAAAGTAATGGTGCTTCCTTAGTGGCAGCTATTTTTTTTTTTTTACTTGTCAATGAAAATGTTTGGAAATACATGATAATCCTTTAAAGTATTTTAAAACTATTTTTGTGAGCAGTTGGCTGAAAAAAAGATCAAATGCTTAGTTTAAACTCATTTACAAATTAACTTATGCAAGTTTTCACAACATTTTCAATAGAAAGTGTAACTAAGATTTTTAGAAATATTTGAAAAGGATTAAACTTTGGGCTTGTTTTGGGGATGAAAAGAATCTGATTTCTCTAATTTTTCAGGAATGATCTTTTAAAATTATTTTTCAGTCAAAGAAAATAGTGCATGAGTCTTCAAAGGACATTTTACAAAATTGTATTTAACCCCTTGGTTTTCCTCAAGGGCTTCTGTTCTTGCTTGTCATCCCAGTTCCTGAATATTTATTTTTGTGGTGTGATTGTGGTAGAATTTGAACAGGACTAAGACCTGATATACAAATCAGTACACATCACCGCACTAACTTTGTTGGACTTTGTTTCAGCATATAAATAATCTGGTTTACTAGCTCAAAACCGCATGCTCTGTTTTTGACCACAGGCAATAGCTGAAAGATACTGGGTTTTACATTTATTGTTTGTGCTGTGGTAATATGTGAATTTTAATGGGCAGGCAAAACCCAATGTGCTAGACAGTGCCCTGCAAACATGTAACATGATGGCAGTCTTTGCTCAACAAAATGTCATTACTGTTAGATTAAAACCAATATAAAAATCAACACCTGGATATTGAGCACAGAGGTACAGAACACAGGAGAACTTTTTAATAGGATTTTAACTCCTGTGAGTTGTGCATCTAAGTTAATGTGAGGGAGGATGAGCATGTGAAGTGATGATACAGAATTGTTCCTAATAGCTCAGTAATGATGAAGTTCCTTACCCAGCATATTACACATACACACAGACAAACACGAGCAAGTACATAAAAACATGTCTTAGATTTTTTTAATTTGGCTGATATGTTAGATTTTATAATTTGAAGATGCTGTTTGTGTAAAAGTTTGAGGAGGGATAGACTGGATAAAGTTGTAATGATATTGCTTATATTCTAAGGTTTATAGCTAGGAATTTGCACTTTCTGCACCTTATGTAAATATATTATGTAAATATATTATGTAAATATCTTAAATGTATTTCTGTGCTTGATTAAAAAGCCTGATATTTCAGGAAAGTTTATTCCAATCATTCAAACAGTTGAAGTTTTTATAGCATTAGAACAATGCATATTTTTGTTATATCTCAAGAACTAGAAGTGTATGCAATCAATACTAACTCTTTTTCAAACAGGCATAGTATAAAACTACTAATAATGATTTTATATATAAAAAAAATTATTAATCACTATTTCTGAAATATTGACATATGAAACTCCTGTGTGGTACAGGTTGGACTATGAAAACTTTGGGAGAATTTTGTCATGAAATCCCTGAAGAAAACCTAGTACTGATATGTTAAGTAACTTTGAAAGTGGCTAAATAAGATCTGTTAATAGGTGGATTTTGTTGCATGTAAAATGGTAACTCAATAACTATATTTCTAGAGAATATGCATCAGCTATTTAGAATTACTTAGGCTGGCATCCTTCCATGGTTTTATACACAGTTATATTAGGGCACAACTGTGAGTGTCAAGATGTAACTTTGCTGTCACTGTTTCTGAAGGGCTGCATATCTAATTCATCAGTCATATTAAAGACAGTTATTGTGTCAATATTAAATCTCACCTGTGTATCTGAATTCAATGCTGTGGGGTTTTTTTTGACTCATGTCATTCCCAGTAGTGCAGCGTCTGCATCTGGAATTTAGCCAATAACTATTGATGACAGAAGGTCCAGAATAGAACCTATCTTACTTTCCCAGCCAGTATTAACTCTTGCGCCACTGTCAGGGCAGTTCTGCACTTGGAACTGAACCAATGCATCTGCTAATTAGGCAGAAAGAGAATCCAGCTGATTTTCAGCTATAATGGCTCTGGCTGCATAGAAAAAAGCAAAAGATTTTTTTTTTCCTACTGTAATCTAATCAAACTAGGTTTTCAATATGCACAAAGAATTGATATGATAAGAAATTGTAATTTTTACTTGCATCAATCACTTCAATGAAATATGTGGCCTAGATGTTTCCCGAGAATATCATGGAGTCGTGAAGTAAGGAAGAAAACTGGTTACCAGAACACTGATTTCCAGATCTTTGACCTAATTCATACATCTGCTTATTAAGATGATTTTGTTCCTGGTAATCAGTTAGTATTACCTGTAAATGTTATTTTCTTTCCATGATGTAAAAATATGTGCATTAAAAAAATTTGTAGAGAGATGTAGGTGTATTTTTGTAAACATGTACACAATGCTAAAAAAGGCCCAAGAGGGGCCATGCAGAGAAGCAGGGCAAGAGTATCAGTATGATAAGAAAAGTGATTTATCACATAGTGCCAGCAGTCTGCTTGCAATGACATCGTGCCAAGGTGCCTGTCAGATTTGCAGTGGTTTGACTTTGTGCCTTGTGCTGCTTTTGTATTCATGACATCATTTACACATTAAGAAGTACTTTTATGGAGACTTTCATTTGTGTAAAGCTTTGTGTAAATGTGGAACAAGATTTACCAGGGTGCTGTGAGCTTTTTAATGACCTGGCCCTTCTACTTGCTTTTCTCCATGTATGAGAAGGTAGAGAGGCTTGGGAGCAAACACAGGCAGATGGGTAGGTGCTTGTCCTGAAGAAAAAGGTAATAAGCATCGTTTATTCTCCAGCATCTCTGGAGGGAAAAGGTGCTTTGCACCGTATTTTTGGATAAGGGAGGCCTCGTGTGGTCAGCCGGGAGAACAGCCGGGCTGAAGGAACGCAGCCACAAGCGCTCCCTCCCACAGCTGGGCCGCTGCTGGGCGGTAAACATGGACTTACTGCTGGTACCTCATAGCAGTGCTGTTAATGAGATTAAAGGGAGGAGAAATACCCGAGTATGATGGCAGCTGCTCTGTTATTGAACAGATCTGAACTAGGAAATACTGTTCTCACTGATCCTTTGATGTGTTAGAAGAGAGATACCTTTCGTTGCTTTTCTAGGTATTTGAAACAGGTAACAAAACATAACTTGAACTCAGAAGTCCATGTTTGACATTAATTAGTTGAACAAAGGAGTTAAAATGGAGCAGTGGTGTGTTTGGTAACTGCCCAAATGCCAATATTTTGCTTCAAAGGTAAAATTAAGAAAAAAACTTTCAAAACCCGAGTTTCTAGTGCGTGCAAATTTAAAAAGAATAATTCCTGAGGTATCTAATTCTCAGTTCTTTGCCTTGAGACATTTTTAGATCTAGCTGTGAGGAACTGTACAGCAACCCAGGTAGAGACCTGTGAGAATAACTGTGTATCAGTGAGTTAAAGCCCTAGTGCACGACAGGGTATTCCAGCACTCTTACCTTAGATGTGCATCTTGGAGAGAAATAAGTCCAGTCACAATGTATTTGTCTCATTCCATTGATTGTATTCTTACTATCAATTCTAAGCACATTCTGTAACTTTTTTAAGAATTAAATTCCCCAAAATGTAGGATTTACTATCTGTAACACACTGTCTACTATCAACTGGGATTTGTGAGAAACCTCTCATTGCGTCTGCCCTTCTGAAGAGATTATTTCTGTTTGTGACTGTAGCTGGAAGTAGTTTCTGCGGAAGGCACAGGGCTGCCCTTGTGCCCATTCACATGGAAAGTGCAGGGCTGGAAGCTGTCTCTTTGCTTATTCCCTTTTGATTTGTAAGATTTGTCCATCACCTTGTCTCTTTCAGGGACTTAAATCCCGTACCTTGCTTAATATTAGTCAAAATTTCCCTTAAAATCAAATGCACTGTTATGTAGCTTTGGACATACTGGGTCCAGGTCTTCAGGATACTAATGCTGGGATTCATCTGGCATACAGAAATTGCATGTGGGAGTGGGTTATTCGGTTTCATCTAGAGCAGTCACCTTTATTGCAGATCAAGCAGTTGGGATGAAGAAAACAATATTCTGGACACTCTAATCTCACCATGGTTTTTAGTTTGCTCATCTCCCTGATACAGCAGATAGCGTCTAATAAATAAGGCATGTACTATCAGCAATTGCATCTTTTAAACTATCTCCAGTGTGAGAACAAAAGAAGTATTTTCTGATGATAGAAGCCTAGTGTTTGTTATCAGGTGCTTTTCAGGGCCCTACTTCACATAGGGGGAAAAAAAAACCCCTCCTGCAAAACTGTTCATTTTTTTCTAATTTTGTCTAGAAAAAAAATAGTAATTGAGAAGCCTTGTCTCTTGTGATTGAAAGAACACATCCGGAGGTGAAAGAAATGTAGATTATTTTAGAGCTTTATCTTTATTTGTTTTTTATATAAGTGCATTTGGCAATGGAGTATTTATACTCACTGGGTCAAATTAAGGATATCTTTTGACTGATAACTTTTTTTTTTTTTTTAATTTTTTTTTTTTTTTTTTAACCCTAAAAGCACGATGCCAGTGTAATCGACGTTCATAGTGGAGATACTTGTCCAAGGAAAGAACAGAAAAAAAAAAAAGGGAAGTCCTGCCATGTGACCTTTTTACCTACGCATCCATCTTCCTGTGCTTCCCAAAGGGATGCTGCAGGCGGTTTTGCAGGCGGTTTCCCCTTAGGAAGAACTGTCCTCTGAGCACCACGGGGAAAAGGAGGTGCCCTCCGCACCCCCGGGCATCCCCTTCTTTCAATTTCCAAGGGTGGGGTGGGCACGGCCGCCACTGCGTGCCCACGCAGGCCTCCCGCCCCGCCCGCCGCAGCGCCGTTCGTCGCCGTTCGTTCCGTGCCGCCGGCCGGCCCCCGGTGCGGCGGGGCATGGCGCCGCTGGTGCTGTACCACTGGACTCAGTCCTTCTCCTCGCAGAAGGTGAGGGGGGCGCGGGGGACGGCCTGCAGCCCCATGGTCTCCCCCGGGCTGCCGGCGGTGCAGGGCAGGGCGGTGCCGGCGGTGGGTGCTGGGCAGGCGGGAGCGGAGCGCCGGGGCCGGTACCCGGGCCGGGGCCGGGTTGGCTCCGCAGGGCGGGGACATCTGTCCAAGGAGTGCTGCTCACCGGGGTAACCCCGATCACATCATTGCAGGTGCGGTTGGCAATAGCCGAGAAAGCCCTGAAGTGCGAAGAGCACGATGTAAACCTGCCGCTGAGTGAGCACAACGAACCGTGGTTCATGCGCTTAAATTCCTCCGGAGAAGTACCTGTCCTGATCCATGGGGAAAACATCATTTGTGAGGCGACGCAGATCATTGATTACCTTGAAGCAACGTTTGTGGATGGTAATCCCATAGGTGTTTCGCTATGAAATCCTTCCCTACGTGCCAGTAGCTTGCAGCAGTGTTGGGGTCAGCTCAGCATCTCTACGTGTTGGTTCATTCATGACCAAAAAGCATTTACAGTCTCACAAGTAAATGGGCTTTCCTAATAGTTGATGGTATGGGATTAAAACATGTTCCTTTAAAATGAACAGAAGGCCTTCCAGCACCTTTGCAAGCCCCCCTAAGTACAAACCCACCACTGCCCTCCTTACCCCTTCAGGTAGGTGGCAAGTCAGTGATGGCAGCATGGCACTGTGCTGACCCTATACCAAGATGAAACAGAATGTGTGGAACAGAACACTGCACAGCTGCAGTTATCGGGCAGGTCCTGCTTCTCTGTGAGACAAGAAACGAACAAAAAAGATTCTTAATTCCAGAATAATCTTGGGCGGAAGAAGGAAGTAGAATGAGCAAATTACTTTTGTAGCTAAAATGGAGTGAAGAAGTAAAAAAGTAGGAAGAAAAACCTTGGAAGGGATCACATGCAGGCTTTTGAATTTCGCCTCAATTTTTGAAGAAATGCAGGGTTGTTTTTTTTTAGGTGTGAAGATACATTTTGTGTTTCAGGAGTTTAGCACTGTGATTTCTAAGGCATGAAGAAAACTTCATTGTTGGCTGAACATAATATGTATTTAATGCTGGTGTTTTCATCAAATGGGGAGTTGGCGCCTAGGTAGACCTAGGGCAGGGTAAAATTTAGAGGTGTGCAGGAATGCTTCTAACCGTGCTTTTAGTCAGATTCCTGTACTGTAATGTTTACAGCACTGCAGCTGTAGTAATGTTTCACCAGTAACACCTTAATGGAATCTCAGTTGTGCCCTACTGTAAGAGGGCTAAAGGGTTGTGTGCCATGGTCACCTGTTCCTAGAAGTACAAAATAGATGCTGAGTCCTGTTCTGTGACTCAAAGGCCCCTTAAATATGTCTTTATGTGGGTTACTGTGTAGGAATTGGAATTATTCCAACATTTTGAAATTAAGTACATGTACGCATGTTTCTATGAGCTGTGATAACTGTTGAATTACGGTGGAAACCAGTGAAGCTTTCTTAGCTGTGGCTGTGTCATCTGTGCCAGTTGGATGTAACTGAAGTAACTTTGGAAATACTGCTTTGAGTCAATTAGATGGTTCTTCTTTTTTAAACTTTATTTTTAACTTTATATTGCAGAGGAGGTACCAAGATTAATGCCAGAAGAAGGGAGCATGTATTATCCAAGGGTGCAACACTATAGAGAGCTTTTAGACTCCTTGCCTATGGATGCCTACACGCACGGCTGCATCCTGCACCCCGAGTTAACAGTGGACTCCATGATTCCAGCCTACGCTACCAGCAGAATTCGTAGTATGTACTGGTATAGCTCGGAATGCCTACCTGTCAATTGGATCTTGCATTACATTCATCTGGTGTCTTCAGGTCACCTCAAGCAGAAAATATTGAGCATACATTTCTAGCTTTAGTTGCAGTCCTTGATAATTAGTGCATATACTTTTTATTGATTTTGTAGTCTGTTATGATTTGAAAATAGGAAAGAAGTGTCATTTTTGGTGTCTGTGGAATTATTTTTCCCAATGATTGGAAATGTGCTTCATGTGTGCAACAGAAAATGGCAGCTGTGACAGCTGAGTGTATTCTATTTTCTGACCTTCTTGTTTATGCTTCTAAAACAATATCTAGGGAATAGCTCTACTACTGCTCACATCAAACCATGGCACTGAAGGAAACCCATTTTTTGTGATTGTAAACTTGTAAAAAGTTTACCTATTAAATTAAAGCAATTACTTTCCTCTCAAAGTAGTGCAAATGCAGATTAGCCTCAAGGAAACAGAGTCTGTTTGTCTATTATAAGAGAATGATCAGGCTCTTTTTCTCTGAGGAATGTGCTAGTGTCAACTTGGTGCTAGGGGTAGGGAGAAAAAAAGGTGTGAAGAAGTAAGTAGCTTGGGCTCATCTGACCAATGGAAATTGTTAAAACACAATTTAAACCAAAGTCCTGGGTGCAAATAGCAACAATATAGAATTACAATAAAGGATGAAACAGTGTTCTGGTAGAATCAATGGTAAAACGTCTTTTGACTTCCTCAGGTTTGGTATTGTACATGATGGACTTTTATATACATACCAGTTTCCTATGAGCAAGTATGTTAAGGACAGAGGTTATTACTACAGTTATTACTGTAGATTATATTGCCCAGTCCCCTTTGTAACACAGAACCTCCTGAAATTAACTCCTGTTTCAAATCCAGTTTGCAGGAGTACTTAGTTTAAAAAACATTCAGTGATATTGAGAAAAATCATAGGCAAATAATCTTTCTAATCTTTCCTTTCTCATAGCTCTCTTTATTTTTTTTTTTTTCCCCAAATGTGGATGCTAACTGTTTATTGAACAATTGTACTTTACTCATAGGCATTATCGATAGTTTTTGTGTTTTCACGTGGTAATTGTAAGTGCTTTCATTACAGTTCACTTTACAACATTGTCTTGTGTTCTACTGACCATAGGTACTCTTCCCCTCTAGCTTCTAGATGGTATTAATTGTTGTCAGTTTATACACACATGTTCATATTGATAGAGCTAAAATTACTGATTGTCTAAATTGGGCTATTTTCTTTCTATATGTAAAGCATAGCCTGCTGTCTTGATTTGAGGCTTTTTTCTTTTTTTTTTTAAATAACTTGTGTGTGTTCCTACATAATTCCTTTACTTGTTCAAACTTCTTCAGGATGGTTTAGTTTTCAGCTTTGAAAAGCTGATCTTTTTTGAAGTGCTAGATATGATAAGCCACCAACCAGTTATGTATTATGTTTATGCATACCAAATCTAATTAATTTGTTGCATATATAAGATTTTAGTTGTGTGATTACATCCTTCAATTTCTTCATATACTATGTTGAAAGATGGCTTTCACAGTCATGTCCTGTTGAAACAAAGAATATATAAACCAGCGAGTTCATTATTCTCTAGTAAACATTTTTCATCAGTTTAATTTATAAGACTTAATTGGAACTAATCTTAATTATCAGGTACAAGTGAGAGGTGATTCAGTCCCTATAATTATTCTTTTGTTCTCAGTTTATTACTAGAAATATTTATTTTTAGAAGATAACATATTCACTATCGTTTGGTGTTCTGGGTCTGTAAATATGGCATTTTCAAGCAAAGCCTTATTTTAAGGAGAAAAAAGGCTATACACATTGTAAAAATTAGTAAAATTATCTTAAATTTTATACATAATTCCTTCTTTAAGTCAGATAATTAATGTTTTTCTAGAACATCCATATACTCCATAATGAACCTTTTAGCTGACCAAAGTGGTATTCAGGCTTTTGCTGTGGAATTATTCATGTGACCTACAGAAAAATCTCAGTATGGGCCTATCTGCACTTTCTCAGCATGGAAACTGTGTTAGGAACCCTGGAACTGAGTGAAAAAACACCTGAGACCTAAGGTATTTGTAGTAGAATTTAATGGATTTAGTAGCTTTTTTTGGCAGCAAAATGGTTTTATCTGAATAAGAGAAAAATATTAACAAGAATTTTTCATTCTTGCCTGGCAGATCACCACTTTATGGAATTAATTGCAAACTGATGAGTGAAAGGTGTGGTGGGGTCAATTTGTGCAGCAGTTAAGTTTTCCAAAACATGATGCTTTAGAATCCCAACTTGGTGGTGATGTTTCATTGAAGTATCACTTTTTTCAGTGTGATACTTGTACACAAGCTATTGATCAGTTCCTGTGGATTGCATTTTGGGTACATTTGGATATCTAATGTCTTTTTTTTTTTTTTTTTTTTTTTTTTTTTAACCAGGCCAAATAAGTAACACAGAATCAGAGTTGAAGAAGCTTGCGGAAGAGAATCCAGACCTTCAAGATGCCTATATAGCAAAACAGAAGCGCCTTAAAGTAAGAAAACTCCTTGTATTCCCCCCTTTATGATGAGCTTGTTAGAGTCAGATTTTTTTTCTGTCACAATGTAAACATTTATTTCACCTGTCATTGCCAGTAATGTCATGCAGTGGTGTAACCCCACAGGGCATGAAGCAGTTCTCTCCCCTACATCAGTTACACACTTCCAGTGTGTGCTGAAGTATTAGTAAGTACACATCAGCGCTGGTGTTGGGATGTTGAGCACCCTGCAGGGTGAGGCGAACCTCAATCTCTAGTATCTCTAAGGTCTTCTTCTGTTACCTGAATTGTCACCAGTATCCAAATGGTATCAAGCTGATTATGTGGAGAAAATCGTCATGTTTTATGAATAAGCACTGTAGTATCTAAGTAAAGGTTTCTCTGATATAAGTATGAATTCCATACAATGATTAAACCACTAACCCATGTATATATTTAGTCTAAACTGCTGGATCATGATAATATAAAATACCTAAAGAAAATACTGGATGAACTGGAAAAAGTTTTGGATCAGGTTGAGACTGAATTGCAGCGGCGAAATGAGGAAACGCCAGGTAAGGAATTTTTCTTGCTAAATCCTGTTGATTCTTATATTTGGGGAGGCTGAGTAAACTTGTTGGCAGGACCATTATAGGACTGGTTTTAAGGTATCCAGTAAGATACTTTTCAACATATACTGAACTAACATCACAGAAGGGATCAGTACTGTTATAAATACTAGTTTAGTTTACTGCTGCTGTCAGTGAGTTCCCACTGTCTTACGAGAGTGTTGATCACATTTTCAGCATAGTGAGTATAATTAGCTGCACAATTTTGCAGTATTTTATCAACAAAATAAGAAAAACTTTAACTACAGAGTGTTATCCTTGATTGTTGTGGTTGTAAGCCTCATCTTACTGTAATGGTCATGACCTTAATGTTTAACACAGGTTTATTACAACCTTGTTTGAATACTGTGCTGATATTTGCGGTATATGCAGAATTAGCCATCTGGATAAGTGCTCTAATTATTAAGCAGCACTCCTCCCCACCTTCCCCTCCACACTCTTGGAAAGCAGTGGTGTTTACCTGCTGTCCACCCAAATGAAAGTCAATTTTTGTTTAAATGGAATTACTCTTCTGTTTATTCAGAGTCTTGTGCAACTCCCAGTGGTGCTAGGAATAGGAATCCCTCCTCTGACTTCACTGGGAGCTGTGTCAATATCAGCTGCATCTGCTCAGATTGATAACTCTTTGCATTTCGCTCCGTAAATAGCTGTTGTAATAATTATCAATTACTGTCAAGACAGGAGATTTGAACCAGTGATTGAAAATCTAGGTTAAATTTTCTACTGACCGAACAGCAAAAGAGTCACAGAAAATGTTTAAACTCATAAAGGATGGTAGGATTTTGTTCAGTGAACAAGTCTGTCACCATTTCTAGCAGCCCCCTTGCTTTCTCTGCTCAATAGCCTTTCCAAGGAGCCAACTGATCCTATGAAAACCTCCAGGATCACAGGATTTCCTAAAACATAATGGCTATTACCTGTCTCTTGGAATTTTATCTGAGGTATTCACGTATTTGAGGTTTATATATAATGCTTCTCCAGGTCCTGGTCAACCTCTGAGCTTCTTTTGTTACTACTGCTCGTATTTCTCATTCACTTACTGCTGCTGCCACTGCATGCATCTTTCTTTCACACAGGTTAGCTTCCTTGGTCTTCCTTTCCATCATCTATCTTACTTCATGCACTGGGTGAATCCCCACATGTCTTTCCAGCATCATAGGATACTCTCTGCAGAGGCCTTTCTTCCACATCTGAATAACTAGTTAAAATGGGCTGGCACCAGTAGTGTGCCAAACAGTTGTTTCGCTCTGGTGGCAAACAAGTTGAATGTGCTCCTGAGTAGTGGGCAGTGTGAATATCCATTACTTCCCAAACTTCTCATTGTAAATAAAAAAACATGGTTTGGGTTCTAACAGACACAAAAGAAGGACAGGTAGACAAGCTCCGTCTTCTCACTGAGCTGGTGTGTTTGGTGCAGGTCAGTTATCTGATGTGTTTCTTTTTGACTTGAAAGTCTCCAGCAGATTAGTAGTTCTTGAGTGAATGCTGTAGAGCTGAGTGACACAGGCAAGATGATAAATTCAGTAGCTCTTCAGTAAAAGCTAAACTGGCTTCCTCCTTTCCACTTCTGCTTAATTTAATCCAGATCTGAGAAATGCAGTTGAGGAAAATAAGTGTTTACTGTGGATTTTCTTTATGGAATTGAAACATGGCATCTTTTTACCTTAACAAATGTAGGCCAGGCTGCTAAGCCTAAGACTTTAAAATATGGTGTGAAGAATGGACAGGGATTAACAAAATGTTCATTGATTAAAGTCGTGTCATAGCTGAAGTGTTGGTGGTGTTTATTAGACAGCATTTTGAAATAGCATTAAACTAAATGTTAGCCCATGGAGACTTTTTCATGTGCTTCTGTACCGTTAGTTCCTAATTCTTTGTTTTGTCTCTGCTTAGAAGGTGAAAATCAACCTTGGCTCTGTGGTGATTTCTTCAGTCTGGCAGATGTATCACTTGCTGTCACATTACATCGTCTGAAGTTTCTGGGATTAGCAAGAAGAAACTGGGGAAATGGAAAGCGACCCAACTTGGAAGCCTATTATGAGCGTGTCCTGAAGAGAAAAGCATTTTACCAAGTTTTAGGACACGTCAACAATATATTAATCTCGGCCGTTCTGCCGACGGCGTTCCGCGTGGCCAAGAAGAGGGCGCCCAGGGTTCTTGGCACGACCCTACTGGTCAGCGTGCTGGCGGGATTGGGTTACCTTGCTTTCATGTGTCTTCGGAAGAGGTTTCCCAACATGATGTTATCGATTAGAACCAGGCAAAATTATTTTTAGACCTGCCTGTCCCTCATGGTGAGTGGAGGGCATCTCTACCTACCCCTCCAGGAAACATCCCCAGTAAAACATAGAAGTAGGTTATGTCTGTAAATTAGAACATTGTCACACAGTAATCCTCTTCTGCTGTTACATAACTGGATTGGCAATGCCGAGATATTTGTGGAAAATGTATGTTAGGGGGACAACAAAGGAAAGAAGAGACTTTCTTTTCAGATGAGCACCTACAAGGGCTGTGGTGGTGCTTTAGTAGAGTGGTTATTGTCTCCTTTACCCAGTAGCTGACCTAATTATAGTGTATGCTTGGTTGTTTGGTTTTTTGTTTTTTTTTTTTTTAATAGATATGCAGCAATGTGACAGTCTTCACTGTGGGTGAAATGCATTACTGTGCAGAAACCAGCATTGTTGATATACTGAAAATAACACTTACTTCAAAGGCTCAGAGCAGAATTTAAGTGGAACATAGGCTCTGCGCCTGGTATGTACGGGAGAGAGTGTCTTTGTACTGATTAATGTCTATTGATTTGCAGTTGGACCTTTAGAAATGTGTTGAAAACTGATCTTGTGGATCCACTTTTGTCACCGTATGTTGGAGAACGAAAAACTTGGCACGGTAGGACTCTTTGAATGCTACGGGCAGACCTGCGAGGGTAAAGAATCGGGCTCAATATGAGTTTAACATCAATGCCCTTTAATGAACGTTTAACAACACTGAATACCAATGTCTGCCAGTGCACGTTTTTGCAACCCTTATATATTCTTTACCCAATGGCCACACGGCAAGTGCAGACTACGATTGGTTACTCTCTGCAGTCCTTCTTCCCCCCGCATGGTGATTGGCTGCAGGGCACTGTCCACGAACTGTTCATGCACAGTGATGACAGCGTCCCTCCTGCAGCCTGGATCGAGGGCAGACCAGCTTCTGTTTACTTCCCTTCTGTCTTTGGTGTCTCCAGAAAAACCTTCCGTGTAGGTCCTAGCCTGCACCACAGCCACATCAAGCTCTGGCTTGTTCACAGCACACAGCCCATGTCCTGTTTCTTCCAAAAACTCTCCACAACTGTATGTTCATGTTGTAGTACAGGAAGAGTCCTGAAACAGATATGAACATCAGTGATTTGTGGGCCACATGAGTGAAATTCTCCAGAGGTGTTAGCAGTCAACAGATGCTAGACTTTAGAAATAATATAACTGGGAGTGAAAAACCTGCCACTTGCCTTGTGGGTGGCCTTTGGCCCAGCCGGGTACCCAGCTCAGCTGCAAGCCCTGGCTGAGTCAAACCAAACTATCTTGGTGCACATTTCCTGCTGTCATTCTATCAGCTCCTTCTGTCTTTTGCTCTTGGGGTGGCTTGATCCAGTTGTCTCCATACGAGTGTTCCCTGCAATCTTTCTTGTTTCCACTCTGAGCACTGGTTATTTTTTTGCACACTGCTTGGCTAATTTAGCAATTGCCTGTGCCTCTATGAAATGTTTGCCCACAATGTGCCACAACCAACAAGAAAATGAGTGCACAACAATGCATTTTGTAAAAGTAATTTAAAATACTTCACTAGCTTTCAACCTGGTTAGGTAGCTTAGGTTGAAGGTGAAACAGTAATTTAGCAATCTGTTTACTTATGGAGAGGTGTCATATTGGCAGTAAGTGGAAAAATATCGGTGAGTTTGGAGTTGGGTCATTTGTACTGCAGATCTTTTGCAAAGCTGCACTCATGTAGCTTGTAGGAAGGATTTAGAAAAACACTTTGATTATTTCCCACTAAGCAGATGCTGAGCTTTTTATTACGTTCGAATACGTTCCTTCTGTTTCAAGGAGAAATGCACATTTACCTGGAGGTAGACTTTGAATCATTTTGCAGTGAGAAAGCAATCAGGAAGGGCTGAAAATTCTCATGACAGTTTAGTAAGATTTTTGTATTTTGATGAATGTCTGAAAGCCTCAGAATTTTGTTTACAACCTGTAGATACCTGTAACAAACATATCTTTAAATGTTTGCCTATCACCAGTTAGTGTGATTAGGCCTAAGTACATCTTAGGTCCGGTGCTGGTCTCTGCACAAGTGCTTTGAGCACCAAGATCTGCTCTCAAGTTTATTGGAGAGAGCTGAGACAGTTTTTGTCTTGGCAATCCAGTCTCACTGTGTAGCAGATGTCAAAATAAATGAAACTGTTGAATACTTCTGCTTATAATTTAATATTGTGCTAGTTGTCTAGCAAAAGAAGACCTAAATTTCATTGCTTCTTTTCAATAATACCTGGGAAACAATGCTTTTTTATTTGTCAAAAAGACAGTTTTATATAATTCTATTTCATGACCCAGTTGTTCTCAAGAATTTGTTGAATTAAATGTGCTCAGTTTAGAAAAGCTTAATTATCTCTAGAGTAAGTTTAATCCAATGATACTATGAATGTGCTGGCAGCTTTAACTGAGTTTGTTGTTTGTATATTGTGTTTCATCTGCATTTACTTGTAACCAACAAATTCCACTAAGTTAATAAAAACAGAGTAAGGCCTGTCACTACTTCCCTGGCACGTATTTCTGACTGGCCATCTGTAAAATATAATCTCATCCAAGTCATGGCAAATTTCAATATATATGACTCAGCTTTCTTTAGAATTAATTTATATTTTACTGTTCCCCTCCTCGTTTGTTTGTGATGTGTTAGTTCTAGATAAGAACACTTATATTCCCAGAGGCATGCCAGTCTAGTTCACACCAACAGCTCTGTGTGCTGTGATCCAAGCAAATTAGTGATGGAGCAGTTTTCCTTCCCCGCTAAACCACAATGATCTCTGCACTGCTCCTTGCCTGCCCAGAGCTGCAGGTAGCGTTGGGAAGGACTGAAATGACCACCAGATGTCAGTGGCCCTCCAGAGCTCTGCCTTGGCATGCTGTTGAGATGTGCAGGAAACCGTGGTTTTCACAAAGTGATCTCAGCATAAGATGGATGTGAGCATTGTCGTCAGACTCGCAGTCTCTCAAGAGGTCTTGAAACAACTGCTTGGTCTACTACAGAGTGGTTCTCTGGTCCATATTGTTAGTGTTTGTGTGTCATTTCTGCACTGGATAAATAAGGAGGCAAAGCTGAAATAATGTTTCATGCTAGAATGAATGTTACTGAACAGCATTTAAATTTATCTACAGGAATGAACATGGATAAAACTTTTACTGTGGAAAAGTTTGGATCACTAGTTTAGCGAATGTCTGTTAGTACAACTATTGGATAGCCTATTAGTTTCACTGCCCTGAAGTTCTCTGTGTATTTCTGTACATGTGGCAGCAAAAGGCTTATCCATGATTAAATTCCTCAAAACAGGATGAGATTTAGAAGCACATATGATATGTATGGCTCCTTATGTGGGATGGCTTTTGTGTGGTGCCTGTAAAGTTTCTTTTCAGCCTCATTTATTTTCTTTACCGGGGTACCTCTGTACACTATCTAGACTGCATACACAAGCAATCTTCTGGTTCTCAGTTACTGTTTGTTCTCATATCACACATCAGATACATTCCATATCATATCTTTTTATGTGGGACCTGCACAATAAACATTGATTCTAAGACCACTTTCTAGACTGGTTTATGTCTTCTGTGTAAGTAAAACAAAGCATGTTTGAGGATCACACAGCATTGCTGTAAGGAGTTGGATGCTATTCAAGAAGAGACACCTCTGATACTTCAGTTTAAAAAGTGTTCAGCGGATTGTGTTGCATGTATCTGGAGACAACACTTAGAGTGATCGTTTTCTTTTGTTGTCTGTCTGAACTGTGTATGCATGGGGCTTAACAGAAACCATTTAATAATGTAAAAAGCACATTTAAAGAAGAAGGGCAAGCAGGTTTTGTGTTTACAGTTCGTCCATACCAAAAATATCCCCACTTCCCTTCTGAGTGTGATTCTGATTCTTGGCTTAGATTGTTGAACTGCAGAAGCTGGGACTCCTTTCTGTAAGGTGCACGATAAACGTGAGTTGTGTCCCCACTGACATTGTACTTAATGAGACCTGACAGTGTGCTCTGAACACGTGCTAGTCTGACCATACGCTTTTTTGTTGTTTTTTTAAATCTTGTGTGGTAGCAGCCCGCATTGGACCTTGTTAAGCAGAGGAACAGGCAATAGTACTTGAGGCTTTGAGCAACATGGTCTACTGGAAGGTATCCCTGCCTGTGGCAGGCGGGCTGGACCTAGATGATCTTTAATATTCCTCCCAACCCAAACTGTTCTATGATTCTATGAGACTATGACAACTGTGGTCTATGGACCAACTGTGAGGTGGCCTCGATGTTAGCATTGATCACATTTTTAAAGGCATTTTTTACTTAAGTCTTGGTTTTATGAAAGCAAGGAGCTATTAAGGTTTAGAGAGCAGATTGGCATGGCCTAATTGTTGAGGATTAGTGATAGCAGTAGACAGAAAATAGGTGAAAAGTAGTGGCTCTAGCTAACTGGAGCACACTCTGCTCTGTAGTAAGGCATATGACAGATTATTCTTTATTGAGGCCTTCTTAATAAGTTTATCTCTCTGCTTAGTTGATGTTAAAGAGGCATAAGGTTGTGCTTGGGCAATTTATAAGATATGCTAAAGAAGTCAAAAGCATGTAGAAAAATCCCAAACAAAATATGCTTTTTCCCCCCTTCTCCTTTCTTTAAAAAGAAATGTTTAGTTTTGGTGCCATACCAAGTTACAAAGTCAGGCACTCAAAACTCAGGAAATTCCAGAAGCCAGAGAGTTCTTACAATACTGTAAAATCACTCGTACAGTACTTCAGTAGCATTTTTATTTCTGTCTTTCTAAGTTACAGTGATGGTGCTTTATCTAATGTGAAGTTAAAAATGTTGCACCATAAAATAGTTAAGTTGTGTATAAGCTCAGGGTTGTGCGAAGAATGTTGGAATTTGCAGATTGTTATTTCTGTATATTTGCGTCATCATTAGTTTTTACTACAGTTTAAAATGCTCATAAAGAATTGTATGAAAGTGTATTGTGTAAACTAATACATAATAGCATAAATCAATATTAATCTACTTTATATATATTAATGTATATTAATCTCCTTTCTATATATTCTATGTAATATTCCTATTTTTCCCTTCCATATTTATTCTGCTATAAATGGCTAATTGAAATTTATGTATGTTATTATATTATTTATATTTATAAAATCCAGCTCTAAAGCTAAAATCATAAAAATTTGTTTGATTTATTTCAAATTACACGATGAGAATCGTCCTTTATGGTTCACACTCAGTGCTTTCTTCTGTGCAATTTTTGAGATCCTTTGCTGGACTGAAGACATTGATTAAGTCCTGCTGTGAAGGTGAGAATAGTCCCCACCAGCAGCCTGGAAGGGAGTAAAGGAGTGGTTCTTCACGTGCCTGGCTATGGCTAAAGAATCAAAGAGAAACAGCTTCCCTAAAGGAAATTGCTTTTCAGCCAGAACTGGGGAGTGTGTGGAGAGGGAACTAGTCAGACTGCTTGTGTCACTGGCATATTTTTAGGGGGGGGGTGTGTTCCCCTTTGCTGTTTCTACATGAGACAGCATCAGCTGCTGTCTGTCTTTATTTACTTGGATAGCATTACAGTAGTATTTGATAACATTGGTAACATCATGAATGTAGGGCCTTGAGAATATACATTAATGTATATGATGCTTGTTAGCTGATTATCCAGATCAGAAGCTGAATGCTACTACAGTTAAACTGGAGAAAGAACTCTAGCTGTTGAGAAGCAGTTGCTGTCCTGAAGATTGCTCATTTAGGGCTTGTTTCAGAAATGTTAACTAACTTCAAGTGTTGAAACAGGTGGTGCCTGTGTTTCTCCACACAGCAGAAAACAGAGCATTCCTGGGGCCAGACCCGGTGTGAGGAGACCACTAGCCTATCACCTGCTTGCTGCGGCATTCACCTTACAGAAGGTGAAGTCCTTCTCCCCCACTTTGTGTTGAAGTTCGTAAAACTCAGAAGTGGAGAGAAAGAGTCCCCTCTTATAGAAACGTGCCCTATGCAGTAGGTTGCAGAGTCAGGCTGCCTCTTTAACAGCAGAAAACATATTTGTCTTTGCAGATATCAGAGGGATTTCCTTTGACAAAAAGTGGTTTGAACACATGAAGGGCTGAGACTGCCAGTCACTCAGCAACTTTATAGAGCAGGGTTTGCCACACAGCCTCGCCTGCCACCTGTGTTTAAAAGTCAGCAGTTAGCAAATGCCAACCTCTTGGAAAGAATGTTTTTAGGTGCATTAACACAGATTTGGTAAAGGAGAGGGAGTTCCAGGCTCTGGAGCCCAAATGAACCCGAGAAGAAAGTTTTCAGAGAAACTCCATCACCATTTCTTCTGATCCAGCTCTGTGTGTTCTTGTGCGGTTGGAGAGGAGCTTTTGGATGGCCATTTTACACCATGTATTTGTTCTATCTCACTTCAAGTATTTAACTGAAATAATTGTAGGGAACAGTATGAAGGAATATGTCTTTGTTGAATACGTGGTGAAACCAGCTTCATAATACAGATATTTAAGTTGGACCGCTGTTCAGAAAGGTACTGTGAAAGCACATGCTTTGGACTGTGTAACTCTCCTCATACGTCTTGTTACAAGCCTAGACCCCAAACTAGAGGTCTGGATTGATCTCCAGAGCCAGTAAATCTATTGCTTAGATTTTCAGATCTTTTAATAGAAATTACTCCAGAGACAAAGATCTCACAGGAAGTCTGTACCAGGTACTCTTTGTCCAAATCTGGTGCCTTAAGAAGTTGTGCACCCTTCCATTGTGCTGAATTTAGGCAGCTCTAAACCACAGAGGCAGAAGCCATTAAAAGTTACAGAGGAAAAAAAAAAAATGGCTGATGTTGCAGTAATGGAGGTATCAAGATTTCAGTTTCTAACAGAGCCAGATTCAGATCTGGTATGAGTCATTGTTACAAAAAAATTTAGTAGTTCATCTACTTACATCGGATCTGAATTTGATTTTAAAATCATTATGCCATGAATCACATTATAAGACTTTGCCATGGCGATTTTTGTTTAAATCAACTTATTTGTTACAGAGACAATGAAAGCTGCACAATATCTCTCTGAAACAAAGGATATATGCAGATCCTAAGCTTTTAAAAACTGTTTAAGCTTTTAATATGGGCAGCACATACTGAATAAAAAAGTTTGGAATATGGATTTATTTTTGGAACAAGGAATTCTTTTAAAACAAGTCCAAGAATGTATATTTAGGACTGATTCCAGAACAGCACCATAAATTTTTTGTTCTTTGCATTTGAAAGAGAACCAAAAAGCTATAGCTGACTTCATTTTTCTGCTGTTAACAGCAAATTATGACTGCAATACAAGGAAGCTCCAGCAAATAAAAAAGATAATAGATTTCTCTTTAATTTATGTATCTATATATATTAAGAAAAAAAAAAAAGAAGTAAAAATAACTGTTCTTTGTTAATTTTCTTAAGAATATCATACAGAAGAGTTCTGCCCATTCTTACTTTTTATAAGATATTCTCAGGATCCTTTTATACAAAGGGAAACATGCAAATATCCCCAAAATGGTGTCCAAACAGCGTCACCAGCAACATCAGCTGAGACTACAGTTCCACATCTGTAGCAGCACACAAACGTGGAAGCTCAGTGGCAACTGGAAGAAATTCATTGCAATCCACCAGCTTTGCATGACATGTGGGAGGAGAAGCAAGCCCGTCTTTGAACCCAGTGCAAGTGGCTGTGCTTAGAGCTGGATACCTAATGTCTCCCTGACATCTCTTTCTAATTTGGGATGAGAGGATACCTGGGTGTTTACACAGGCCATTTTGCCAATGGCTGTATTTGTCAGTCCAAGGGTAATGCTTTGGAGAAGACCTATATGTGAAGATCTGGAAGCAGGATGAAGTTTACATCTTGTGCTTGTATTTGTAGAGAATGGTGTGAAGATGTATTTATGAAGAAAAGCATATTCATATCTTGCTCTTAAAGACACAGGTAGAAAAAAGGATGTTCACAATTGTAGAGGCAGTGTTGTAAGCTTATTTTAGAAATTCTACAGGTAGCCCACAGACAGCTTTTGCAGAGCAGGGCAATAGCGACAAGATGCTGATCAGATCAACCATGAAATTTCCTTCATGCATCTTTAAGTAAAGAAGGGGTTATTATGGTTTAAAGACTGGAGATCTCTCTTCTCCACAGACTGTCTTGAAGAAAGACTGGAAACCTTTCCTTGATCTTCCAAACTGTAAAAGCTTTTTTGGTTCTTACAGAAGATTATGTTGCATAAAAGAGCACCAAGAGAGCTTTCCCTGGAGGAAGGGCTGTAAAAGAGAGGTAAAACCCTTACCTTTGCAAGAACTAGTTCTTGAAATGCGGACTTTAGTGTAACACTTCACATGGACATGCTTCAGCACCATGATGTTATGGGAGAGAAAAGGCATGGAGAAGATGGTAATGGAGACTGAGAAAGCGGACCTGAATTGGTAAGTTATATCGGCAGGCCGATAACTCTTAAGGTTTATGGTATGTTTGGTTTTGGGTTTTGTTTTTAATAAAGAATCATACCCACACCTGATAGAGCGCTACACTGCAGTGTGTGCAATACTGTCATGAGAGAGATGCAGTCACAAGATGTCATCTGTTGATGGGCAGATGGAGACGTTGCTTGCTGTGTGTGAGAGCTCATCTGAACACCTCTTTGCTGAGCATTCGACATGCGAGGAAACAAACATTTTTGTTACATGATTCATTGACTCATTCAATAACGATTTTGTTTAATGAGATACTCTGTATTTCAGCCACAGTTTAAAACACTAATTCAAAATAGCAGTGATTTCCCTGCTTACTTCCATTAGTGATTTATTAGGTATTAACAAATTCTATGTTTTTGCATATGTTATAATTAATCTCACCACAGGACCTTGCCTCAAAAGTAATTTTGTTCTGCTACACTACAGTCCTTCATGTCATGTTTGTTTGTACAGGACTGGTTCTAATCTGGGCTGTTTGCCCCGTAACCTGCAGTTACTCGGGCTCCTGCTGGCTGTGGGCACTTTGTGTAATGTTGCATCTTGTTGACATTCAACCACAGAACTGGATTTTGGAGCAGGAGGCTGACTTTGTCTAATGTTACTATGTCATGATTACATGTTGTACTCCTATAGTGCTGCATATTTGGCAGTCTGAAGGTGCTTAACAAAAGTAAATGAGATATATTCACTAACACGGTAATGCTGTAATATTATGATAGCATTTTGTTAATAACTAGTGTCACAAATGGGAAAAACATACTCACAATGATTTCTTATTTTAACAGTTTCACCAGAGCTCATAGAGTCCCAGCTTTGGCTATGAGAAAAGGGAAAGAGGGAAGGGCTTGATGTCTCCTTAAGAAAAGAATAAGTGGCAAAATCTTAGGCAGACTTCTATTTTTTCACAAAATAATTATCTACTTTAATGCTACCTATTGTATTAGTGCTGCCACAAATTGTATTTACAATGCTTTATATGAGGATGTTTGTAGTTGTACGTACTGACTCTGCCTGGCAAAATAGTTTAATTTAAAGGAATTGCCTACTGAATATAAGAAAGCAAGGAATTTATCAAGCTTTATATGCTCTGAAGCATGGTTCTTGGTAATAATAGCTGCTTGGCATTAACTGTAACTGATATGACAGATACTTTCAGTATTTCTTAGCTTTCTATGAGGAAAATACATGCATGTTTCTAATTTTACCCATCTTCAACACCTCGTGCTCCAGTTCCGCCACTTAGAAATATAACAGCAAGTTTTGTGCAGTAGTCTGCAAGATCTCCAGTTCTTCAGTCCTTAAATGATGGAAATACATTTAGTATCATGAATACTTAATCTGTAACACAATGATGTTTTCATGACTGCCTGTGGGAATATATGTGTCTAATTCTCAAAGCTACTGAGAACTGGCAGCTCCTACCTAACTCAGAAAGACTGTGGGCAGTTAGGACCTCTGAATCAGGCTCACAGTTGATGTTCATATTATTGCATATAATGTGGTTCATGAGGGAGAAACATACACAGGTACGGTTGAGAAAAAGGTACTTTTCACATCTACAATTCCTTAAACTGATTGCATATAGTGGGCATATCTGAGAGAGCACAGTGTGACAGGGATCAGTCTGGTGGATTTGTGATTTATCTAAAAGCAAACTTTCACTTTACAAACATTTGTGGAAACTTTTCTGTCTTTTATAGAATGTCCTGAGTTGGAAGGGACCCACAAAGATCATTGAGTTCAACTCCTGTCCCTGCACAGGACAACCCCACAATTCACACCATGTGTCTGGGGACAATGTCCAGTCCCTTGAACACTGTCAGGCTTGGAGCTGTGACACCTCCCTGGGGAGCCTGTTCCAGTGCTGTTAGTTGCACTAGCATTTTCTGTGTTTTATCTTTTGAGACTCCTATTCAGACAATCTAAAAATGAGATTAAACCTTTGCCAGCTAATTTACTTGGTACAAATTGAAAATCTCTTATTTGCTGAGCTTACTTATGGAAGTGGTCTGATTAGGTTCAATGAGACTTCTGGAGAAGTAGTTTAAAATAGTCAGTGCTAGTTTTTCAATCAGAGCACCACTGTTCCAGAACATCATCAGGCTCAATGAAGTCCAAATGCTTATTTCTGTAGTTTGTGAATTATGACTTTTCACTTCTGCACTTGCAAAGAAATACTGCACAGAGAATAAATTGAAAAAAAAAAACACGAGCTAGTTAGCTGGTTGGGAACACGAATTGACTCATTTCTCAAGCTGGAGAAAAGTTCAGTAAGTACCTACATGCACTATTTTAGCTACTGTCTTATTCTTCTTTGTGCTACATGGGAGACAACTGAATTTCAGATGAGTGCAAATGGTGGATTTTTCCTTTCTAGCCCAGCTGTGCCAAATGTTTATGGGGTTTACATGCCTACACTTGAATTTTTGCTGATGAAGTTGCTGTGCTTCATCAAAAGGAGTTCAGTACAAGTACATGGTTTATGGTCAGCAGTGTTTGGGTAACACATTTGCATAGTTTTCTCAAGTGGCAATGACTCCACCCTGTCTGCTCAAGTAGATTTAAGAAATCACTAGATAGTTTTCAAAGTGGTGGTACCTGCATTTGAATATGAATCTTAATGGGCTTTTTTAAAACAGGGAGTTTTTTATGTGATAAATTATTTTTCCTTTAATCTTGGAAGTCTAGCTGATACAGTGTGTGTAAGAAGGATGAGGAGGTGTGATTTCTGAAAAACTCTTCTTCAGACCTATAGTAGAAGCAGCACAGGAGAGAATGATCATAGAATCACAGAATCATTTTGGTTGGAAGAGAACCTCAGGATCATCGAGTCCAACCATGACCTAACTCTAGCGCTAAACCATGTCCCTAAAAACCTCGTCTAAACGCCTTTTAAACACCTCCAGGGATGGTGACTTCACCACTTCCCTGGGCAGCCCATTCCAATGCCTGACAACCCTTTCCGTGAAGAATTTTTTCCTAATATCCATGAACGAGTAGTCTCTGTTTCATATTCCAGCCAATACTTGTTGTATCTTCTGATAATCTTCAGCATAATTAACAAGAGTGAGAAACATTTTATTCTGTGAAGTGGGTTTGTATCCTTAAACTATTACTTAATACTGATAGTAATTTGGGCCTTATTCAGTGCTTCCTTGTATTTTGAGGATACTAGAGAACTTTTAATCTGCCTAGAGAGATCTTGGTACATTTTCATTCTTATTCCTCATTGCAATATTTGACATCCTTAGCTAAGATCCTTTAAGAAATTGTCAGGTCCTTTGAACTCCTCCTTTTCGTATGTAAATTTCCAGGGAAAAAATGACATACACTATGAAGGTACTGAAATGTGCTTCCTTAAATTCCCATCTTTGTGTTTTCCTTTCCTGTTACTGTTTAGTCTTACTGAAATTGCTAATTCATGCTCACCATTTAGTGGATGGTTATAACCAAGAGTAGAAGAGAATCCTATTAGTTGCTTACTTCATTTTCTGGAATAAAAAAATGCATCCTAAGAACTTCTCAAATTTTTTTTCTAGCTTTGAGAGGTATCTGAGAAGCTTCCTCTCAGCTTCTTGCCACAGCTAATTTGCAAAAAGCCTAGTCGTTTTGCTCTTCTGGATTGGAGATCTATAGAAACTCCCTTTCTGACCTAACACAAAGTGCAAAGTGGACACTGATTAGCAGTAGGTTAATCACTAACAAGGCACCATTTTATAAAGTACTTTTTGCTGCTTTTCCAGGTGTTTTTCATTTTATGTCTGCCCTGAAGCTTCTCTGTTTCCCCTTCCTTTTCACAAGTCTTTGAGTGCCTTTAAAATGTCCATTTCAAGCTCATCCCGAAGTCCTCATTTGGGTGCAGAGGTCAAAGGGCTTGAAGACAGAGCCTCCAAGCTCATACTCAGAAGAGTCTTTGCTCTTTTCACATGTCATGCTTTAAATTGTAAACTACTACCATGGAAAAACCCCATTTCATCCATCACATGAAATCATGCCTCCTCCTCCTGCAAGGCACCTCTTGTGTTTGTCAAACTTTTCTCTCAGTTTGTACCTGGCTTTTCACTTCTCCTCTCCTCCCCCACATATATTGCAAAGCTAGAGCAGAACGTCAGTTCTCTGATGGTTAAAATTTCAAACCTAAGCTTATTTCCAGCTTTCATACCCAATTGTCCTTGTACCAGTAATGTCATTACAGCTTAAGCAGGTCTCGTTTCTTCCCCCAAATGTATATATGTGCAATAATCAGCCTATAAAAATAGCAGAACAAAATAGTAGAGTACAACTGTTGAACTGGTGTATTTTACAGGAGAAAGGAAAATTTCCACAGGATGGCCTACCCCATAAATGTCTCCAAAAGGTAAGATTATAAGCAAACATAAGTACTTGGAACCCTTACTTTAAAAGTGTATTTGCTAACTAATAGTCTATTACATAGAAGGACACAAGAAGAGAGAGCAGTATTCAGTGCACAGCCAGCATTTTCAGCAACACGGTAATAAAGTTAAAATGCTTGCACAAAAAACCCAACAGGAAACAAAATAAAACCAACCCACAAAACCCTTAAAAACCTTTTTGGAAAATCAGTTCAGTCCAAATGAATTCTGTTAGTACTGATAAATAAAGAGTGATTTCATGACACTGTTTATTTACTGTTGTTGAGATTGTATCTTGGAACAAAATATGTAAACAAATACAACTCCAACAGTTTTGGAATTAAATACAGGACTGGTATTAAAATTATAATTCCCATTGATACAGAGTACAATCCAGCCAGAAACTTAAGGTCAAATCACAAGCCATCTGTACTGCTATAAACAGCCTTGCTTTATGCAGAAACCCAGTCACAAAAAATACGCCTTCTTCAATGCTGATTTTTGTTAGAAAATCACATTTAGTTATCCAACTTATTTTGTACTATTTAATTATCCTAACAATGTGATCAATCAGAAAAGGCACTCCTAACTGTGAAGAAAACTGTGATGAATTATTAAAATAAAAATTGTCACATCGGAGCCTACTTTCAAAATCTCCCTCTTGCCAAGAAGGTGACATCATATGTAACAGTGACAGCTTCAGAGTATTGTACATCAATCATGACAAAATAGTTTCCATCCTAGTTTAAGAATAAATACTAATAATATGTAATTAATTACTCGGTTTCCAGATTATCAAAACACATTAGCGAGTCCTCGTAGCAACCCCTCCTGAGGCATCAGCTGGGACCATGGAATTAGCCTGAGCTGCTCAGGAGACTGGGAGCAGGGGCTGTGGAGGGTTCCTCCACAAACACAGCAGGAGGTGGACACCATGGGAGAACTGGGAGCACTGGCTTGTGAGTCTGTCCTGGATTGTGTCCCTTTGCTTGATCCCTGCCTTGAGAAAAGTGTGATTTTTCTTTTACTCTTCAATTTGACCATTTGACAGGGCTTTGCTGGCCATGAGCGGCAGGTTGTGGGTAGGAGGACGCTGTGAGGGTGGTGGGTGCAGGAAGAAGCCATGGACCACCTTGTGCCAGCCACAGCCTCTTTCCCACGGTTCTGAGATTGGCATGAGCACCCTGGTGTCCACCAGAACTTTGGGCAGTCGGAGGAGCCCAGGGGCCACTCAGACGACGTGTTTAGGAAGAGGGTTAGGTGGGCTGAGGGACTGTGGTTGCGTCAGCACAGCAGAGCTCTACAGGAGGTGGCCATAGCTGAGCTTCTCTCTGTGCCCAATGACCCTGGTGTGTGGCACTCGAGCTCCAGTGACACACCAGCTGAGAATCACCTTGTCCCAGTCTCCGGTGGCCCAGTGTTGTGTGTGCTGACTGGGGAACTAGCTGCAGTGCAAAAGACTGAGTTGCTTACTTCGGTGGAGAGCACTGGTTTGGCTGATGGGTCAGAGATGATGCCTTTTGATCAAACAAACCACGCTACAACATGTCGATGCATATACCTGTGAGCTTTGTTCGGGACTGAATTTATTGCTGTGGATTAAAAAATATGGGTCAGACTGGCAAGGAGAGAGATGGCTGGCAAGGAGTTGATGGTCAGAAAATGGTTTTCCCTGTTAAATGTGTGGATGAAGAGCCCATTAGACAGTGCCACCCCACATATTTTCCTGTGCCAAGCTGTTCCCCACTTGGCTGTACAGACGAAAAATGCTTTTCCCTAAAAAATATTTTCAGAGTGACAAAACTATGCAGCACAGCTAAATCTCCGAAGTAAAAGCATGTTTCCACTGATCTATCCCATGCTTCTGTCTCCAATTTTGCTTCTTTATTGTGCTAAATCTTCTTATAATTTCCATTCTCCTCCTTTTCTGTTGCAATTGGGCTTTCCTCCAGGCCTCCACCCATTTTATACGTTTCCTTTTTTCCCTCACCAGCATTTTGCTTCACGCTGTTTTTCTCTCCTATTTTGTGTAGCTCCTCTTCCTACATTCCAAATTTCTTTTTTCACCTTTCAGCACAAAATTATATGTATTTATATGTAGATACACACACTCACAGTCTATCCCATCCCTTCGCCACCCTTGGTGTTTTTTGGTTATCATTTTGTTAGCTATAATTTAGTTTCTCTTCCACCTGTTTCCTCTTTCTCTGTTCTTTCCCACTATACTTTATTTGCTGCTTTATTATTTAATCTCTTTGACCTAGTCTCTCCAGGTTTCTCTCTAGTTACTCTTTCCGTGTCTTTGACATTTATGTTGCATTTGAAAATGCTAAATAGTCCTTTTAGATGCTGAACAAATTTTCCAAATTCAGCTGAGTTCAGTGGATGCTGGATGGCATTCCCCATCTCAAGGACTGTGACTATGTTGCTCTCCTGTATGTTTGTCCTTATGCTTCCTATGACTTTTTTTTGAGTTATTTGTTACTCAGCCCTTATTTATTCTTCCTAGGTGATTTCTCTCTTCATCCTCCTCTCCAACTTCCATTTCCTTCTTCTTCTTTACTTTTCTATTGCTCATCCTTCATGAATCTGGTGGTAATTTATTTTATTTGCCTGACACCAACTCTGCCCAGTTTAATTTGATGCCCACCTTGCACAACCTGTGGGGAAATGCAGTCTGTGCTGGGTCCGTTCCTTCAATGTAGCTCTGCCAGTTTACCCTAGCTGGGTATCTGGCCCCAGATATGCAATTCTCCTCCATCAGATCTGGATTCCTTTGTCCACCCATGCCATACACTGCACTTGATAACATTTTTCTCATTATTTCCTTCCAAATGTGTTGTGGCAATTTATTCAATTGTATGTTTATCCTTCACAATTTTATAATTACTTTTGTTTCATAAATAATAAGAATTTACATATAGCGATAGCAATGAATTTAATAAAATAGAAATATTTTTTATAATAAACATACGGTAGCAGATAGGTATCATAAATAAGAAAATAACCACAATGTTCTTAATTTTTTATATAATGTATTAAATGAAATGCTTAAGGTTTAATAAACTAAGAAATAAATCACCTTTACTAGCTGTACAATTTCACAGAGTAGGTATAATGTCTTTTCAATATATGAGTGGTTTGGAATATCTGCCATTGAATTAGATTTCATTTCAAAGCCTATTCTAATTAAGTATTTTGAGCAATGGAGACTGTGGAATATTTGTGTTTTCATTGTTTTAGAAAAATAGATAATATATTTAACAGTAGAAATTAAGAAAATAACCTTTGGGTCAGGAGTCCTTTGAATACTGTGCTTTGGTAAGTGTCTTAATTCTATTTATTTTTTGGTTTTTAGAGCTATAACCATAAATGCAATCCTTCTCTTCTAAAGTTCAATTTTAGTGATGTATAATTAAATCTCATAACCTGCTATTACAACCCAATTTATGCCTTTATTTCCATTATGTCCTATTTAGTACTGCATATGGTGCCATTTTCTCTGCATTTCCTGCAGAAGTGGGTTGCTGGTGATTTTCACCAGCTGTGAAAACTTTCATGACAACACCCAAATCTTCCCTTGCTTGAGAGAACTGATTTGCTTTGAGCCTTCCAAAATAAGTTTGAAAGCGTATTGGTGGTGCAGACTGTGTTGCAAGAGCGATAAGTAGTGTGCCAAAGCTTTCCTGCAATTCCACCATTGACTTAGAGAGTAGTTATAGAGAAACGACTTTTCTGAAGACAGTTACTGTTACTACCCCTGGAAGATCTCCAGTGCTTTGAGAATGGAAATGCTGTTGAAGGGGATGAGTAGCATATTGAAACTTCTTTATCATTGACTGGGAACACTCTGGATTGTCCTAGTTCTGCTTTCTGAAAGCTAAACAGTAGGAAAAGTCTGAAAGTGAAATATACTAAATGGATTCTGTCTCAGTCCTGTAGGTTCAGAGACCTCCTGTAGTAGCTATGTGGTAAATCTGGTTTGTTGTAAAGGTGGAGCATGTGGAAAGCACCTTTTGTCTATATATGTACTATATCCAGCAAAGGTTTGACTTCTGAAATTCTCGTGGATATAAAATAGTTAATGTGGTCTATTACTTCTTGATGGGATTATAAACTTCGAGATGGGGTATATAAATTGTAACTTAAAGATGAAAGTTATCTGAGAATGTTTGCAGTCCATACATAATGCTCTCCTACAAGGCAGGAGGGGTGTGGAGGTACTTGCTCATTTAGCATTTGGATAAAAAAATCCAGTTAAGAAAATCCAACCAAAAGTAGTCACCTGTATTTGAAGGTGAATTCAGAGTTTATAAAAGATTCTGCCATGACAGTAGCAAGGACTTGAGTCTTTGGCTTGACCTCAGCAGTTTACAGCAGAAGTAGAAAAATATTTTCTTCTCTGTTAAGGAACAAGCCATTCTAAATGGTAAAACACAGTGCTCCTGTTTTCCTGCAACTGAAATATTAGTTCTTCAAACTGGTATATAGGCAATCCTTGGAAATCAATTAATCCACCAGCCAAAGAATTGCCAAGTTGTATGATCTTCCATGCACCCCGTGGATGCAGGCTGGATTTGAAACACACATGGGAAGGAAAAGGTAAGCCAAGAGGGTAAGAAAAGACAGTATTTTCCTGTAGAATCTAGACATAAAAGATTGTTTTACCCCCTGTGATTTTTAACTCTTACTCTTCATTTTTTTTCCTGCTAGTTGGTGCATTACTTGCCTCATCCTCTGAGTCCTGGGTGCCTGGATGACCCCAGGCCCTGGGATGTGAAGCTCTGTCCCTGGGCCCTCTCAATCCAGTGCAGTGTTAGTTCTAGATCTGCTATACCTGGAACACTCCCTTTGCTGAGGAAGGATGATCCTCCTCACACAAAAATTTATGAGCAAGTATTGAAAAGTGTTGCAGTTGCAAAATCACTTACAGTAAAAATAAGAAAATGTGATTTTTCATCGTAAGTGTTTGAAAACTGCATTTGACAGCAGCAATCACAGACAACTCCACAATGCAAGGAAAATATAAACAGTTGGAAACCCCCTGTCATTACATGAGAAATTATCTCCAGCATTGCAGTTATTTTATTAAACTTGACAGGTTGTGGAGAGGGATTTTGTTTTAAAAAATACATCTCTAATAAGATGTATTGTTTCTGAAATCAAGTATGGTTACAGCTGCTGCTTGAAAAGGCATGAACACTGAAGCGTTTGAATCAAAAACTGCAGGGCAAGTAAATGTCAAATCACTGGAAAATATTTTAAAACATCATGGCAGCTAAACAGAAAAATTTTTAGAATCATGTATAAAAGAGAGAGCAGACACTACTTTGTACATTATTATTATCAGGTTGGTTAGTTAATAGGAGATAAAAAGAACTGTGAAGGAGATAAGTAAAAGCAAAATGGAAATAGAGAGGAAGACAATCTTCTCTCTTATTTCACATTTGGTTTTACCAATTTATGTAATCTAATGGGAGATTTAACAAGATCTGAGTCATCATGTTTAATGTGGAATCACAAGAGGGATGAATGCTCCACTAGAACATGGCTTTGAAATCAGGACATCTTTCATAGGTCAGGAAGGATAATTCTAACGTCAGCTGTAGTATAGTATAAAGCATCAATTTTCTTACTGCCTTCATCGCTTTCCTCCAAGTCGCAGCTGAATCTCACTGAATAACATGTTTGACTAAACCTTACCTGTCTACCTTAGCATAAAGTTTCCAGGAAACTTCCAGTCCCTTACTGCCTTTGTTAGCCTGTTTCAGTAGCTAATTGCACTTCTTGTTAAAAATGAAGACCTGGATCTATGCATTCGGAGTGTGTTTTAGATTATATTGTTCCACATTTAAATAAGCCCAGCTGTGCTTATCATCACTTCAAGCTAACTCAGTTGAATGAACATTAAACCAAACAGATGCTTGTCCTTAAAGACAGTGGCTTCCATGTCCAGGTCAAACTCTAGTATCCACAGTGATGGATGAGGAGCTGCTGAAAGAGTTAATGAATACATTATGTTGACGTGACTGTTGGGATGACTGTTGGGATGACTGTTGGGCTATTTGTTTAGTTAAACACTGGGCTGTAAGAAAAGCAAACAAGAAGAGAATAGTCAGAGATAAGCCATATCTTGGTAAGCGTTTAAAGACAGTTACACAACCAAGGCAGAACCAGGGCTTGATCTCCCGCTTAGCTCCTTCTAAGGAAAGAAAGCACAGAAACTGAAAAGAGTCTGGCCTTAGAGGGTATATCTCTTGATCTACAGAACTGATAACTCTTGGAGAGGGGGAAGAACCAAACCATGACGTAAGCATCTGTTCCAGTATTTGTTGTTTTAAACCCTGTTTTATACTTCGCACACAGAAACAAGCTGCTGAGCATCACAGAAGAGAGGCTGTATTAGGGCACTCTCTTGTCTTGAGCAGTGGCCTAAAGCAAATGTCTCAGCAAGAAGATAAGCTTAGGGGGATGACAATTGCTCTCAGAAAAGTCCCAGTTGACCATGGTTTTGGCACAGGGACTTCCTGAGGTAGAAATGGTTTCTGTGTGTTTAATACATGCTACAGCTCTCCACACACCCCCTTCCGTGTATTTCTCTTCAGTGTACTTGTCAGTGACTTCTTAAACCTATCATGTACACTTTCAGTAATCACTATTGTGTGTCAAGGAGTTCAATAACTTACATATTATGTGTAAAAAGTCTTTCTGTTTGCTTTGAAGCTCCCACTTGTTTGCTTTATTTGAATGCTCTTTGCACTTCCACAGGAAAAAGCAGTGAAAAATGTTTCAACATCTACTAACAGCACTTCAAATACTGAAAACAGCTTCAAACCAATATTTCTGTCCTTCTGAGGGCCTGTGCAGGTATGCAATCAAAAGACAGAGCTGCAGATTTTGTATCAAGTGAGACCTACTGATTAACTTGAATTGAGATATAAAATAATATAATTTTGGGCTACTCATCACGAAACTGCAAATTCCTTTTCCAGGAGCAGTGAAGACCTGAGACCTAGTACATAGATACCCCCTGAGAGATCCTCAAGAGACAGAGGCTTTGAGAACCATTTGGAGAACCAATCTTTAAGAAGCATTTGGATTGGAGAAGCCTGAAAGTGAGTTCTTTAATGAATACCCCTCATGATATCATCACCTGCATATAAAAAAACCAAATCCATCATTGACACTGGCAAAAGAGAGAGAACTCTCACTATTTACTGTTTGTTTCTATTACTAAAGTGTAATGTTAAGCTAGTCTTTGGTATCAGTTGAAGCCCATGGTTTATGGTGCCAGTGACATAGATTGCTTCCCTTCTTGTGATGGCACCTGTAACTCATAGGTAGGCAGCCAGTGACTCTTGGCTATGCAAATGTAACTTTACAAAACTTGTTGAAGTTAGCCCAGATTGCCACTAGTAAAACTGAATTGGTATGGCTAGCTGATTTTGCACATTTTCTTCTATTCTAGCATCAAGGAATCACTTTATCTTGATCTTTCATCAGAGACAGGATTTTCCAAAAGCTCTTTTCAAACTGGAGAATTATTTAACAGGCTGATCAGTCAGGTATTCAGGCAGCAGCTTCAACTTCTGTTTGCAATAATGATCTGACATCTTTTTACCCTAGTTTTAATAAAAATCCCCATTGAAGAATCATACCTTTACCTCAGTTGCTAAACTCTCTAATGCCACCTGCAGCTGCCAGCTGAAGCAATCAAGTCCTGTGCTGACTATAAGGAAATGGTTCCTTCTTTATTTAGTGGATGATAACTTTAGCCCTTACAAACACACCTGTATATGTTGTTTTCCCACAAGAGCTTGAATGAGTCAGTGTAACCTATAATAATTTCACTGAATTTTATTTGTCCATTCCTGAATGTTAACATTAACAAATACCTAACAAAATCCAAGATATACTTTATTGTCATGTTCTTCCTCCTTTGGAAAACATACTAGTGTGGCATGACACTGTTTTATGAGCATGTGTTGCCTTTATCCCATTTTCTGCCAGTGCTTATGAACTGAATAATAGTTGGATTTTCACTAGAAATTTAAGAATTTATGCCCTATTGTAAATCACTGAGGCTTGTGCTCCTACTTTATTCTGGCACTAGAAGAAACAAAACATAGTACTTCAGTAATTATTTCTGCCATGATGTGAGAATAACACTAGCTTATACTTTGTGCTCTTCTCTCTTTCTCAAATGGATGATATGGATATTTTGTTTACATTTTCTCATTCATTTGTGTCATATTTGAAGGGAAAGAAAGTTATAGTTCTTGTTCTTTTGCCATCCTGGGTGAGTTCATCAGCACCTGATTCCCTTCAGTTGACTTGATAGCTAACAGCAACAACAGGCAGTAAACTGAGTACTTCTATTTCGTTGGAGACAGCTAATGATAGACTTAACTGCAGGTGAAGGCAAGGCTTATTAATGCTCAGCTCATACTGTTGATTTAAAGATTACTACACCTGTATTTTCTGTACCTTTTTTTAGTGGTATGTAAATATATTAGCATATCAAGAGTCTAAGGTGATAGGGGGAAAAGCTAGTATGCTAGTGATGTGGGTGACTGCAAATAGCTCTTTAATCTGTCTTCTTCTGTTTCATCCTTTTTAATCTGAAGAACCACTTCCATATCTCTGATCAATCAAATATGAGGCAGAAAAGTGAGAGTGCAAATGATGCATGAATTTTTAAGAGTTCCTTTTCTTTAGCTGAGCATTGACTGTTTCTGAGCTGAAACCAGTGTGTGTGATCAGAAGAAAGGATCATCTTGGGAGTTAAATAGTCTCGCTAAATACTGCAACTTCAGGAATACACATTTAAAAAGAGATTTTTGTAAGAACTGTCGCGGTCTCACTGAGTTCCCTTTCAAGCTGCAGGTATTCCATGGACAGTAAATGTTTTCTATCTTCACTTCTTCAGCTTTAAGATGTTGTTCCCCTCACAGAAGGGGCAAGTTTAATAAAACGTAAATGTTCTAAAGTCTGAGATACTGACCTGAAAGATGCTATGAGAAGGTATAGGATCCTTATCTTTGGAGTGCAGTCTTTGTTAGCTTAGATCATGTTTTTGAGTTGAAGTTATCCTTGATGAAACAAAGTTTTGGTTTAGAAAAACACGTCATTTCAGAGCAGAGAGCAGGAACATGTGGTGTTTGAAAGCAGTAAAGTTCTCTGATACTTATCAACAGCTACATTTTCTTGGAGAGAAACATGATAAATGAAAATTCTTCACTGCCTTCCAGGAAGGGTTCAGCTCCTCCAAAGAGGAACATAAGTTCAGAAGGAATCACTGATGAGCCAAGGGCAACAGCTGTGGTTAGTTAACATAGTAAGGATTAAACAGAATAATTGGAAGATTATGATAGTACAGCTAAATGATTTCAAACCAGCATTTTAATGAAATTCATTACAGCTAAAGACTTGCAACTTTATAATCTTGCAACATGTAAGAAAACATCAGTGAAAAAAAAAAGAAACAACAGATGAGGGATTTTCTCAGTTAATTTCTTGGTTCATTATTGAAGCATTTACAGTTTTCACCTACATACATAATGACTGGAGGACAGTCTGCTGGAGATACCAGTTTCCTAAAATCTCTCCAGTGTTTCCTAAAATCTGCCATCGTGTAGGTCAGCATTTTGTATACCCAGGCCACTATAATCCTGTCTAAGGGCACTTTTAAAAAATTTTTTTCTTCATTTAGAACATGTATCTAATGCATGAAAGACTAACTTTACCCTGGGCAAAGTATTTTTCTTTTAATTCTCTTTTTAGCTGTTGTCCATCTTGGTCTGCATTCTTGGCAGCTAAGAAATGTCAGTCGTCTGGTGTTTGTAATGCAGAAACTCTGGACTAATTGTGATATACTTTTGAAGACAATTTCAGGCAGCATAAATGCCATATTTATAATACCTACTATGGTAGGAATATTTCAAATAATATTATGCAGAATTGTTGTAGTTAGCCCTGTCAAGATGTAGGAATATCTTTGTAGCCAGCGGTTTTAATAGCGAGACATCTTAGGACATGCAGACATCTTAATTGGTATGGCACCAATGTCTGAAATAGATCTTGTTGAAACTTCGCGCTTAATTGTCACAAACCCTGCATGGAAAATTAACAGTTTAGTAAAAATCTTAGCGAAAACAGAGACATCAAACTTGTCTGGATGTAAACAGTCATGACCTTCATGAATTGGGAGGCAGAGCTAAAAGTCAAGAGAGTGCTTAGGCTAATGTGATGGGAGATATGAGAAGTATTGCAGACCAGATTACCTTATCCACTCTGGTTAGTTGCAAATGCTGGCATGTCTATTCTTAATTCTGCATTTAAATTACAACTATTTGCAAACAGCTCTATCCATTTCCTTCCTAAGACATATTTTTTTCCATGCAGTGAAATAACCTGAGTTGTGAATTTTAAGCACAGCATCCTTCTATGCTCAATATGCTCTTCTACACTTTTTTTATAAACACGACCAGAACAGCTTAAAATACGACTGTGCTGAAGGGAGCTTCATCTGCCTGTTGATTTGATTTGGAAGCTGAGTAGCTAGACTACTTCTCAGTAAAGATATGTCCCCTTTTTTACGCTTCAGCAGAAGGGAAGAGGATGAGCAACAGAGATGTAGGCAGGAACAGAGCAGTTAAAATGGAAGGCAAAAAATAAATCTGTGATTATCACTTTGAAGCTTTCATACCTCCACCTCCTCCAACATCATTGTCTTTGTAGCCACTTAGTCTCATCCAGGATGATTTCCTTCCTTTTTCCAGTTTCCTTGGAGAGAGACAGGCCATCACCTGCCCACCTGTGTCCACAGATCTCCCTTGCTTCCTGGTTCTTCATACTTTGCTGTGCTTCAGTCAGCTAAACCTGCTGGTTCTCTGTGCCCATTCACCTCCTGCTAGTTCATACCCACACAGCTTCCTACCCCATGAGCTTTTACCTGGCACACCCTGTCTGAGGAGGCTGGAGGAGATGCAGGGTGGTGGTGGTGGGGAGAAAAGATGGGAGAAAACACTCTAGGGATGGAGGGAGCATAGCTGTGGGAACAGCATCACTGCTGCATCACTGTGTTCTTTCTACTCCCCTAATGCTCCATTGCAATGCCCAGATATTTTCTGAATCCCTCCTCAAATCTGAGAGGAAAAAAACACCAAATAAACACTGAAAAAACAACTTTTCTTTGTTCGGTTACTCACTTGAGACACTTTAGGCTTTTCTGGCTTTTGGTATGCTCAGAGAGTGGCACTTCTGCTGCAGCCAGGGAGACAGAGTACTGAGCTTGACATGAGGTGTGATAATTTTTGCTGCTGGAAATGGTTGAATGATTGAGAGCAGAGTTGAAATCATTTACCTTGAGAAGATAAGTTCTGATAAATATTTTAAGAATTTTCAAGAAGCTGTGCCTTCCTACACTGCTTTTTCAGTACTTATTTTCAAAGGCAATTGAACATTTGCATTTATCTGTGTTTCTGTCTTAAAAATAAGGCAAACTTCGCTGAATTGCAAGCACTCAGTCAAAATGGCAGACAGGTGCCTTATACATAAGGAAAGAAGTTATGCAACCCATAACATGTATCTGAGAGGTCAACTAATAGACAAAGATTAATTTAACACTGAATATCCTTTCTGTGATGTGGCTTTTTGTTTGTTCGTTTGTTTGATTTTTGGTTGGTTGGTTGTTGGGTTGATTTTTTAAAGAATATTCTCCCCTTTACTCTTTCAGTGTAGGATCTATTTATCTTTCACAAGATTCCGGACTGAAATCTTGTCCTAATGGCTTCTCTGGGACTAGATCCTGGCCCTGTTTTGCACCCTTCCCCAGTTAAATCATCACAAATTCCAATTAGCACCATATAACTGATGAAGTGGGATTCATCCAGCTGCAAATAGGCTGACTCATACCAGTTACAGACATGAAATTTGTATTGTTTCTCAATTTTCCCCAAGTGTGAGCAAAGATTGCACAGCAGGTCGCTGATGGGACTGGGAGTGAGCACTAAAAGATTTGGTTCTCCACACTCTCTCTAACCTCTGTCTAACTGTTTTCTGTTAAGAGGAAGCACCTTTCTACACTCAAAGCTCAAAGAGGTTGCCACCAGTTTGGCATACTGAACCTGAGATGTGGCAGTGGGAATCTCCTTGGGATGTTGCTGTGTAAGAGTGATCTGAATACTTTTTTTTTTTTTGGCTTGTCCTACTCTTGCTCTAGACAGACATTGAGCTTTTCTCTGGTTTTGCCTGCTGTTTGTAATCTTCTTTCCCTATATCCTTCAAGTTCCCTAATCCTAGTTTGCTGGGGTTTTTGGAAACAGTTGAGTGATGGTCTGTGTCCTAGAACTTCCAGGACTCAAGATGGTTAGAGTTACCATTGCTTGTGTAATGCATCAACTGAATAGTCATAACCATCTTGGAGAGTGCTCCTAGCCCATTGCGAATGCAAAGTAAAAACTGCTCTCAAACTGTGATGAAAGGTGTTTGAGTGAACACATTTTAGCTCATACAAGACAGAGTTTGAAAGTTGCTCCTGGCGTGTTCCTGCAGCTCAGCTGAGGCACTGTATTTCATTGAACTGTGATAATTGAACCTGGTGTTTGAGTCTTATGATTAAGTGAGAGTCAGATGGAGTAAGAACACTGTAGCGGTTTCACCAGCAGACTTTCTTACTTGCCAAACCAGAGTAGCCGATATGATGAGGGGTGAGCTGAGGACATTTCTGTCTGGTGCATTTGTCAGTTCACATAGTGTTTGCATCAAAATTCCCATTTGTTCATGCTTCTGAGAAAACCCTTGAAACTTCTGTTATTTTCTTGTAATTTAATAGAAGGCTATGAAATTCTGCATGTCCCTTTGTGTCCTTCCCTCTGATAAAACAATCATGCTGGCAATGACAGATTTTCTGAACAGATCATTAGTAACAGATAAAGGTCTCCTGGGAGGAAATGTAATTTGGATGTATCATCACTGCAATTACAACATCAGTCTCTGTGTGTTTCATGCATTTGGATGGTTCTAAAGAACATGGTTTTACAGGACAGATGTAAACATTTGTTTGAACTCAACCATAAGATGGTTGTTGCGAATTTTCTGATGAACATGCTTGTGGACAACTGAAGATGGTTCCTTATTTATTTATACGTAACTTTAACTTGTGTGATATTATTTTATAGTAATTGGCTTATTTGTGACAGCTTTGAATTTCATTCTTTTGAGTATTGCTGTTTATTAAATCATCCTTTTGTTAGAAGTCTCGTGAGGGAGCCCTGAATGTTAGTTCAGAAAAGAACTAACTAGGCAAAAGACTCGTTTTTGCTTTGCTGACTTTATTAGGCCTAAATTTGCACTGCACTACTGAATGAAATAAATGCTTGAAATACTCAGCCTGCTACTTTGATGTACTGTGTGCCACTCAGGTGAGTAAAATCCAATGTCTGTTTGATGTGACAGATGCCATCTGAATGCCTTATTCTTAAGGACAAAGGAACTGTCAGAGTGTGATTCCGTGTCCCTTACTATGTGACTGCATTTAGGTATCTAGATTCAAGTTGCCACCTGTTTTCTGATACACCCGTGTGATTTTGGATCCTGAGATACTACATCAAAGGGAGTCTGAACGTGGATGTAACTAATATAATGAACAGTTTTGTTCCCTGAAAAATGGGTGAAGTGACTACATGGAACTGGAGAGGCCAGGATCTGTCATTTGAGGAAGAAGGAAAGGAAATACAAATCCAACCCCTCTTTTTCCACCCAATGTTATATGAAGGCATAAGAATCCCAGGACAGGTCCACATTTCTGTTCTAAACCCCACACTTTTTTTTTTCCCTTGTACACATCCTCTAAGCATTCCTGCATCCTTGGCTGTGGCTTTGAGCCTGCAGTTCAAGATTAGCGTGGTACTGATGGCAGGAAAGCAACCTGAAAGTTGGCACTTAGCTATTTCATTGTGAGCAGGACTGGTTTGCATAGACAAGGTGTTTAAGATAGCTTAAAAAAAAAAAGCACAAATTTTACTGCCACCTTGAAATCAATTTACTGTAAATTGATTTGTCTGCTGTCCATGTGCTTAAGGTCAAAATTTCACAAAAAGTAATAATTTGTCAGCAGTCCTGGCTAACCGGGGAGGTCCCAGCTGACTGGAAGTTGGCAAATCTACAAAAAGGGCTAGAAGGAAGATGCAGGAAACTACAGGCCTGTCAGTCTGACCTCTAGTGCCAGCAAAGGTTGTGGAATAGATAATCCTGAGTGCCATGACATAGCATGAATAGGACAACCAGGCAATCTGGTCCAGTCAGCACAGGCTGCTTGTCTGAAAACAACCTGGAGGTGCTGGTGAACAGCCAGTTGGATATGAGCCAGCAGTGTGCCAAGGTGGCCAGAAAGGGCAACAGAATCCTGGCTTGTATCAGAAACAGTGTGACCAGCAGAACTAGGGAAGTCATCATGCCCTTGTATTCAGAGCTGGTGAGGCTGCACCTCAAATGCAAAACTGTGTCCAGTTTTGGGCCCTTCATTGTAATAAAGGCACTGAGGTACTGGAGTACATCCAAAGGAGAGCAACAAAGCTGTTGAGTGGTCTAGAGCACAAGTCTTATGAGGAGCAGCGGAGGGATCTGGGGCTGTTTAGCCTGGAGAAAATGAGGCTCAAGGGAGATCTTAGCACTTTCTACAACTACCTGAAAGGAGATTGCAGTGAGGTGGGTGTCAGTCTCTTTTCCCAAGCAAGAAGTGAGAAGATGAGAGGAAATGGCCTCAATTTGTGCAAGGGGAGATTTAGACTGGATATTAGGAAAAATTTATTCACTGAAAGGGTTGTCAAGCTGCCCAAGAAAGTCATTGTGTTACCATTCTTGGGGGTATTTAAAAGATGTGTAGATGGGGTGTTTAGGGACATGGTTTTAGTGATGGACTTGGTAGTCTTAGAATCACAGAATCATATATATGTTTTGGTTGGAAAAGACCTTTAAGAACATCAAATCCAACCGTTTACCTAGCACTGTCAAATTAGAGAACTGAGAGTAAAGGCTCTGAAGGCAAGCATGGCCTAATGCCACTAACACAAATGCTTACTGTCATTTGAGATTCTATTGGAGAATTTGTCTCATGTCCGCCTTTATCTTCAGAAAGGAATGGATCTTCTCTAGAGCCTGTAGTCCTACAGGGACATGTTAGAGCAAGTGGGGCACTCCAGGGCACTGAGGACCAACTGAATCCCACTCTCTATCATTATTTTTGTGATTATGACAGATGAAACATATCTTTGGTCTGATATGGTTAAGATGACAGTAGCCATCTTGCATTACTGTACCTGCTTCAGCTAAGAAACTTCTAATCATAGACACATATTTGTATCACACCCTTTGTGTGTGTGTGATGTGATAAACATCAGCATCTTTATTCACAATAAGGACATTCATGAGCAAAACAACTTAGAATGGAAACCTAGGTTGCTCAAGTGTTAACCCTTTAAGAATGCTTCCTGAGCTTTTATATGGCTATTCAAAGATAGATGCCACAGCCATCCAATATGAAAGTAAAAATACTTGAGTGCATTTTGGGGTCTTTACCACAAGGCAATAAAGAGCTTCTCTAGCAAACTTTTAAGATTTCTCAAGATCTTTTTTATTCAGAAGTTTAGGTAGTCATCAGCATAGTGAGACAGAAGTTTAATCATGTGGTCTGTAGCTGAATCTGCATACAAAATTGATGGTCTGCTTGAAGAATAATGTACTGAATACATATACAGCTTTTTAGTTTGATATTTTTGGTTTCTGTGGATGCTATAGTGCTGCATAGCGCTGGCTGGAAAACAAGAAAACTTTTTCTTGTAAAAACAGTACAATTTGGATGAAAAATAAAGTTTAGGTATGGTGTGAAACAGATCTTTAAAATTGGTTCTTGAAAATAATGAAGATCTTTACTTCTGCTCAAGACTAGGCAGGAGTTCAGTTGCACACCTGAACATGCTTTTCTAAAACCTTTTTCTGAACTGAGTCAGACTTGGACTCAATTCAGCTCCATCCTGGACATTCAAGATCTTCCTGACTCTCGTCGTCTTTTGTGTCTTTCTTCTTGTCTTTCTTCTTATGACTCTTCTTCACCAAAAATATTGCATCCAAAAAAAAGTAATGTTTACTAAGCTGCCTAGAACTGAATGCATACACAGGTCTGCTCTAATTTCTCCACAATAGCGTGCTGCCTTCCCAGGCAATGCTGATAGAGTGATTCTTCTTCTTCTTCGGTGGTTCATGTTCACTGACTTTAAGTTTTACAATACCACCTGAGGCGTGCAGTAATCATACCAACACGCACTGTCTGGAGTGCGTTATTCCTTGATTGCTGTATTTTTGTTCTATGGCTGGGAAATCAACAGATCAAAATCTGTTCCAAAGAATTCTTACTCGTGTTGAAATGTGTGTTTTGTTTTGTTTTTAATTATTTTTAATTTTGATGGTATTGAAATCCTGAGTCTTAAAGTTGAGAACACTTTTGTTATGAAAAATATTTTCTTTTTTATTCTTAGTCCCTGTAAGGACTAGTAATATTGAGATATCATATGGTAAAAGCAACAGCAATTTGGGAGTACAAAGCCCAACATGGCACTTGGAATAAAATCCACAAATTAAAAGGAGAGTAATACATTTATTTTCTGAGTTCTTGTTGTGTCTGAAGGGACACAATGCTTTTAAACATAATTTAAACTCTGAGATAGACAATCTGAGAATAGAGACATTTAAAAATATTTTTTTATTATGCTAGTACTCTAGTATCTATTGAAATCTGTGCTTTTATGAGTTTAATGTGGCTTTAATGAAGAAGAAGGTTTTGGAAAGTACATTATGTTTTCATAGCGTGAAATTTTCCTATACAGTCCTGTAGATCAGCAGTCACATCCAGTGAGACCTGGATGGAGGCTGGGCTCAAAAACTCATGCTACGCTTCCTACAGTGAATGGCAAATAAATGAAGCAGTGTAGGAGAATTTTGTGGTATGCCTGCAGAGGGGCAGAAAGTAGGAAAAACAGTAACACCACCTGGAAGAGATTATAAGAGGGGGAAAAGAGCTCATTTAGCAGGGAGTTCTGTCTAGTTGTGAATATTATTTTGTTTTAAAGGTATGATTTCAAATAGAAACTTTAGATTTGGAGAAGGCAATTGATTTTGTGGTAAGAACCTGCTTGAAAGTGCTTTTCATTAAACTGTCAGAGCGTCATCATCCAATGAGTGGCTATTGTAGAGCAACAAACTTTTACACTGAAGCTTAGATGAGGAGAAACTTCTCAGGCTGAACACATACCGAAAAGATCAGAGGAAAATTTGAAAGGCAAGTTTCTTCTCTGAGGAAGGGTCTATAAACCTGGAGAAAAATAAGAGAGAGGCAGGCACTATTGAAATCTTATTCAGATCTTTGTCTCTCAAGCTACAGGAATAAATTTGGAGTTAAATTTCAGCGGGGAGCCAGTAGAAGGCAGAGTGGTGAACTGTGAATTCCTTCTTTGTTCTTTTTACTTTTAAGCACTTTCCCCCCAAAAGTTTATAAACTAATTGAAAGATGATTGGTTGAAAATTGGAAATAATGAGAAAATTCCCACCCCCTCCCGACGTTGTTAATAAAATACTGTTGATATAAAAGATCCAAAAAGAATACAAAACCGATCAATGCCAGCTTCTGTGCTCACTGCTGAGCTAAAACACTGTAGGGTAAATGCTGTAAATCCTCATAGTTTAGAGAAACAATTGCCAACTTGGGGAAGAAAATTCTCTAGATGAAGTTTTTGGCATGAATACACTTTAGGAGCCTTTACACTGCAGTATACACTACTGACCCCTGACAGAGATATGCTGGAGTAAAGTTCCTTCTGTGAGCTTTGTCAGAGTCCCACCCCAAGCCTTTCAAAGGTACTCATGACAATTCTCTTTGCCTTAGAAATTTTCTCTCTGCCACTTTCCTTCGAAGTCATAACATTTGATCTAGTATTCTTTAAGGATGAGCTTGTGCAGATATTGTATCTGCAGATGAGTTATTTCTTTCACTTTGCTGTAGAACATCTCCCCGTAGGCTCTAGGTGCTGTTACGTTTTTATTTGCAGCAGGAGACGAACTCTTTGTACAAAGAGCCTCATAAAGCACAACAAAGAAAGAAATAATTATGATTCTGTATCTCAAAAGCTCCTAGGAGGACCTCCAAAGAGACTGAATTCCATAGATGAGGCATTCTAGTCATGCATTGCACCTCATAATTTCCAGAGCAATCAAACCAAAACTTTCTTCAGATTATATGTTACTGAAACAGCCTAGTTGTTTCTAACATTTTGTGATAGCTCTTCTGGGCCTTTAGCATCTGTTTGGATCTACAAAATGCCTGCTCGGTTTCTAAAATGACCGAAGTCTAACAGACTCTTTTGTGTACAATAAAGCGTGGCATCCCAAAAGTTAAACTAATAACATTGCAGAATCAAGCCTTTTGAAGTAAAAAAGAATATATATCTATATCTATATCTATATATCTATATCTATCTATCTATCTATCTATCTATCTATATATCTATATGTGAATTAAGACAGTTTGTTCAACCTTAATTTGCAAATCCCTAAAAAGATCATTAATCATTCAGTTGCGTAAGCTCTCAACCAGGAAGCCATATCATGACTCCACAGCAGCTCTCAGCTCTTCCGCCAAAGTATCAGAGAGGCAGCTCACGGCAGTTATATTATCACCAGAAAATCTGGTGGCTATTGCAAAGTAGAGTAACAGCTCCACAAGAGTAAAATGGTGATAATCATGAGAGACAATACTGAAGGCAAATCCAGGCCTCGCAGATTCACCGGTTTGTGCTCACAGTTATGCCCAATCTAAGCCTACACTTTTTTGGGTAGAGATGATTTGAGACTGTCTTGGAGCTCCCTCTAGTGCCTTACTGGTCTAGTGCAAATAGTGTCCAAAGTAACAGGAGATGTCCAGAAGAAGGGGTTTTATTGGAGTGAGTCTTAGTAAATAGAGTTAACCACAAGAAAAAGTTTTTACCTCCTCAGATTTAAATTATTTTACCTGGAAGTTATGTGCTGACTTCCTATGTTAAATACATTTTAAAAAAGAGCCTTTCTTCATTTACTTGACAACCATCTGTTATTTTCAGGTAAAACAAGGAAACTTTTGTCTCAAACTGTAGTATTGGGAACTGAAGCTGTAGTAAAACAGTTGCCTCTTGGACCTATCTGATAGTTATAGTACTGAATACAGGTATTCATCTTTGCAGTTGTGTTCTGTTTTAGGGCCCTTGCTACAAGAAAGACATAGAGTTGCTGAGGCGTGTCCAAAGAAGAGCAATGAAGCTGGTGAAGAGTCCAAAGCACAAGTCTTATGAGGAGCAGCAAAGGGGTCAAGGGTTATTTGTTCTGGAGAAAAGGAGACTCAGGAGAGACCTTATTGCTCTGTACAGGTTGTAGTGAGGTGGGTGTCAGTCTCTTTTCCAAGGTAAGAAGTGATAGGATAAGAGGAAACAGCTTCAAGTTGCACCATGGGAGGTTCAGATTGGATATTAGGAAACATTTCTTCACAGAAAGGGTTGTCAGGCATTGGAACAGGCTGCCCAGGGAAGTGGTTGAGTCACCATCCCTGGCGGTGTTTTAAAGACATGTAGATGTGGCACTTAGAGACACGGTTTAGTGGTGGACTTAGCAGTGTTATGTTAGTAGTTGGACTCGAATATCTTAAGGGTTTTTTTCAACTTAAATGATTCTATGATTAAAAGAAGGAATATTTAACATAAATTATTGGAATTGCTTTGCTCTACTTTCATGATTTCTTTGTACTCTTTGGACTTCTTTGTTGATTCCACAGAACTGCTGAATCCTAAAAGGCTTATTTGATATTGGTGGCTATGGGGCAAGTACTTGCAAAGCCATTCTCTGTAAGAAGCCACAATGTAGAAAGTTTGAGGTGACTAACGAAGGTATTTCAAATTGCACTAACCTGAGATCAGCTGGTCTTCAATTACCCATTATGATATCTTTTGATTTCTCTTTCTGTACCATAATTATAATTCAATCAGTGCTGTAAATCATTTGGCTTCATTGACAGACAAGGATAGACTTCTCTGAAGACTGCAGAAGCTTGCTTTTTGTTTGCTTTTTGTCGCTTGGGAACTGTCCAGTTTCTCCAGTTTGATGTTATAAAGAAATAATTTCAACCATTGCAGCCAAATATGCTGCCATTTGATGGATGAAAAGAGAATTTTGCTATGTGTGATGGGAGTAAACACTCTATACAAGTATCTGTTGACTCAAATCAATGGGACCATGTATTTTGAACCAATGTTTGGAGCAAAACTCATTTGTACTTATTTGTTTATTTTCTTTGGGAACATTAAACTCAGAGTATCTGTTGGTTCAGACTTTGGTTGCACATGTTTGTGATAGCTGGAAAATTAAAAACCTCTTGCCAAGGTAAATAGTTTTCACCAAAATTAATTGTTATCCAGGAATCTGAACCAGCAAATTCTTTCTGCTAGCATTCTAGCATTCTTGGGCAACAACAGTGAAACCTGCATGCAGAAGGAAAACAAAAAAGAAAAAAAAGAGTGACCATGATGCTCTTGGCACTTCATTTTGTAATTTATTGTTCTCTTACCAGCTTGAACCTTCAGATATTCCTGTCAGCGTGCTAGTATGGGACACCTCATTGAGTCTGTCAAGTCTGTATTTCAACAACAGATTTCAGAGTCCTGACCACATGTTTGGATCTCACCTGCAAAACTTCAGTTAAATAAGCTATGGTCTCTTGAGAGATAATTGTCTGCAACATGAGTTATTTTGAGTATTATGCTAAATGCAGTGTAACTCCATTGCATTTGTAATGCAATCTCAGGCTATAATATTAAGTATACAGGAGAATTTAGAAGATATGCTGTAACTCACATCATTATTGAGGAATTAAAACATTTTGGATAACCCTGAATTTTAACTATGGAAGTAACCATATGAAATCTTTGCTGCTATACAGGATGTTTCAAAAAGATGGACCGAATTTGAAATCACTACATCTCTGCAACCACGAACCGCCCATGAATGAAGCTCTTACTACTTGAAAGGGCGGGGCACGGAGTTTCAAATGGTCACCACTAGGTGCCTCTCCCAGCCCACAAACAGCCCCGGCCTCATTGCAACATGTTGCCGTCATGAAATACGCTGCTCTGAAATAGGGTCCATCTTTTTGAAACACTTTGTGTATTACTGTGGGCCAAGCAAGTGTAATGAATCTATCACAAAAGGCAGAGTAACTTCTGTCCCCTCTCTCCCATGCTCATTCTATTCCATCGGAATGGCTGTGAGAAGGACAAAAAATTCTTTGACTTCACAATCATTTTGTCTGATCTTCATTGCTGAGACATAAGTCTGCCTCTGCATCAGAGAGGCTTGTGGCTCACTTGGCAGACTATCTACAATCTTTTTTTCAGAGCTGTATTAGGTATCTTTCCTCGCAGACTTCAGTTGCTGGTTGGAAGCAGACTCACTAGCGGGCTTCCACAGGGATCCACCCTAGGGCCATCACTCTTCAGTGTCTTTATAAATGACTTGGATACAGGACTTGAGGAATTGCTTAGTAAGTTTGCTGGTGACACAAAACTGTGGGGAGCTGTCGGCACTCCTAAAGGCAAAGAGGCCCTGCAGAGGGATCTGGACAAACTGGAGAACTGGGCGATCACTGACTGCATGAGCTTCAACAAGGGCAAGTGCCGGATTTGGCACCTGGGACACGGCAACCCTGGCTGTACATACAGACTGGGGAATGAGATGCTAGAAAGCAGCTCCATGGAGAGGGATCTGGAGTTTCTGGTCGACAGCAAGTTGAACGTGAGCCAGCAGTGTTCCTGGCAGCCAAGAGGGCCAACCGTGTCCTGGATGCATCAAGCACAGCATTGCCAGCCGTGTGAGGGGGATGATTGTCCGCTCTGGTCTGCACTGGTGCGGCCTCACCTGGAGCACTGTGTGCAGTTCTGGGCATCGCAAGATAAAAATGTATAAAGCTACTGGGGAGTGTCCAGAAGAAGGCTACAAAGTTGTTGAAGGGTTTGGAGAGGAAACCATATGAGGAGCAGCTAAAATCACTCGGTTTGTTCAGCCTGGAGAAGAGGAGACTAAGAGGAGACCTCATCACCATCTACAGCTTCCTCACAAGGGGAGAAGAAGGGGCAAGTGCCAAACTCTTCTCTTTAGTGACCAATGACAGAACTTGAGGGAATGGCAGGAAGATGTGCCAGGGGAGGTTTAGGTTGGACATTAGCAAAGGTTCTTCACCCAGAGGATGGTGGAGCACTGGAACAGGCTCCCCAGGGAGGTGTTACGGCCCCAAGCCCGACAGCATTCAAGAAGAGTCTGGACAATGCCCTCATACACATGGTGTGAACTGTGGGGTTGTCACATGTAGGGACAGGAGTTGGACTCCATGATCCTAGCGGGTCCCTTCCAACTCAGGACATTCTATGATTCCATGATTCTGTGATTCTGTTTTTTCTATCTTGCTAGCTGAACAGGGAAGTCACAGCATAGCACAGGTATTTAAAAAAAAGTTAAATAACAACTAGTCTGAAACAGTTGCTACAAGCATGTCTTGAAAGGAAGACTGGCAGAAATCTTGCACTGTCCAGTTTTTTTCTTTATATGCAGGATTTCTTGTTGGTGACTTGCTTAACAGATTTCTGCTTCACAGTTATGTGAGTGGAAGCATACAAGACTTGCAGCAACTTTTAAAGCTGACATTTTGAATTATTTTCAGTAATGTTCATGAAACCTTTTTCTCACATCTGGGCTTCTGTGTTGACCATAGGCTAGCAAGAATTGTCATGTTGTTCATCCTGCAATGCTCTTTCAGCTTTTGTGTATCCATAAAGGAAAAAGTGAAACATGGTGAAGTTCATTATGAAGAACTGTAAGAAACAAATTGAATAATGCTCCCATTTGAGCCTACTGCATTCTTTCTTGGATATAAATATTTCTGGTTCAAATTCTTCTGAAAAGAAAGACATCCATCTTTAGCAGATGTTGCTGAAAAGAGTTAGAGTTATGATTGAAATTGCGATAACTTAATCGGACATGGTGGCAAGAAAATGGTTGTATTTCAAGAATTTAATTGTATCATCTGTCACACAAAATGCTATCCCATCTTGTAACATTTCAAGTTTGTTCTACTAAAGCTTGTTCTTCCTGTTACCTTTAAGTTTCCATTTCCTTTTCACATAATGGAGAAAAGTGGGCAATTTCAGTATTTAACTACTCTGACCTATTTTAGATCTTGATTTTAGGCTAAGATGAGCATACCATTGCGTCTGATTGCATAGAGTCAATTCACTTTGCTGAATGTTACATTAAATAACAGAGATCTTTGTGTCCAGTACAAGTTATCAATACAAACATGCGCCCAAACACATTCCAGTGCCCACTGAATTCATGTTTGACTGGGACTTCTATGTGGAAAAATATTTTATTTTAGGTTCAACATCAACATTTCAGTTATATGTCATCACTATTTCTCTTAGGCAGTTTGCATTTTTAAATAGTGGAATTCAGTTTGTGTAGCAACATTTATGGAAGGACAGCTTTCCATGTTGTGTACCATAAATTTTCTGTCCAATTACTTTGAATTTAAAGAAGATATTAGAATTTTAGTTCTTCAGAATGGTTTTTCTTCACATTAGTGTTCCTAAGATTGCTTATAAAAGTTATACTGAGCAGGACCTAGAACATGAGAATCTACCTTTCTCCCAGGCTTTCTGTTGTTTCTTCTCTTTCTGACTTTGTGAATCTTGATGCTTACCCATTGTGTAGTCTCAAATGCAATGGGAGAGTTGGAAACAACTTCTTGTAAAACGTACTGTATGTAGTCTTGTTTTCGTCAAGACAACGTCATTGCATATAGTAATGACAGTAGAGTAGTAACTCATGGTTGCATTTTTTTTTTATGTTTTATTTGTTTGCTTTCCCCAAAGTAGTGATGGCAATAATGGTAGTTCCCATGATAACTCTGTATATTGAACACCTTGAGATATAAAGATGGCATACCAGGTGCTAAAGCTGGTGTCTCTAGTGCTCAGTCAGCAAGAAGAACTGGAGAAAGGGTGCTGAATGTTATATTTTCTAAAGCAGCAAAGGGAAGTAGTGGCACAAGGGATGCTTGAATCTCTTATTGCCAGCAATATGCCCCTGCAGCAGAGAAGGCCAACAACTCTTTCAGACTCAACAATTCTGTGATTCATTCGGATCATCTGTAACAGATGTCTTTTTATGTGTATCATTTACCTTTAAGCACAGATACAAACAATAGCAAATGTATACAACTATATGTATATGAATGAAGAAATAATCACACTGATGCATATCAAACTGGTCAGATTTACTTCAGGAAATTATTTTGGAATAGGGGAAAATCTTTTAAGTCATAAAAGATCCCCCAAAAACCCCAAGCTCCAAAAATAATGTATAAACTTACTCTTTCAACAGTGACTCAGATCTCAGATTTAAAAATGAATTGTCCAAAGTGAAAACTCATAAGCAAAATAAAGGCTGAGGAAGAAGTTAACTGGGGGTAAAAGAAGCAGTCAGCTGGGGGGTGGTTCAGTCTCTCGGAATAACAAACCATCAGCCACTCTTCTGTATCTGTGATGCAAGGAAAGATAGTTTTAATGCTAAAGTCTACTTATTGACCTAGCTGTTTATTATTACTTATTCTAAACTTTTTCTTCTGGGATTTCCTTAAGCTCTGTTAGCAAATATAATCCAGAATTAAACATTTGTACCTCATTTTCTCAGAGAATGCCTCGGGAAAGTGATCGTGGATCTGTAATCAAAGCAAGAGTGGACGGGACTTTGTGTACACACACCAATTAGGCTCTGCAGATGCGCATGTATATTTTTTTTCCTGTGGCTGGCACTGTGATAGATTTTTAATCCCATAATAGATTTATGGGTGGTTAAATGCCAACTAATCATTAAACTCAGCATGTGCTTCCTCCTTGATTGCCAAGTAGTGCATTTCCTTTGAAACACACCCTCATGATGCACGTATTATTCATGCACAATGGTGCAGAAGGGAACAAGTCAAAAGCTGGAAGTAAGAAGGAACGTTTTTAGCGGTAGACTTAGCAGAGCTGAGCAAAAAACTCAAGGCTTTCCACAACCATTGTAATTGTCCCACTCTTTCTGAGCTAAGAAGTACGGAAGTAGGGGGTTGCAGTAATGCAGGCTAGCAAGGGTTCTTGTGAGCTAGTAACTGTCACTTGTTACCACAGAAAACACTACCATATAAATCCTTTCATGATCACAAGTAAGACAGAGGAATTGGCATAGAACTGGGAAATGAAAGAGCTTTGTCAAGTCTGTGGGTTTTAAATCTGCAAAAATATTTTTGCTATTTCCCACTTGCTCTGACTTTAATGTGAGATTTTATGGACAAAGGTGTATACAATCTATAGGAACTTTTTCTCCAAAGCAAATTAAGGTACTTTAAACCAGTTATCCCATGGCTTAAATGCCAAGGAATTAGAATTTCTGGAATGCAATGCTTGAATAAATAAATTCAGAAAACTGGAAATAATTTGGAGTGAGATATTTGAAATGTAACCATAGCTTCTGAGGAAAAGGTCAGCAAGGTGGTGAGAACTCTTCCCAAGTCCATTAAACTGCCCGATCTTATCCATTAAGCTGATCCTGCTTGCTTAGCATATTAAATAACTTCAAACAAACCAGCCCTGTCAACCTAAATCGACCATGACCAACAGGACTAAACTAAATTTTCAATTTAAGAAAAATTACTAATACGTGTGATAGGATATCCCCTCAGAGCACATCCCTGCAGCCCACTGTATCTGTTACAGCATTCACGACAAGGCGGTTCAGCCAAGGTACCCGCACGATAGCCCTGCTTGGGGGAATGCTTATAGCAGATGGTGGAATGGCATTAGCAAATGGAGGGCTAAACACTTTCTCCACTTTGACAAATGCCGTGAGAAGGCCATCAATCAATATTTAAGCTTTCCTTCTCATCTCTCCATTCCTGATCTACGGGCCAGATAACTGTAGACCTGCTTTATGTGAAAAATGAAACCTCCTTGGGCTCCTAAATTGCTGCCCTTGGTCTTGACCAAAATTGCCAGCTTTCTAATAATCCCTAATGAACAGTCAGTTAATTACTGAATTCTGTTGAATTTCAACTGTGTCTGGTCAAAACATTAGATACAGCTGCGTAAGGGATATGAGGGATTTTGGAACCTGTGGAACCTAGATTTGGAAAGAGGGACAAAACAGAAGGTTTGAAACCATCCCTCTGAAATATATGGAAAGTCCCGTTGAATCTCAGATTAATTTTTAGGAAGCTTGTTGCTTGCCAGTTTCTTTCCCCCTTGTCTTTCATTGTGTAAAATTCTTATGAAAAAAAAGTGCCTGCCTCAGTATTAAAATGCTTCCTGTGCTAGAAGGGAGCTAAAGAGACTTTAACAGATCTCAGAAATACCTGAAAATAAAACAACAGCACTTGAACTGTATTGGAGCTAGTCCATCTGCAGTTGGATGCAATATACTGTTTTATGCATGCCAAAAAAAGGCAAAAATTCCCAACATAAACCCGAGGTGAATGCCAGTATTCCAAAGTGAAGCAAGCTGCATGAAACATTTAAAGTCCATTTTTTTGAGACACAGTGACAAAGGGAATCTCATTTCAAACCAATAAGGATAGGCAAAAATAGAGTTTTGATTTCATTCTGCAAAAGGAAAATATTTACAAGCAAACGCTTTGCCATTGTGAAATGTGGAGCCCATAATGGTTTCAATATCCTTCTGCTTTATAGCAATAGTTTCCCTTAAGAAAGTCTGAAAGATTGAAAAACTGAATGTTTATGGGAAAATATCTGATTCACCAAAGGCTTATATCACATAAAATTCTTCCTGTGCGGTAGGCCAATTGCTGGAACAGATAATGGGTGTAGTCAGGAAGACTGGAGAAGGCATCAAGCCTGGGAAAATCACAGGAAAACAAATGGATCAATGACCTGTCTGTCTAACATTTACAGTGTGAACTCTTTTGCCCTTAACACAGTAGGGGATCTGGCCCATTACCAGTGGTTACAGATGTCAATGGGCTTCACTGTAATCCGTTGTACTCTGTTAATTTTCTCAATACAGACAGAATCTCTGAGTGCTACTGAGCTTCAATTTACAGATCTTCTGGTGTCAGGTAGCATGGAAAAAGGAAGGAAATATCTCCATGGCTACGCTTGTTTGGTTGTTGATTACTTGGCTGGAATTTGAAGCAGCAGAGACAGAATTTGGATCAGTCCTAAACCTTGGCTTGCATACTTGGGATCATAATCAGACAGAGTTGAAGTGCTATGAAGGTGATATTTACTTACAGGTCTTGGACTTTGAACTGAATTACTTAGCTGGAGCTGATAATTGAGGTGAAAGTTGGAGACCCAAGCAGCTGATGAATGATGGAGGGCTGTTTAGGCAAGGATCTTGAACTTCCTCCATGATCTTAAAAGTCAAATAGCAAACAGGCAGCATAGAAAAGGAAAACCTTACAATAAACAGTGCCTAAAGCAGGTTTAAGCTGTCCAAACCCCATCTCTGGAATGCATAGTAGAATGTGTGTGAAAATGTTTTGGTAATTGCAGGTGAGATAGACAGCAAGGGGCAAAGTAAATTGCCAAAGAATAAAAAAGAAATCAATTATTTAGGCAACAAGATGTCACAATATGTATAAGCTTTTTTTTTTTTTTTTAAATTCTAGAAAGAAAGGAAGGGACAAAGTTCTGAAATGTAGACTAAGCTAAGACTCTCACACCAGGGCTGAGAGAAAGGGAGGATGGGATGGAAAATAGGAGGAGTAATGTGTTGACTACTGTATCACAGAGAAGTTCCATCAATGAGCATTGGTGAACAGGCTTTGGGAAGAAAAGTTGTACATGGTCAATATTTGAGAACACAGTATAGGTAGGTATCAGTGCCAGAAAGGATTGGGGAAAAGAAAAAATTTCAAGCAGAATATTTTATATATCCTTTTTGGTTTTATGAACTTCTAACTTCTTTCAGTAAGAAGGCTCGATGAGGCAAAGTTAAATTTTCAAGATTCTTGCAGCTGTCTAAAACCATATTCTACTCCTGGTGCACTAAAAATTTTGAGCTGAGTGTGGTTATCCAGGCAGAATCATCTAGTGCTCTTTGGCACCCAGTTGTTGGTTTGGTTCTCCTGTGCCTGCTATGTATTATTTTCCTGTTTTGTGAAGATGTCCCAGACGCTGCCAGGGGATCTTGAAAGGTTGTAGTTAATTGCTTAGGCAAACTAATTGAACTGTTCCTCTTTCATGCCCTTTTTGGTCTCTTCTGTGCATTCTCCTCCATGTTAAACTGGTTTGTCACTATTCTGCAGGAGTGCCTGTATTTCATAGCTCATTTCCTCCCATCTCTCAATCTTATGGTACATTCCTAAATGTTGTCTTTCTCTAAAATTTGTCTTCTTTTAGTGGCATCTTCTATCCTGGTGCACTTGGAAATCCTCTCACTCTGTGGACATCAGAAGGTTGTATCGTTGTCGATGTCCAACCACAAATATGCTTCTTCCACAAAGTCTTCAGTTGAAAATACCCCTAAGTAATGGGGAGACCTTATCACCATGTTCTGGTATTTAAAGGGTGGCTACAAAGAAGATGAAGACTCCCTTTTTACAATGAATCACGTGGAAAAGACAAAAGGTAATGGCTACAAGTTCCTGCTGGGGAGATTCTAATTGCACACAGAAGGGAATTTTTTCACAGTAAGAGCAAGCAACCATTGGAATAATCTCCCCAGGGAAGTGGTGGGTTCCCCAATGTTGGGCACTTTTAAGATTCAGCTGGACAGGGTGCTGGGTTATCTTGTCTACCCTTTACATTTGCCAAGAGAGGTTGGACCAGATGATTCTTGTGGTCCCTTCCAACCTAGTATTCTATTACTAAGTAACGAGTCCATAACCCAGCATTGTGCTGGAGCTGTGTGTGGCACCTGGTCATCCTGCTTCTACTCCCATCTGAAACAAACGGTGAGTATGGTAGATTCATGGGTTTGGATACATGACAATGCTCAACAAACAGTGTTCTTAAATGTTTTCTCAAGAAACAAATAACTCCCAGGAGATTCTGGAAATTTATTTAACCTATTTAACAGCAGCCAAGGTTGGTGTCAAATTGTGCATGGACATCCATAAAAAGTCCCCAGAAAAAGGTTTTTTTTCCAGAGTTTTCAAGAATATCTATATTTGAATTTTGCCTCAAGAGAATTATACCAGGTGTTTTTGTTTTGTTTTGTTTTGGCTTTTTTCGATTGATATACACTAGAATGACTTAGTAACATTCACTAGTACAGACTCTCACATTTTAACCATAAAAACAATGTAATAATTGCAGCTCTGTTATACCAACACTTTGGTTTTCAGGGAAATGATGTAGGAGAGCCTACAGAAGCAAGTAATGCATGCACGTTACCCCTGTAATATCTGTATCTTTTGTTTACATTTGACATATGATTATAGTTTGCATTCTGTAGATAGGTTGCTATAATTTCTGCATAGTATTGGTGATTGAATTTGGTCATTGCTGTAATTGCCCTGTACTGGACGAAATTCCTACAGGATACAGTAATAACTATACATACCATAGATTTATTCAATATTTCTAAGTGCAGGAAGTGAAGCTTACCAAATACTCTTTAAATGTACAGTTTGACTGTACATTTACATGCCTGTAAAAGAAGGTCAATATGAGGAGTGGACAACACCTTCCCAGATCCTTGCTAACCTCTCCCTATTTCTAACATGATCTTATGGAGATAAAAAAGATCTGTGTTTTTAATATCTTACCTAAAGGGCAGCACTTGTAGCAGCGTAGAGTCCCTAAACAGTTGATGTGTAGCGGATATTTTATCTAAACGGGAAACTACAACTTCTAGAATCATCCAGATGACCTCTTATGTGTTTAGACTTTTCCCTGGGATTTTACTTCCCATCATTTGCCAAGCTACTAAAATGACAGCTTGAGGAGACTGTTAACTTGCCATACATATTCTGAGTCTATTTCCTGCATATTTATTTTGTTTCTACATTTCAGAGTGAAAAAATAGGCCAATAAATCACTCTAATGTACACAGATGTGGCTAAGATTACATCCCTTTCTTTAATATGTCTTTGCACGCTCTGATCCAGATTTATCTTGACCGGAATTTTTACTTATTGCAAGTGACTTAGGGGAAAGTCCATTCCCTCACATATGTTTACATGGTTCCTAGAACAACAGAACGTTAAATGTGAGTAGGGCCTTCGGGCATTTTTGTTAAGTATGGACTTTTATAGCCAAACTAATGTACTTTGGAGAAGTGGATAAGCAGCTACTTTGTAGCTTATTGAAGAAGGGGTTAACATTTGGAGGTGCTAATTTAAAACAAAAGAAAATGAAACAAAACAATAAACAATCCCCTCCCTGCAAAAGATCAGTGTGTAGAAGATAGCAAAAGTAGGATTTTTCTCTGTGTAAGCAAGTCCCCTGGACGCTGTTCTTCCTGGATCATTCTGTGGAGAAATTAGGTCACATTTGGCTAACAACACTTTATTGTCAGGATAACCTGCTCCTTTGGCCCCTCCTGCTTAGATGTGTGTGTGTGTTTGTGCCTGTGTGCACTTTCTCGCAGAGGCAAACTCACTAACAGATGATGTTGAGAACACTGCAAAGGAGTGGGGTGTTATTCTTTTTTTTTTGGTCTTTGCATATCACTGCAGGTGCTTTAGAAGGATATGGGCCAAAAGGTTACTGAATGTTTAGGCTTCTTTGATCTTGGCATTCATTTTGGTTTCTTTTTCAAGAAAACGTATTTCCAGTATGAGAGATTGAGAACTGCTAGGCTGTTTTGCAGACTCTGAAGTCTGTGTTGTAGAAAACAGCCTTCCAATAATAATAACTGTTCAAAGTCATTTCAAAGTAACCTTCTATTATCTAGTCAATAAGGGACAAAGAACAAGAATATTTGTTTTGGTTTTTGTTTCTTAATCTGAAAGAAATCCAGAATTTAAGGGCTCTTTGGCCTTTTCAAGAACAACAAATTTACATGTGATTTAGTCATATGGCTGCCATAAAGTTGTGGTACTGTGCTTTCTTAAGAGCTCCATTATCAGTCTGATATTTAAAATATCAAAAGTGACGCTGTAGTGCTGTGTGTTATTCCAAGATCTACACACAACTTCAGTGGACATAATCTTTTCCCATATACCCACACTTCTATGAGTGCTGACAACTCTAAGTCATTTGTGATTTTAAAACAGTGAGAAATATAATGCTCTCAACCAACCCGACATGTGTTACACACCAGAGATGTACAATGTTCTGAATAAACAATCCCAGTAACACATGTATAAACAGCAAGTGAATTCCCACACAGTGAGATATGTAACCTCACAGAACAGAATCAGTCTGAACTGGAGACGTTGTGACTTTGTAATTGCACAGTCCTGGGGTCAGCAGGGACTGGACCAGACTCCACCACAGTTTGTGAAACAAGGGAGTCTCTGCTTTTAATAAAGGCAGTGATGTAGAACCTGTGCCTGAAGGCACAACAGCTCATAAGTCTGAAAGGGCTCAAGTGGAAACTGAGGCACTTGAGATGGATGCAAAACTCCTTGAGGTAAGTTCTACCCTAAACTGTGATGGTACCAGCATTTCAAAATCAAAGGAGGATGTTTAGCAAGTTGAGCTAAGTGATAGCATTGTGCAAATGGAGAGGATAAAAGAGGGGAAAAAGTTCTGTTTAACGTCAAACATATTAGCATAACCTGAACTATCTTAAAAAAGACTGAGGACTAATTTTAAAGGAAAAACAATTAAGCACATGGAGGTAAAAGGAAAATAGGATGAAATGCAATATAAGGTTACCAGAGACTGATCTTGAAGTTTAGCCCAATATTTTTCTTTAATAAAAAATGGATTTTTAGACTAGAGAAACACAGTAGATTTATCTGGATTTCAGTAAAGCATTTGATATGCTGCCACATAGGAAATTATTAGTTAAACTGAAATAAATGGGAATTAGAAGAAAAATTGCAAGGTGAGTAAGGAACTGGCTAAAAAGAAAACTTCCTTGGGTTTGCTTAAAAGGGAACTCTGAGGCTAACAGGAAGTTACTAAAAGCTTTCATAAAGGATCTATGTTTGGCTAGTCTTACTTAGTGTTTTCAGTAGAATTCATTGACTGAGGAAGATAACAATGTTTTAAGAGCACCTACTGATGACCCAGAATTCTGATACTCTATGCTTGAGGGCCACATACTGTCTTTCAGGAAAATCTGGCTTGCAGCCAGGTCTTACTTGACTACCTTTCCCAAGGGAAGTCTGGGATGTGTAAGACAGCTGGCCATAGGCTTGCACTTTTTATCAGTGGAAGCAATGGTCACCTCCCATCTGGCTGAGATGTGCTGGCTCCCCCCCTGCCTGTCACTGGATACATGTTTAGCAGGTCTGAAGCTCCTGACAGGACATCATCTGGGGTGGTCTCATTACAAACTGTTCCAGCAATATTCATCAGAGCCACAGAGCAGCATTAGCTCAGAGTTGTGTCCTGGACAATGTGCTCAGTGCTCTGCAGGGCACGTTAACTCTAACACAGCGCTGTGTGAAGGCTTTAACATGGTTCCTGGGTCAGTCCTGGCTTGTGGCTGCCTAGCTTAGCAGTGGGACTCAGATGCAGACACACTCTAAGATAACCTGATTTGCTTAGCCTACCAAAATGAAGGCTGAGAAGAAATTGGATTATGCGGTAATTCCAGGAATGGAATAATAGTAAATTGTTTCCTTAAGTAAAAGGGAACTGGATTTGATAGTCCTTCCAGCCTCATGTCCTAAGCTTCTAAGTCATGCCTAACTGACTGTGTGGCTCTTTTGGCAACAAAGTCTTGCCAGGATGGTCCATGGCCGAAGATTGTACACCTAAATAATTGTTAAAGGTAGCAGGAGATGGAGATTTCTACCATCTTTGTGCAACTTTGTGCTGTTGGAGGAATCTCCAGGAGGAAAATTAAAGTGTGATCTAGATGGAACAGGCAGTAAGAAACAACATCGCCGAAAGTTAAACACAACTCATTGAGCAGTACAAGAAACAGTGAGGGAGTGGAATCTCTGCCTGAAAGAGGGTGCAGATGTACTGAAGGATCCATCGAATCAGCACTTTGGTAGAGAGGCCACGTGCCTCTATTGGAGAAATAGAGAGGCAACAGAAAAAGGTGGTCAGGCTTGTGTTTTGGCAGACTTTAGGCTTCTAATACGGAAAGCCATGGTCTGCCCTTATAAGCATGCTGTGTGAGTCTGCCAATGAAATTTCCATCTTAGTGATGGACACATGGTAATGGAGCTGACACACAGTATCTCCTTTGTCTCTCACAGAAGCTGAGCTTGTTTGAAATGACCAGTCACTCAGATTTTAGGTTCAGCAGAGTCTGTCCTTTTCACAGGATGAGAACAAGAAAAGTAAGCAGGCTGGAATTGATTCACCCACAGATACCAAAGGGGTGATAAAGGATCCATGGATATTGATGTTTTTTGCTTTGTGAGGTGTTACAGCAGGCAGTGAGGCTATCATCTTGGCAGAGGATGAAGATTCTAATTGTTTAGAGGTCAGCTGACACATTGGTGGAGTAAGTTAAAAAACCCTCAACAAACAGAATAGGTTATTTAGTAAGAATATAATTTGCTGTTGCTTATTTTGTAAAGTGAGATGTGTACTGTTTCTGGTTTCATGTTGTAGACTTCGAAGTGTTTGGGTCACGTAAGGTTTTATTTCTGTGGAGCAGTGTTGCACAAATGTGTGCTCTAAAGAAGCATCCTGTCCAAAGCAGCTGGAACAAGCTGCCAGAGCAAATGGTACAGCGCTTCCTACAGCTCTAGTAGGGAGGGTGGCAAAGAGTGTGGGGAAGCAGCTGGCCAGACCTTTCCTAACCACTGATGGATGACAGGTAGGTTCTGAACTTTAAATGCTGGGCAGGCTTTGGTTAGGAACTTGCCAGTTTTCCTAGTCAGTCCCTTTTCTGCCTCCTTGGCAGGCATGTAAAGGGTGGACAAAGGACTGAGGAGGCCTGGGGTTTCCAGGTAGCTGGAGAAACTGTTCATCCTGAGAGCAGGGATCTCTGTGCCTGGGGATGGGAACTCTGTGATGAGTTTCCAAGTGCCATGTCCTGGCCATTGCAGACTGCAATTAGCACAGTAATATCATGCTGGTTATGCAGAAGCCCACCACTAACCTGTTTCAGACCAGTATTCAGTAGTCCACAGCTGTTACTGTTACTATTAACAATAATTGTGTTCAATCCAGTTGGTGACTGCCAGGGATCTTAGGAAACACATTTCATTTTGGAAACACCTTATGTTTAAGAGTTTCTGAAACTAAATATGGCTGGCCTTAAGTTCTGTGAAAATTTTCAAGTGTTTGGCTTTTCCTCCCAAAGCAGAATGAAGAATATTCTGGTAATCTGGAAATTCTCACAGAATGGAAATTTATTTCCCTGGCCAGTTCTGTTTATGAACACATTAATTCAAGGACTCATCTCCAACAAAAGGCTTCCTAGCCTTTAATTAAATTGGAAGTCTGTGCCTTAGTGTCATCTTTCTGGTTTTCTTTACACAACCTATTTGAGATTCCTCCTACCTTCCCTTTCTGTTAGCTATGATGACACTTGGAATCCATTAAGAAACTGTAAGAATGCCAAGGAGTTTATTTTCTTGGGGGATTATATATGACATTTGAAGAATAACACTTCAGCAAGCAATCCATTCTCTCCTTTATTGAGATCACTTGCTTTTGACTGAATTATTAAAAAAAAGATTAAATAGTAAAACTGAATTCTTCTTATTTAGATCTTCCTCATGAATGTGATCTGCCACTCAGAATGTCTGATATGATGACGCAGAAAAGGACCACTCTTCATTCAGTGCTTAATTTCAGGCTTCCAGATTTGAAAAGCCTGGCCTGCAGTAACAGATATTCATTCTTTGTGCACCTTTCAGAAGACAAGTCTGATTGTCTTACTTTGTTTTTGACTCATTATTCTCTGTGCTTTGTTTTTGCCAAATGTCAAAATATAGCTGTTTCTCTGCTTCAGGGATACATTACACTAAACACACTGGAAAAAAAAAAAAAAGACAAATGATATAATACCCTGGAAAAGAGAAAGAGATTTGGATGGTGCTGGGGAAAAAAAGAAAAAAGAGAAAAGAAAAAAAGAAAAAGAGTGACCTTGCATCATACAGCTGGCAAATTCTGTTAAGCCAACAGCCAGCTGGTTAATACGGCTTTACTCTCAACAAACCTGCAGCAATGCTATTACAGTTTCACTACACCGTTTATGAAAAGCTGAGCTAGTCTGGAAAGCATTACATGAAAGACAATTCTAGGAAAAAGGGAAAAAACCCTGTAATCATTGACAGTGTCAGTGTCTGAAACCTGGTTTTTGAATGTACATTAGAATCTGTAACAATAAATACTGAAGAATGGAGAGAATGTGTTACTTCCTGGCTTTAAAACAATAATACACTTTCTACTATAGCAACTACTAAATTTAGTTACTATGTCATCTGTGTATCTATACAGAAGGAGAGAGCAAGGATGCCTAGGATCATGTGCCTTTGCACATGTTCCATTTTGAAAGCTACTCAGGTTTGGCATGCGTAGTATGAAGTAAACAGTTATTCCTTGGGCCAGAATAAGACTATCAAGGCAGCCCGCTTCAGTACTGCAGCCATCCTGCAGCCATACCTGCCCTTCACTACTATGAATACAATATCCCTGCCACCACCATGTGTAGGCTTTAGTTGAAGAAGTGGTAATGGTCAAGGTGGCATCACTACATATATTTTCACACATGTACACACACACACTTTCACTGAGGATATACTTGCCCTCTGATGTGTGATTGAGAGTGTTTCAGCTACACTTTTTTCCCTCGTGCCACATATTCTGTCCTCTCCTGGTGTGGTGCCAGCATGGCCCGGGAGGGAAGTGGAATGAGACATTGAACGTGGGGTACATCTCAGGACAGCACAGTCACTGAGCCTGCTTCGAGCAGGAAACTAGTCTGGTACCTCTGGGGATGCTGAGTACCAGTTGCCACTACTGCTTCTGACACAGGTGACTGCCTCTATAGAGGGCTTGTGTCATCAGGTGCCTTTGCGCTGTATACTGCTGCGTGGTGTACACAGAGTAAATAAAGAGTTTTTGTCTCAGAGATGTTCTTCAGAGCTTACCACTCTAAATGTCCAGATGTTATCAGTTCTGTAAACACTGTCTTGCAACTACATGTAATAAAAATCTACTGTTTCTAAGCATTGTCCCACTTTAGGTATAAAGAAATAAGGAGTAAAGAGGTGGGCACAGAAAATGATTTCTAAAATAAAGAGCTACCATCTAGAACAGTTTGATACTTGGAAAAAAAAAATGCCATTTTGAGTTTCTCCAGGTGTATTTCTGCCATTCATCTCTCATAATCAAACTCAAAGGCTTTTGAGATCTTTAGATTTAGGGTGAAGCAAAACAATACTTTTTTTTTTTTTGGTTGACTGAGAATTATAACTTCCTGTCTACCTATGACATTCAAATGCAAAGTGTCTAAAATGAGATAAGCAGTAACACAGCCTCCCAGGGTTTTTACCAGTTCTCCTCCAGTTCACTACTTGTGATTAAACTTCACTAAAGACTAACAGTTTGATAATCTTTAATGTGTCTAGACTGCATTGCTGAAAGTTTCCAGTCACACAAAAACTTAAAGATCACTGCTTCTCAAACAAATGCGGATGGCTAAAGTGGTGGTTTAGACACTTAAATCACACGATTGCTTTCTAGAGTAGTGCTCTAGCCCTGTGTTTGCTGCATGCCCATGAGAAAGACACTCCAGGTCCCAGCTTGAGCCCTTAGAAGCTCTAGACTTGCAGGAACACAGAGAGACTTTAGTCATTACACATCTTTTGAAAAGCTCAAGTGTGAGCTCTTTTGTTGGCTTATGAGGCGATGGGAGGAGTTCATTAGATTTTCCCTGTGCTGTCTGAGCTGAAATACCACATCATAGTATTGATGTGGAATTATCATGTAAGTGTATGGTAAACCAAAGCTGGGTTTGCTTAAAGATGCATGAGCACATCTGGGGTTTTGTTCAAGCCCTACCTCATTGTCCTAGTTGTAACAATTGCTTGTTAAATGTTGTCGTGTGCCCAGTATAAAGCATTGTATTTGTTTCTGGGATCTTGCTGTCCTAAGAGACTCTTAGTCTTTCTCTGGGACAGTAAGACGAATCACAGAAAATACGGTCTATCCCAGTTGTATTCGTCTGGCAACCATCAAGGACTCCAGAGGGAAAGCAATTCAAACACATGGGCAAGTGCCTTCAGGACAGAAAAAAATGTTAGTGGGGATTTAGACCATTAGTATCTTTGAAAATCTACTCTTTTTAGATGTAGCCTATGCTGCAAGATTTGTGAACAGTTTTGTCCAGCTGTTGGTTATGAACATTCGCTCTGTAAACAAAAGACACTCTCGTGCCGTCTTGTACGGTGTGCTCCAGCCAGGACTGTGCTTTGGGGCAGGCTCAGGGTGTGAGGTAAGAAGATGTCAGTGAGGAAATCTGCCCTGTGCTCAACTCTTTTACGGGAATATTTGCACCATGCAACTTGGAGTACTGGAAAGAGAAACACTGGTATGGGTTACACATTTGTCCTAAAGCAGAGTGTACTGTATAACATCTGGTTTGACCACTGGAGGTCAGTGTTTTGGAGCGGAATGGACATAATTTTCTCTGTCTGTTTGGTAATCCTCTGTTACAGCCATAAAGACAGGAAGCACTGTACTAGACCTTTCCATGCGTCATTGTGGTGTTTAATATGTGTCATCTTGACTTGACATGAGAATATGAATACATTCGGCAGCAGTCAAGGGGTTATATTTTTGAATAGTGTGAGAACAGCTGCAGAGAACATAGTTGTTACTCACAGATTCTGTAATAAAGTTGCATGTTGCAGAGTACAATCACGGCTTAGTGAGATAGATAGATACACTTTACTGATGTCACTAATGTGGCAAAATATTAGAAAAACCAATAGGAATAATTGTGTAATAGTACATCATGCTTAATCTAGAGTTCTGAGGCCAGCTCTATAGCAGCTTTGGCTCTTCTGCTTGTACAGTGCTCACTGGCCTCCCCCTGCTCCTCAGCTCCCTTCCCTCCTGCTGATGCTGAGAACATGGGGTAGTTGGGAAAGGAGGTGCATGTGCACAGTCTCTCTATGTTACTTTCTTCTCTTCCATTTTGCTGGGATTGGGATGGTCTCCAGATGAAAGTAACGGGTAGTGTACCCTACCAGCGGCCAGTAACTAGTGGTATATCTGAGGGGTCAATACTGGGTCCAAGCCTGTTTACTATCTTCAGTAATGATCTACATGGTGGAACAAAGTGCACTTCAGTGAGTTTGCAGATAATACAAATGTAGGAGGAGTTGTTGATATGCCAGAAGGTCCTGCTGCCATTCATACGGGACCTTGACAGGCTGGTGAAATGGGGTGAAATGAAGCTCATGAAGTGGAACAAGTGTAAGTGTGAAGTCTTGCACCTGGGCAGGAACAACTCCATACACCAGTACGTGTGGCAGGTCACCCAGCTGGAAAAACTCTTTGAAGAAAAGGCCCTGGGGATCCTGGTGGCACCAAGTTGAACATGAGCCAGCAATGTGCCCTTGCAGCAAAAGCAGCTATACGTAGCATTTGGAGGAGTGTTGCCAGCAGGTTGAGGCATGTGGTCTTTCCCATCTCCTCAGCACTGATGAGGCCACACCTGGAGTGCTGGTTCCAGTTCTGGGCTCTTCAGTTCAATAGAGATATGGACATACTAGAGAAAGCCCAGTGAAGGACAGCAGAGATGATTAGGGGATTGAAGTATCTCTCATAGGATGAAAGGCTGAGAGAGTTCGGACTGTTCATCTTGGAGAAGACTCACATGGCATTTCATCGATGTATATAAATACCTGAAAGGAGAGACAAAGAAGATAGAAACAGGCTATTTTCACTGGTACCCAGTGCCAGGACAAGAGGCAATGGGTGCACACTGAATTCCCTTTGAACATCAGGAAATGCTTTTTCATTGTTAGGGTGACCGAACACTGATACTAGTTGCCCAGGGAGGTTGTGGAGTCACCATCCCTGGAGATATTCAAAAGCTGCTTGGACACAGTGCTGGGGAACTAGCTCTATGTGGCCCTACTTGAGCAGGAGGTTGGACCAGATGACTTCCAGAGCTCCCTTCCAACTTCAGCCTCTCTTGCTTTTCTCCCACTGTCCTCTCTTCATTTTGTCTCCTGTCTCCTGAGGAGACTTATGCTTTCCATATTGCTGGGAACAGAGGCAAAGTCTGGGAGGACTGAGGAGGGCTGAGTAAGCATGAGTGCTAAAGCTGACTGAACTGAGATATTTGGTCCAGAGCCCTACCTGTCCTCCTGCTTCTCGTGGCGGTAGATTCTTATGGCAGCGGATCCTCTTGCCTCTTCTCCCACCCAAGGGAGATCAGAGTCGCTGGAAGCAGCAGGGAGGGTTGAAGAAGCAAATGGAGACTAGAGAGAACCTCAACCTCTAGTTGCCTGCAGATGTCTCCCAGCCCGTCTGTGCCACCATTATCCTCTCCCTTACTGGCACTCTCCTAATCTTTCCCAGCCTCTCCTTCTGCTTCACTCAGGAACACATTTTGTCATTCCCACAAAGTGCTATCATTGCCAACTATGAGGAAAAGTAGATGATTTTGTCTCTGTCAGGCCAGCATAATTCACATCTATAAAGTCTTCATCTGGCTTTTCTCATCATTACCATGTTACCAATGTAGTCATAAATAAAGCCACACCTGAGACATGCAGCCAAATTCTGCTCAGATTTTCACTGTTTCAAATCTGGAATATGTAATAAGTTGAATGACTTACTTCCTGATTTACTGTGTCTTAGGAGAGAAAAGAACTTGGCTTGTTTGTAGTGTTTATCATTCAAACACATTTTCTGTCAAATACAGAGATAGGTACAAGGAATGGAAAAGCATGCTAGTGGGAAACAGCCAGCATATTCCCGACTATATTTTTACTTATAGGAATAGATACATCAGCCTCAATTTTTTCTTTTCTGTCTCTCAAATCCAATAGTTATATAACTATAACTATGTGTGGTTTGTCTCATCGTTTTCAATTTCTTAAGAAAATAAGATTTTTCTTCTAAAACTTCATTTCTGATAGCTGAAAAGCACAAATAATTCTGTGTGTGTGTTGTTGTTGTTGTTTTAAAAGAATGACAAAAGCCAAAATATCTGGAGAAAAATTAAATTTGCAGTAGATTTTCTTTCCTGCCCATAGATTTTCACTGAAAGAAAACAGGTTACTCAGAAAACTGCCCAACTCACCCCTCTTTGACCATGGGGATATTTTGAAGGGCTTCTGACAAAATGAATATTCAATTTCAGCTTGCAAAAACAAAGGTGATTTCTCTGATACATTTATCCACACAAGAATCAACAGTCTTAGGGCTGAGGAGGATTAGACTTCATCATGTTTCATTGTCATTTTGTGTCTTCAGGGGCCTAAGTACATGATCACCTTGATCTTGGAATATCATTTAAGTTAAACCATAAAAGTCAGGTTCTTGCAAAGCAATTTCAAACACCTTTTCCTGAAAGCATCCTGCTCGGGAAGTTCTCACTCTATTTTTTTTTCCCAGGGTCGAATTTTTAGTAATTCTCTTGCTGTTTGCTTGACCTTTATGTTGGTCTCTCTCACAATTGCTTCAATCTGTTTCTGTATTTCATGTACTTTGTTAAATAACACCCACTGAAACATCCTGTGATTCATTAGCTTATTGTGTCATGGATCTTGCAAGTGGGATGCATTTAGGTGGTGGCTCCCACAGTTTAGTGTTCTGAACTTCAGTAGGAACTTCACATCTTTCTTCATTGAAAGATGACTGCCAGCATCAACAAAGTCCCCCAAACCACATCACAACAGCATGTTACTGCTGGTGACAGATGAAAATGAAGGCTGTTGATGAAACACATACTCATTTTGACAGAGCTCTGAAGGTTCCTTGGTCCTTGCTCTCAGAAAGTAACAAACATTTCTGGTGAGAGACAATTACAGGAATGAGTTAACTGGACAGGAAAACTAGTGGTACCAATGATGGCAGGATAAGAGGAAAGGTCTAATTCACTCATCTGGGTATTCATGGTGAAAAGCTGCCTGCAATATCATATGATAACCTAAAACAGGAACTTCTGCATTGTCATGCTGGGAGTATCACACGTGTAGCGCAGCCTTTCAAGAAAAACAACTTGAAGCAGAGTATAGAATAGTAGAGAAATCAAGCTACCAGTATGACAGCAGTTAAAGCTGTCTCATGTGGGGGTATGTAAGAAATATCAAAATTCTTCCACGTTCAGAGAAGGTTGTTTCTGTGCACTCAGTTGGAAGACTATTTGAGATGCAACTATAGGAAATTCATACTGAGACTCAGTATTTTATAAGCTTTCTCTGACTAAACCGAATGAGCCACAGCATTATGTTGGAACTGAATTGAGTGTGTCTTCTGGCAGCACCTCAGGTCTTTTGTAGTATAGTTCAAGTTCATCTGAGTGCCATGGACTTTCCTTTCTCCATTGTTCCTGGCACAGGGCAGCAGGTCACAGGGTGAACCAGTAAGTTACCTCTGTTACAGGACTTCCCACAGAGGCTGTACATATGACCTTGGGATGTGAGAAGTTCCTTGGAGCATGAAGGAGAAGTGAAAAGGAGGAGACAAAGGAGTGAATCTCCCACTGAACACATGAGCTGTGATGTAAATGCAGCCATTGCCACTAGCAGAAGGCAACCATTCATCTCTTGTGTGGAGTTGTGCAAAGAAAAGTATCATGACACTGAAAGTCACATTTAGTGCAGGAAATTAAAATCACCACATTTTGCTCATTATAAGCATCTAACTTGTGACTAGGTGCCAGATTCCTCAGCTGAAATTTTTACTGAAGTTTAAGCACTTGTGCACTTGACTATTTCAGTTTCTTGTTTTCCCTCTTTCCCATTTAAATGCCTTTTCTCTAAAGTACAGGATATCCAGAATGATGTGGCTAGACTTCTTTTTTTCCTCAGAAATTATATCACCTCTGTCCTGCATCACCTTCACTAGCTTCCTCTCCGTCATCATTGAAATCAGATTTAAATTACACTCCTGGGGGCTGATTCTTCATCACACTAGATTTGGACACATGTAGCTCACTAACTTTATTAGTATTAACTGTGATTTTAAAAAGGAGAATCAGATGCCCTGTTTTTCAGAGCTACCCACAGATTTGGTCCATCCTGCCTATCATCTTATACTCATGGTAACTCTAATACACTAAGTCTGTATGTGCTTCCATAGTTTGTGTCTGTTTTCTATCTTTTTTCCATAACTGGGTATTCTTTACTTCATTTGCTATCCTATCAGTAAATATTTTATGTTTAAGTCACTGTCTTCCCTTTAATATACCATTATAAAAATTTATTTTAAAGCTTGTGATTGAATCTGTGTATAACCTTTGCAGAAGAAAATGGTCAACCAAAGAGTGTTTCCATGAAAGGGGAGAGTTGACTTCATTCTTCACACCCTACCTCAAGAAGAGCTGAAGGCCTTTGGTCCCAAGGGACTGGATTGTTTCTAATGCTGGGCTATATAGAAACAAATTATTTGGATTATAGTAAGCTATGTGACTAAATTACTAATTATCAGGTTAAAAAGGATTAGATGTGGGACTTCCCAGTTGATTCCAGGCAATCAAAGCAGATGAATCATCAAAGAAAGAAATCCTCTTCCAAGGATACTTGTATAGAAATAGTACTGTGCAGTAGTAGTCTGCATACAATAGCTGTTTCCAGCTTTGGAAAACTTAGTGTTTCCATGCACAGCTTCTGGTGCAGTCAGTGCCAACAAGCAGAAGCTGTGTGTGGAAGCTGACAGCATTTCTACCTCAGGGTATGACTTCGTGCATAGTTGTATCTTCTGAGAAAGACCATGGAGAAAGCAGACAGCTAACAAAAAAATTGTGAAAGAAATGGATAGTGTTGATGTGAAAGAGTACTCACCCTCTTCCACTTGACTGAATGCCTTTGGAAAGAGCTCTCAGAGCTAAATCCCCCAAAGATCTGGAGTTTAATTTATCTGACCCTCACAGTAGATGCCCAAGTGCAAAGTCCTGATTCTCAAATTCCTCTTGAGCAGTTTCCAGCCTGTAGGCAGCTGAAGTCTGCAGGCAGCATTGTCTTCGATGTTCACATTCCTTCCTTACACATATATGTTTCTTTTATGAACTGTATTCAGCAAGGCTTTAGCTTTGAGTATCACCGGTAGTGGGGTGCCTGTCTCACAGTCAAGCATTTTGAAGATCCACAGGTTAGACGTCCCTCTGCCTGTATAAGCTGAGAAAATAAAAAAGCTGGCTGCAGTGTCAACATACCAAGTGCCACTGGGTTCTTCATCAAATAAGCAGCGGTGGTGACTCAGTGAGTATCACCTCCTTTCTTTTTTGTTTTTGAAATGCAATACTCAGTGGCTGGCACACTCTTCTGGGCTCTGAAAGACATAAGTTTACTTTCTTTTACTCCCCGATTGACATACCATGCTAGCATTTCTTGCTGGCTGCATGAGATGTTTTCCCTCATGTGCTGCCTGTTCAGTTCTGTCTGGAAGCACGTAACTCATTATGTAAGAAGCTTAGACTTTCAGCTTGTGGTTGATGATCCTACTCACCAGCAGGGACGTGTATAATAGTGCTTAAGTAGTGTTTAAGTTACTTTGTCCATCTAGCTCTTGAATATCCATCCAAGGGCTTCAGTTCATTTGCTATAAAAATTAAAATGAATGGGTGGGAAAAGATCTAAGAGATTTTTGTCCAAAAGAGTGCAATTTACCTGAAGAAAAAAATCGGATTTTCACTCACTTGAAGATATTTTAATGACTAAGTATAAGGGGACCATTAGAACAGTTGCAGATGATTTGTGTGAAATGGCTCAGTTACAGTAAGAACCACATGAACTTTTACCCTGAACTTAAACCAAGATCAGGCTCTGTCTTTTTTTTTTTTTCCCCGATGTACTAAGTTGTTTAGTTAAACTTTTGGTTTGTTTCTTTTCCTGTTCGTATGCCTCTTTAGCCCTTATTTCAGTTGGGACTAGTACTCAGCTACCACCAGGAAGGCTGACTTGTGAGACTCACAGCCAGGTCTGTTCTGCGTTGGCCAAATTTATCCCTGCTGCAGCAATAATAGACTTAAGTCAGCCTTCCCAATATTTCCCATTTGTAGACCACTACTAGATTTCAATACCTGAAAAAGGAGGTGAGCATCTTTCTCTTGCTGTCAGCAGAGATGTCAAAGCTCCTTTTTGAAATGAAGATTCTCTGTAAAAAGGGCTCTTCAAAGACCTTGTGTCAAGCTTTTCCCAGCTTTTCATATATACTGCATCAATCCTGGAGACCCATTTGGCCTCTCTACATTTCTCCCTTCATTGTATCACTCTTTTGGGCTGATGATCAGCGTGACTGAATCATTCTGAAAAACAGTAAACATGGAATTATAAGATTGTTTGGGTTGGAAGGGACACTTAAAGGTCAACTAGTCCAACCCCTCTGCGATAAGCAGGAACATCTTCAACTAGATCCGGACGCTCAGAGCCCTGTCCAGCATGGTCTTGACTTTCTCCAGGGATGGGGAATGAGGAATCTATTATAATAATAGATAGCTCTTCACAGTTTCCATTCAGCCTGGTCACCTCTTCATGTTTCCTTGTCTCCTTTTTAAGATCATCTCCTGTTCACCTTCTCTGCTCTTCATCCTAATTTCTTTCTCTGAAGTCTCTGAAGTTTCCTAATCAACAAAGCCTGCTTGACCAACTTGCAGAGAAATTCCCACTGGTAAGTCAGAAGAAAGTTGGTGGTGGGCTGCAAGCACTGCTGCAGACAGGGAATCTTACAAATACCCCATTCATTTTCATTGGAAGTGTTGACATGTACATGGCATAATTAATCACGGAGCAGCAGGGATAGGGAGTTTGAAGAAGAAACAATAATGGAGAAAAGGTACCCCAATGACAAGGCAGAGATAAAGAATAATGGATAAGGGGTCCATGTTCAATATACAACAGCCTTGCCCACGTACAGAATTCTTATAGTGCAGTGTTAAAGCATTACTCATTAATAAGTACCTCTCATTCACACTGGTCATCAACACTATATGAAATAGTCTGCTAGACAAGGAATACAAATGATCTCATGAGGATTGTGGGAAAAAGTAGAGATTCTCTCTTTTGATATTGAGGACCCAGAACAGAAGAGTTACATCAATAGAGAGACTCTTCTATTGTTTGAAGTCAGAAACCAGTTGTGGACAGGGAGGGGTGGGCAGGAAAGGACAGAGAAAGCAACCACTGTACTTTCAGCTGTCCAATATAAATTTTTCTTCCAGCAATGAACAAAGCTACTTCAACTCTGTGGCTAGAACTTGGCAGCTCCTATTTGAGTTCCTTAAAAAGAAACAAAATTATTCTACCATCTGGGAGACCTACTTGTCCTTCACCATTCCTTGCACATACACTTGCTACGTTACATTACCAGCTGAATATAGCCACATATGCATGCAAAGCTTTCCAGCTGAGATGCATAGAGACTCTTTTGCAACTGCCAGAATGGAGTCAGCTGTGCAGAACTACTCTGCCCCAATCACTTAACCCGTTATTGATTCAGAGGAAGGGAAATAGGGAATGGCAACAGAATTTTACATGAGTGGGGTATGGTGGCTGTGACTTAGTCTAGAATATGGCCAGTGCATGGTGATTTGAGACCACAGTCCAGCAAAGTACTTAATTATGCACTTCACTGCAAGCAGGCATATAGTCTCACTGACTGCTTATATTCTGAAAATTAGTCTTGAATGTTTTATTTGGGCTGGGACCTTACAACCCCGTTTCATAAAAAACACAGTAGGATCATGGATAACTGGGTATGAGTATTTGTATGTTGTGGGCAAATGCAATTTTATTCTGCTTGCACTCTGAGATGGTGGAACATGAACTAGCTCTGATCCACAAAAGGTGACTCCCATTAATGCTGAGTACACTGTACGTCACAGTGGGGCTTAGTTCCATGGACACACTACTGCTATCACATGGTTGATAACCTGCTCCAGGCAAGGACAAAGGTTGCAGCTGCCTGCCCAAAACACAACCTTCTGACATACCCTGCTGTAGCTTTACATTCAGTTGGCAGGAGAAACCTTTCAGCCTACTGTACTTCCAGTATGGGGCAAGAGCATGATTTTAGAAAGGTCAGGGGCACCACCAATGTTTTGATAACCCCATCAAAACTCACAGGAATTTTGGCTTTTCCTTTTAGGATCAGCTTTCTACATTTGTGAAGCGATTCACTAGGATATAGAATAAAGCAGGCTTTGCCTACAAGAATATAAACTCCTCAAGACATAGTACGTTGTTGCACAGGCTGGCATGAGCTGCTTTTGATGGGGGATGAATTTCACACAGAGTGAATATCATCCTTTTCTTTTTTTCACATAATAAGTCAAAGAAAGAGCCAAAGAAAGACCAAGAAAAATTGGTTTCATTCTCTTCTAACATAAAGGGGGCCAGATCTTCAGCTGGTCTGTATTAGTACAGTTTCTTGAACTCTTCGGAGTAATGATGATTAGAACCATCTGAAGACCCTGTCTGGGATATCTTGCTATTTTTACAAAACTCTATAAAATGGATCTATTCAACTCTCAGTAGCTATGAGAAGAAGCTATACTACAGGGTACATTTTAGCAACTAGAAGCAGGACAGAAAGAATGTGTATGGGATGACATTTTTTTGACATGGAAGGTAGCACACATATTAAAAAAATACTAAAAAAAATGACATATTTAAAAACTTTGAGTCGATGGTTTGGAAACATGAATTTTGGTCTGGCATCAACAGCATTTTTTTTTTAAAGTAGGTGTTCAACATTATTAATGAACCATTTGTTCAGCCTTTTTTTTACTAGATAAATGTAGAGCATAAAAATCTCTGCTAGATGGCTCTTTTTAAATGAACCACGTGTAAAAAAGAATTGTCTTGACATGTCAAAAATATGTATTAAGAACCTTTTATAGGAACATTGCAAGTAGCTATAATAAAATGCTCCTGGGCAAACGGATGAAAAATTTTGAGCTCCTTCCCTATTAAAATAAGAATGTTTGAAGTGTTAAAGTTTTGAGACCCACCATACCTAACAGGGATAGGAAGAGTTTTCCACTGCTTGAGCATGAAACAGATATCCCACTGCTGGCAAAACCAGTGGAAAAATGTCATGTTTCCCATGGATCAGTAGGAAGTAAACAAGCGGGGCCTAATTTTGAGGTCTAGGTTGAATTTCTATTCAGTTTGTACACAGACAAAGCTGTCACTAAATATGACGTCTCAGCAAGTCCTAAGTAAAAATGCCAAGCAGCTGAATGTCTCAAGATGTATTTCCCTATTAAATCCTCTAGAATTCTAAAAGATTGTGTGTGTGCGTGTGTATGTGTGTTTGTTAGCAAATACATCTATTTCTGCTGGCAGAAGTAGTTTTTCAAAATAATCTCATAAATTCGATATTTACCAGATCTACCATGCAATACAAAGCTTCTTAAGTTTTATGATGTTCATGTAGCTTACTGAGGGGACAGCTCTTGCACTGATATTAGTGTAGATTCTCACTGTTTCTTGGCGAAAGCCTCAAAGTTTATAAAAGCTATATTTCAGACTTTATACTTTCACTATACTAGTAGTCTCCAGACTGAAACTTCCCTTCCAATATATGTTCTTCTCCCTTCCAATATACTTGCTTAAAACTGTACTTCTATGTATGTACTTTTAAGACTTTGAAATTTGTGTTTAAATTAATTTCTCATATATTTCTACGCTTTTAATTCTGTGTTTGTTTTTCTTTTTTTTTTTCTTTTGCATTGTGATTTTTTTGGTATCCAAGTAGTCCTCTGAGATTCCTGGAGACAAATTAAGACATTGAGTGTGACGGTGAGGTTGCTCTTGTACATTCCTGCAAGGAAATAGATGAATATGACCGCAATGTGACATAACAATTGTCTGCAGTAATATTTTTTCTCTGTATCAAAAATGCATTTGTTTACTGTATACACACAAAAATGATGACTGGTTTTATTTCTTTGTTTTCTACCTTTATGTTTGTTGTACTGAAAATTATACAATTTATGAATGACAAAATGAGAATAATAAATACCATTCAGTTACTGTATTATCCAAAGTAATTAATATTTCAGTTAATCTGGGAAAATACAGTGTAAGGTTACTTAGCACTCAGGAATATGGAGTTTTTCTGTTCTTTACAGAAAGGAGAATTGGCTTTGGGTCTTTATTTATGATATCCCAACACAAACCCAACATATTTTGGTGTCCTGGCATCCCCACTGTTCTTCTGCTATGTGCCAACAACAATGGCAGTGTCATTAGCTGAGGAAGAAAGAGCAAATAAAAAGTTTCAGTATACGTGATGCTGATAGAGACATGACATATGAGGTATGGCTGTGCCTGCATCAGGACTGAGTCAGGTAGGGAATGCTACACTGACTAAGACTTTCTGAATGCAAGGAATAAAAAAATCCTGCATGCCTCTCCTCCTGGGTGAGGTTTCTGTAGTAGTTATGGAGAGCATAGCACAAAATACGATATTGAACAGGCAATTTTTCGTGCTTATGCTTACCTGAGTGAAACAGTGCTTTGTCAGTTCTTAGTTAAGAAACCGCAGGAAAATTATAATGAGTAATGTTTGAGTAACTTTAACTAAAAATATTGAGGGGGATTGTACTCTTAATTATAGCCTCTAGGGAAGGAACACTTTTCTTTTTGCTCCCTAAGAATTCTTTTCACATGAAGGCTCATTATGACAATAATTTAGCTGTGAAGCTACCAACAGGTTAGATTAAGAGCTGAAGCTAAAGTAATCAAATAGGTAAAGATACGGTTTGCCTGGGAGAACCAACCTTACAGTTTATATAAAAGCCCTAGTCTTGCCCATGATACCCTGTCCTTCACAGGAACAAGGATTATGCGTCTCTGGAAAAGGTTATTACTTGTATGGTTAACTAGTCTGTATGGCAGAACACATCTTGTGAGAAAATAAGCTAGAAACTGAATTGAAAAAAAGATGTCTGGATGAAAGTCCAGAAGGATCTACCAAGTCCCTTCTGGTACTGAAGTACCATTCATGGTAGATGAAAACTGAGGGACCACTTAGGCACAATGCTCATACACAAGCATCTGGTCCCAGATGGTGTCCATCTGAGGGTTCCTGAGGGAGTTGTGGTAATAAAGAAGTCTGCCTATCATCTTTGAAAGGTCATAGTATTGTGGGAGTTTCCTGACAACTTTTAGAAAGGCAAGAAGGATCTTGTCAGTCCCTGGGAAGGTTATGGTCTGTATCCCCCTGAATGCCAGTTCCAACCTCTTGAAGGACAAGAAGGTGTTTGGGAACTACCAGGATGGATTTCCCAGGAACAAATCATGCCTGACCAACACGATTGCCTTACAGAAGGAGATGGATGACTGGCTTGGAGAATGAAAGAAAAGTAGAACATATTTTCCTTCTTGACTTTAATGAAACCTTCAATGTGGTCTTCCATAGCATCTGTATCCAGAATTAAGAGATACGCACACATGGTTGAACTACAGGGCAGGAGGATCACTGGGTTCAAGCGTAGTGGTCAGCAGTCTGAAATTCAGCTGATGACTGGTTATGAGTGCCATTCTTCAGGGTTCAGTACTGGGGTCACTACTGTTCAATGTCTTCATTCATGCCTGGGAGGTGGAATGAAATTGACAGCATCAATGTGTTGTAAACAATACACTTGCAGGGCGTGGCTGACATTTAGAAGGATCTTGAGAGGCTCAATAAATGTACTAATGGAAACCTGATGAAATTCAACACAGAAAAGCACAGGGTCATGCACCTGAAACATAATGAACTCTTGCAAAAGGGGCTGGGTGCTGGCTGGATAGAAAGCAGCTTTGCAGAAATTGAGAGAGTCTAGGTGGACAATTTAAATATGAGTCAAAATGTGCCCTTGCAGCAATGAAGGACGGGTACATATTGGACTGTATTAGCAATAGGATAACCAGCAGGCTGAGGGATTCTTCTATTTGTCGCTTGTGAGACCACATCTAGAGTACTGTGTCCAGTTTGGGAGTGGTCAAAGACAAGGACAGAAGGAAGTGCAGTGGAAGGCCATCAGAATGACTAAGTTCTGGAACACATGCTGTATGCAATGGTGTGGGAGCTGTGTTTTGCCTGGGAAAAGAAGACTTGCTTACCTAATGAGTGATTGCTTATAGAGAAGATGAAGGTAGACTCTGCTCAGAGGTACAGAGTGAAAGGAAGAGAACCAGTGTATATAAGTAGCAGCAAGGGAAATGACAGCACTGTGAATGCGCTAATGCCTTAATGGCCCTGGCCACCTTTACTGAGGCCTCCACTTCATTTAAGGTCAGGTCTGAGCTATGTTGGAGGTACAGTACTGTATTCTGCTCTCCCAGCTTATTGGCTGGCTCTCCAGGATGAACTCCAGACCTACACTGTAGGAAGATTTGTTCCCTGTCTTGTCTTCTGTTGATCCCAGATGGACCCTGGAAGAGACTCACTGTCTTGCCTTGTGTGAAACTGTAAACTGACCAGTCCAGTTATGCCCACCCTGTTGATTTACCTTTGTTTGGGGAGCAGCCCTGCTCTTGCTGCTCCTAGAAAGGAAACTAAGTAGATGGAAAAAAATTTCTCCCCAGTGAGGGTGGTGGGATGATGGAACAGGTTGCCAAAGCAGTTTGTTAACTCTACATTCTTGGAGTTCAACTAGACAAAGCCCTGAAGAACCTGATGCTGTTTAGGCCTGGCCCTGCCTTCGGTGGGAGTTTGGATTAGTTGATGTCCAGAAATCTCTTCCAGTCATGTTTGTTCTCTGACTCAGTGGTTCTAAAGGGAGGAAGAACTTGGCTACAGAGGAGGTCTCCTTTAATTTAGCACCTTTGGTCCTGTTCTTTATAAATGGCTCAGATTATAGAATTTAAAGTCTGTGTTTCTCTCTTAGTAGACAGATCAAGTCCCAATCAGAGAAAAGAATTTCACACTCTAGAAGATCTTGGCTCAGGTGTTACAAATCAGTGTTGTTACAGAGGGAGGCAGCATTTCTGGGTGGCAGTGAAAAGGGAAGTGGTGGACCTAGTTTGATGTGTATGAACACACTGCTGAACACAGAAAAAAAATAGGCTGGAAAGCAATACAGTAACATCATTGTGAACCATAGTAAAAGGTCAAATAACTATTAATTCTACATTCTGTATTGCCCTTAGAATTACCGTGGGGAACAGTCCTGCCCTGGCAGGGACAAACAAGATGACCAAATATTTGGTGAGTCTTGTCCAGTTTTAATTTCTGTGATTCTATGACTTCTATTCATCATGTGCTTGATAGTAAAACATCCTTGTTTCCTCTTTGTCCTTTGTTCCAGTGAAGTTAAGGAAAAAAAATAAAATAAAATTAAGTGTTGCTATTAAAAAATGATGCCAGTAAAATTAAAGCAAGATCCCACTCAGAGTTTTGGGGATAACCCGGAGATGCAGGTGGAGATTCTGGATTTGCTGGAGAGCCAAAAGAAAGACTCAGAGACTGGGCAGAGCGCTGGAAAAGTCTGTTAGTGCAGCTGTGAGATGTGGGAAGACAGAGCCTGCAAAGGACAAACAGCTGTTAGAGTCAGACAGGAAAGCCTCTGAAAAAAAACAGGGTGAGGGGGGAGGAGAAGTAGTTTGATCATGGCTCGGTAAAAGGCCAGAGAAAGAGCTTTGTATCAGATAATCAGAATCTGAGTGCAGTGTTGTAACATCTCTGTAGGACAGAAAAATCAGCAGCAATCATCTGGTTGGTAAACATAGAGTAGAGAAGGAAGACACTGTTTTCTATCTACTTCATCATCAAGATTGCCCCCAAATACCCTGTCATATTATGACTCTGTCCTGTGTACAGTCCAACAAACAGAAGAAATATTAAAACTTGACCCACTACTAGCTGTCTTTTTAGTTGCCTGGGCCAGCTCTTCAGTGAGTAGCTAGTTTTAGGGGGACTATCTTGTTTCTTTCAAGGCTAGCAATACAAGTAGTTCAGCTGTAAGTCTAGATGAAGCATGTTGCAGTAGAGGTTGTGTTATCAGTCTTTTGAGATTGAAAATATTCTTTTTCTTGAGTAGACTCCACATGTTAGCTGCAAAAACTAGTGTAAGGACTGGTTGTAACTTCTCAGGACCTGGCATTTGAAAACGGTATAAAATGGGTCAAGTCAGCTTGCAAGAGTGGTTTAGCTTTTATTTTTATCTCCCTACTGGGAAACAAATGTTAAATATTAATCCTCAGATGAATTAACTGTTCTCTCCCATGTTGCCTTTGTTCTAGTGTGAATACTTTTAATCCTAATGAATTTGGTGAGAATCTGATTCCTTCCTTTGTTTTCAGGAGCAGAGATGCTGTTTGTAACTACAATGTGGAGACTGAAACACCAAGTTTTTAACATGTAAACGCCAAAAAAGGTGTGATTTCTTTTTATTTTAATAAAAGGATTTTTATTCTCACAGGAGAAATGAGTACTGGTAAATTTTCCTACACATAAATTAGTAGAAATTACAGTTTAATGTGGGATAGGTTTTCCCTTTCTTCCCTTTTGCTTGCTGGTCTTATGATTTATTAAGTGTTTTTGGGTACTGAACTGAACTGGCAATTTCAAAGGGTTCAGAATTACTTCAAGTCTCAACTCCCGTTGACTTTTGGTGGGAGCTCCATTCTCATCCTGCTCTCTACCCACTCCTTTGTAAAACAAAGACTTTAATTTTGTCCCAGATGAGTGCTCACAACTCTCCTACAGCCTAGAGGCATTGCTCTGCCTTTTGGAAATTATTGTGTAATGCATGGAGCTTGGTGTAAAGGCTCATGGTTTCTGTTCTAGAAGACAGCATTTTTTTTTTTTTTCTGCTTCAGAGGGCCTGGAAGAAGATTAAGGACTAATATTAGGGAAAGCACACATAGCTTTACAGGCTATGTGAAAAACACGTTTTGAACACAGGCTCTAGCTTGCTCCTGAGCTGACCCTTTTCATGCATCTTGTTACAAGCAGGAGTATTTACATGGGAGTTGGCGTCATGTGAAACTCTAGAACCTTTCCAAAGCAAGACCTCCATCCTATGGGCCAAGCTGTCCCTGGCAGGGTCTGAACTGGGTAAGCACGGCAGTCTGGAGCGGTGTAACCTTGGTGGTGCATCACTGCTGGGATCTGGTACTATTCAGCATATGGACCAACTATGTTGGACCAAAACAATAGCTAGCTGCAGAGACAAAAATCATGTTTCACGGGAGATGGCTCATATCAGCATATAAGTGTTTTATGGCTTTGACGTGGTTAGTGTTGCCTGAGGCCTACTAATCTGCCTTCTTGCTGGTGGCATTTAGGGTTTTTCTGCAGCAGATATGACTACGTTTCCTTACATCTAGAAACTTGGATCGTTGACTGCCTTTATCCTGGTAAATAAGATGGGGAAGGACCCATTCTCTGCCCCTGAGAACAGGAGATAGGACAAGGTTGTCATCAGAAAACCATGCACTCTTCCTCCACAGAGCACGATGGCCTCATCCCTGCCGCTCACTGGAACCAGTCTTCAGCTCATACTATTCCACAAACTACGCTTGACCCTTGGCTGGAAAACTACTGTTCCTTTTGGCATGATCCAAAACTGTGTTAATGTGCTGGACTTAATGCTCACAGCTATGCAGTATGTATGATTGTGTACTTGTGTTCAGACTCATGCCTTGAGGTCATTTATCTTACAATTTTAGGGATACACCACTGGGATTAGTGGAAACAGGATTTTATACCAGAGTTCCATGAATGAATTTAAGATAAAAGAACAGGAAAGAAAATACATTTCTTTCAGAAAAAGAGAACTGGAATCAATTGTCTCTCAATAAAAAGTATACAAAAGGCTACAAATTCCAGGAATAAGTTTAAAATTAGCAAAGCACCTGGAGCTCACATTTAAAATAGTGGAAAACTTTCAGCAAAACTTCTCTCCTGGAAATGTGATATTCTTATAATGGACAACTTTGTGTACAGTATTTATCATGACAGTTATTCTGTCTCAGGTATCGAAGACACTGATTTTATAGAGATTTTATTTAAGATCCCCGGTAGATGAACTTTTAAAATTCTGCAGAAAACTGGAAAAATCCCAAAGTTATATCTGTTTCCAAGGGAAACAGCTTGCAATCACATTCTTTTACAGAGTGATTTTTGTATGTTTTTGTTGCTGTTGTTGCCTTTCTGGCATAGTGGTAGGGATAGAACTGTACTCAATTAGGGAAAAGTGAAATCAACATTATGAAATGCAAAGGCATATATCATATGTGTGGTTAAAGAAGAAAAATGTCCATGAAAACACTCATTTTTAGAGTTGTAGAATTAATAATGCAAAATCTGTGTAGTGGACTTAAAAAATAGGACACCTGTCTATTTGAGATGTGTTTAACATAGTTGCGTACCGATGTTGTTCAGCCAAAACTAAGAATTTGTAGATGAAGCTTGTGCATTAGTGCACAGCGAAGAGCCACCAAGAATCCTGATGTACACACAGAGCTTTCTTGCTGGTGCTAGTCCTATGATTGAGTTTATGTTGGCAGAACACAGTTTGTATGGGGGCTTATTCCAGTCCATAGTACAAACTACCTGAATTCTGAACTTCCAGAAGTATAGTTTTCGAACACATAATTTGAAATAAGGAAAACCGAGTTGATTCTCCAAATATATATCAAAGTGAATGTTTATATAGTCTGCTTTTACTGAAGAAGCTGTTTCTGTTGATACTTCCAAATGAACCTGTATGGAGTCTCAATATTTATCAGTGATCTGATAGTACTGTTGAAAATGGTAATTATTTTACTTTCTATGCTTGGATTTTGTGATCCATGAATGCCAATAAATTTTCCATCTGTTTGGAAACAATTAACTGCATTTCTCTTTTAGCTAATATGACACAGCCTTGTGATTTATTGTAGATGAAGAATCAGAGACTATAAGGATGTAAACCCTCTGAAACAATCTGGTTCAATGCAATGATTATTAGAGTAATTTGGGGTCAGCAGTCTGGCTGGGGATGAGATGTACTACTTTGTCTCCCCTCACAACCTCCTTATTCTAATATATGTAAACCTTCCTGTTATTAAGGACTGATCATAGCTGTAATTCCAAAATATGCTTTTCACTAATCATCACTCAGGCACCATAAAACCAAACCACCTTGTAAATGTTGTTGATGTGGAAGCAAACTCCAGAACCTTTTCTGTCTCAAAATCCAGGAAGTGAAAATTTGTATATTTTTTCTGCAGCTTTGCTCTGTTTTCTTCACAGGCTACTGAGTGTGTTTGAAAGGGCATTTGAGTACTAGTTGCAAATGCACCCACAAAAATGGAACAATCAAAGGGAAATCCATGTGGTATTGTAATTATTTGCTGCTGTATATGGCCACAATGCTCTATGTACTAATGTCTTTTGAAATATCTTTGTCTGACTAACTTGGGAAACAACCAAGTGAAATTTTGTCTGAGCCCTGAGTTTAGTCACTGTTATGGTCTATATTTATGCCTGTATTTGGTGAATATATTTGAAATAATCCTGATACAAGTCCAGGATTGAATCAGGGGAGAGGATATGGTGCAAATTTGAAATTCCCAAAGACTGCTTATTTCCCTCTTACACTATATTGTTCTTTGGGCTTTCTTTTTCATATTTAGGGAGGGTTTTTTTCCTGTCTCCCTTCAGAAGCAAGGATATAAATGTTGTAATGTATTCTTGCCAAGAAAGTATTTTGGTAATTAAGGGAACATGTTTTGAGGTGGTAAAAGTCCCAGAAAAGGTGTAGAATACAGTGCATTCTGAATTAAACCTCATATTTTGGTGACAAGCTGTTACCTTTTCTCTCCTTAAAAATACTAATAATCTAAATACATCCTAACAACAGACATACTGTTTTGGTTTGTTAAATTGGAGAAAACAGACTTGCCTCTGTATATAGGGTGTTTCAAAAAGACGGACCCAGTTTCAAAGCAATGTATTTCACGACAGCAACAAGTTAGAATTACACTAAAAATTACAAATGGTTTAATGAGTTATCTAGCTGTAATCATTTGAAATCCTATGCCCTGCCTTTTCCAGTGGTAAGAGTTTCATTCATGGACAATTCATGGTTGCAGAGATGTAGTGATTTCAAATTGGATCCATCTTTTTGAAACACCCAATAGTTTTTCCTCCAGAACTGACAGAGATGATAGCTTGAAAACCCCCAAGACTCACACATCAGGAGTTGACCTGACAGCTGAGTGTGCATCTTCCAGAAGAAACATGGGCTTGTCTCCCAGATCAAGGATTTTTGGAGTGTCAGCAAGTTTTTAAGCAAGTTTTTATCTATGTGAACTGAGGAAATGGTGCTTACATTGTGACCCGATCTTCAGCAGATCTGCTATGACTTCTGCAGGGTAAAAATTACCCTTTGCTTGCAGCAAATATACTTCTCCTCAGTTATGACATCCAGTATACTAAAATCGTCACAGTGGGGATGTTTCTTTCTGAATGAGGAGTAAACAGAAAGATTTTGATAGGCTTCAAAGTAAGGTTAAATTTTGCAATGGTATAATTATAAAGGAGACACCAGAGTTGGGCTTTAACTTAGTATGACCTTCTAATAATTTGTAGTGAAGTCATGGAGTGTAAGTATGCCAGCTACACTGTAATGCTCACTATTTATAACCAAGTTGTTAGCTTGACTTAGGTAATGAAGTTCCATTTATCTCATTAAATTAGTTAACAATGGAGATTTTTTTCCAGTTCTTACTGGTAATAAACACAGCTCAGTATTCCTTAGATGGGATTCCCTTTTCAAACAACCAGATGCATTAGGAGAATGGAAGAGAGTATATTGTCATCCAGACTTGCTTGCCATTTTCACAGTTTTTGAAAAGTAAGACTTGGTACAAGTGTTACCAATAAGCAAAACATAGTTTGCAAAGGTGCCATTAATTAACATTAAAAGCTTCTTTGATGGGCCCTGATGCTGTGTCTACAGTAACGTGTACCCAGAGGAATTATAAGGGAAAAGTGCCATTATTTTCTTAAAAAAAAAAAAAAAAGTTCAGAATGCAGCATCTATCTTTTATAAGTTTGTATTAGGAGTAGTTAATAGTTAGTTTTTGTGCCTCAATTGTTATTCCTGTGTGAGGCGTCACAGCTGTGGGGATAACCCTGAGCATTTGGCTTCAGTGCAAATGCAGGCCAAGCACAGAGGGAACTGAGAGTAACAGTCCAGCAAGGCTGATGGAAGAGTGGTGAAGGAAAAGTTTAGCAACGTCATGGTTTATAATGATTAAAAGTGTGCTTTAAGAAGTTTTTTTTCGTGAATGTCTAATAAGATTAAAGGGTTTGACTGTGAAGTACTGGGAAGTAGTAATGAGACAGTTACAAGATTTTACAGGAATTCTGTTTTGAGGGGGAGAAGTATGTATTTGAAGAGGGATTTTAAAGACTTTTTATGGCTAAGAGCAGTAAGCAATTTTGTTGGCAGTCAAAACCTTTGGCTGTAGGTTATCAAGCCAATTTACTCCCTCTTGGAGAAAAACTCAAGGGTGGCAATTGATGAAATAGGAAAATGTCATGAGGCTCCTTTTCTAGATTCCTGTAAATAATTTTCTCTATGGGATATTTTTAAGAACTACATATTTGCTGATGTTAAGGCTACCTTTCCCTTCAGCTATATGACTTCCCAGTATCTGGGCAGAGTGTTCATCTCACTTCTCTAAGGGAGAAGGACATTTAGGCATTTAGGACCTTTGACAGTTGGCTCTTGTCCAGGGCCAAATGCAAATATCTAACTCTTCCCTGAGATTGTCTCAAATCCTAAAGTGTATGGGCACATCCTCTGACTACCCTTTTCCAAAGGCTACCCATTGCAGGGCTCGTGGTCTTTATGTAACAGATTCGTCTCGTGTGTACTGAGGGAATGATTTTACTATAAATTCCTGAGTTGCACATGGAAGAAAGGAGATTGATAATATAGACTGGATGACTTCTTGAGTTCTCTTTCAGACCTATTTTTCTCTGATTCTAATGTCACAAAAACATGTGTGGGAAGCATTAAAGGCAGCAGGGATGCAATGAGTTCTGGTCTTCATCGAGAATTTATGTGGGCTTTGCAAAATATTTAGGTACACATTAGTGAATGCTTTGTATTGGCAATGCTGCAAGGATTCTTTGTTGCAGGAAACTGAGAGCTGCTGGGAGTTCTGGCAGGAGAACTGAATAATCATCACAAATTCAGGTTCTGCAAAGTGACACAAATATGCAAGAGCATAGTCTGAGGGTTAAACAGGGCAGAATCAAAAGTGCTAAACATGTTTGCCCACTACAGATGTGGCTCTGTCAGGTGGAGAGCAGTTGGAAACCAAGTACTGGACACCACTAACTCCCAGAAATAAGCTGACATAAAAATTAGCGGGTTCATGCCCAGAGTAGTGCAGAATAATGAGGAGGAGAATGAAACCACATAGAGGAACCTCTAAATGACCTCTAAAAAAGAATTGCTTTGGTTTGAAACTGTATCTTACTCCTGCAGTTTATTCCAACTCAATGTTATTTTGCTCTAGGCTTCTTTACACGGTACATTTACTTGTGGCTGTTGTGTGATCACATTCTCCTAGTTTTCTCTGCATTTGCATTTATTTCTCACTCTCCCAAGCTGCTATGGCTCATTAATCCCTTTAGGCAAGACCATATTTGTGGGCAGTAGCTTGTCTTTGCTGGTCTTTTCTCTCGATCTGCTTGTGATCTTCTACTATTCATGACAAAACACTAAAACTGATATTTCCTCTGGGAATATGGGAAAAAAATGAATATGAGGCCTATTGCTTCATGTGTCAACTGTAAATAGACTACAAAAATCTCTTGGACAGAACAGATAAAATTATGTTACAATCAGTGGACATTTTATTGACTATGCTATTTTTAGATTCTGGAAACGCTTGATTTTTCTAAAACAATGAACAAGTTCAAGAACAGCATTCTTGCACCAAACTTGTTATGGACTATTGACCTACTTTTCGATCTTTAGAAGTAAGTTGTAAAAATGGTTATTTAGAGGTGAAGAGCAACAAAGATTTTCAATGGGAGTCAAGTGCCTAAAATACCCATGTAATTTGTTTCCATTTGTAAAGTACATGGTTAAAACTGGGCAGAATATATGAAAATGAAGTATTGGTTTGAGCCAAAACTTTGGGTTCAAACTGTTCAAACTCAATCATTTTGAAACTATAACCAGATTTAATTTACAGTTACTTTATCCCACCTCTTCAGAAAGGATGAAACCCAGAGAGTCAACTCTCCCATAAACAAAAAGTCTATAACTGGATTTTACTGTTTGAACCCTAATCCACCAGAGAAGAAATGATACAAAAATGTGCAAATGATGCAATGTGGTGCATGTCTTGCCTCAAATTTGCACATAAGGAGAAGGAGACTTAGTTTAGTCACAGGAGGGCCTGTGTCTCAGAATAAAGGTCATAGTCTCATGTGGAGAGTCTCTGGCTGTGTGCTGTGAACAAGCCAGGGCTTGATGCGGCTGTGCTACACGGAAGGATTTCCCTGAGACACCAGAGACAAAAGGAAAGTAAACAGAAGCTGCTCTGCCCTCGACCCACGCTGCAGGAGGGGCGTTGCCGCTGCGCATGAAGAGTCTGTGAACAGTGCCCTGCAGCCAATCACCATAGTGGGGGGGGATGAGTGACTGTGAGTGTAACCAATTGTAGCCTGCACTTGCCGCATGGCCTTTTGGTATAGAGTATATAAGGCTTGGAAAAACGTGGTCTCGGGGACATTGATATTCAGTGTTGTTTAAGAGTTCATTAAAGAGTACGGATGGTAAATTCACATTGAATTAGACTCCTTACTCTCGCCCGGCCCGCCCGTTCGATCAAAGAGCTTATGCCGGCATCTGGATTCGTCGAATTTGCTACCACTACAGTCTCACACAATCCCTGTGTTTGAGGATGCAGTATTAATGTAATGCTTCCTGGCTTTTTGCAGTCTGTGCCATGAACATTTATGAAATCTTTCAATTGCAAATTTTAGTATTATTATTTTTTTAATAACTATGCAATTTTTTTAAGAGAAAAGTATTGACTGAATGCTGTTAGCTTTTAAAAAAGAATTAATGATTCCCTGAGTCATGGAAATTTTGAGCTTTTTTTTTTTGTACCGGAGGGATATATCATGTTTCCTTCTCTCTGTGTCTAGCAGTGATTAGAATTAATATAACCTTGTTAGTTCAGCCTTTATTGGGGCACATTTCAAAATATAACCATTGAGCACGACTTTGCAGGAATAATAGAGGATGTGTGACATATTTAAATCAGATACGTTGAATCCAATCTTCTGCCTAATATTTGTGACTTCAGAGGAGCTACTGTGATTTGCACTGCCTCCACAACTGCTCATTCATTGCCTGCATGTGGAACCCAACAAGTTCACTGAGAGATCTACAGGTATCTTGGACTACGAGGATGGAGATTTATCTAAGTGAACATTCTTCGCAAACATGGACAGAGTGTTGATAATCGCTATTGTAAATTGATATAGCTAAAAGAGTGTTATACCTATGTGCATTTTTAAAGATCTGATCTAGTAGGTTTGACTTGTTGTCTGAATGGATGAAATTGCAGTAATAAATTTAAAGACTCTTTTGAATGTGTGGTTTCTTTATCATTTGTTTTTATTTCCTTTGTCTCTGTTGCCATTAGGACCTTTTGATATCAAAGCAGGAGAATAAAACAAAACAACAGTTTAGCACACACTGAAATCGAGAATAAGAATAGGCTTAACAAATACATAATCTGTGTAACTGACAACATGTGGAATAGCTTTGTAGCCAAGTGCCTTAAAACCACCTCTTAAATACAATCCTCAGTAATCAAATACATGCTAATTCAGAAAGCTCTAAGATGTTGCACTGAAAATATGTAGTGAAAGAACTTACTTTTCTTCGTCAGCTGAAGATACTGTTCCCATTTACTCTTGCTGCATATTTAAGACTATCACTTTCTGTCACTCTGCTGAATGACTTACTGGTGTTAACAGTATAAAATACTGTTAGGCAACTAGCCAAATCAATGCCTTGTACTTCTGGAAGTCAATCAACCAATTCCTAAAAGTATATATATCATTAAAAAGATCTTCATAGGTTTAGTAAGAATGCTTTACATTTTTTATAAGTAAAGAATGAAGACTTTTTTGGATTTGAAAGAAAAAGCACAAAACCAAAAGCAACCTTATGAACAAATTATTCTAATAGTGTTAGGTAGGAAATTTGGGGTTTTGGCCCTTTCCAGAGCATTATAAAATGCAGAAAGGACTGATAATCTGGTCCTGGGTCAGTATCTGTCAGCCATACCCAGTGTACTCTGCTCTTGAGACATACTCCACCAGACAGCCTTTGGGTTCATGTCTTTACATGCACTGTGGCCTGTGAGGAAGTATAAACATGTAACGCTCCTACATGCCTTCACTTCCTCGTTCAACATTTCAGTGGTACCTGAAGAGAGCCACACACTTTGTATGATTTGGGTTAGCAGTTCACATTAATTTAATCTAGTAGCCAGTTACTGGGAAAGAGGACCAAGGGATAAGGAAAAAGCCATCTGAAGAAGAGACAGGACTAATGAGAAGGTCAATGTAATACAGGACTGAGGCCAAAACAAAGGAAAAAAAGTGGCTGAAAGAAAAAAATCTTGTAAATAACGAATATTTCAATGTTAGTGTTTTAAAGAGTCAACTCAGGATTGATTCAGTTACCGTTGTAACGTCTGAGATTCCCTGCAGTATCTCAGACATCCAAATGCCACTGGCTGTTGTGGCATGGGACCCATAGGAGAGACATGCTCTTTTCTAGTTGAAACTGGAGTCCAGGTGGGATAAACTGGGCATCTCAAATGACTGTAGATACTTGAGAGTGACCTATATAATTTCTCTTTTAGCCTGAAATGGATGCAGGAAAAAAAGACTATCTGTTTTTGAGATGACTTTGACACTAAAGGCTGTAAGAGGTCTGTATGCAACACCATCCTCATTTCCTAGACTCTATTGTCAAAGGAGTTCTTCCATTAGAGGTGTACCATTGTAATTATGGAATAGCAAAAAGCACTCGGTGTAGCAAAAGGCATGGTGACATTTAGATGTGCTATGCATGTGTACTGTGAAATAATACATTGTATTATTTGTGGCAGTAGTATGATCTCCATGAGCAGCTGGCATTACACTGTCTAGCAAGGATCCTAGTGGTGTGAAAAACAAGGTGCTTTGGAAAAAGAGTGAGGTTTATAATATTTCTAATTTAGCCACTTCAGCAGCAAACTATATCAGCTTAGGTAGCTTTTGTGGAAAGATGTTATAATTGTGAGGCCTCAGAGTCTTTAAGAAGGTAAGAAAACAACAAGCACTTCCTTCTATCAGTAGCGCTCTGAACTATGACCCCTGGAAACCACAGAACCTTTACTTCTTTCTCATTTTCTTTCTACTCATTTCACAATTCCTTGTGTTACCGGAAGCTGTTTATTTCATTTGGCTCACTGGTCTTTGATCACCCTATGTTCATTTGGCTATTACTGCTTCAAGTCATAGCTTTTATGGGAAGTCTGGAGGAGGTCCTGAACTCAACCCTCTTGAGAATCTTAAGCTTTTTCTTGGCTTGTGAGGTAGAGCCATCCATGTAGCTTGTTTGATAGACTAATTTTGTCGGTGACTGACAAGGGTGATTCTCTGATTTCTTCAATCCTAGCTGAAAGAAGGGAGGAGAAGAAAGAACAGCACAAAGAGTAATACATGCTTACACAGTCAAGACAAATAGGGTTTGTGCCACAGCATGCCCAGTACTTCAGGCTCTTTTTCACCTCACTGAGGCATGTCTCAAGGAATACTTGCTGCTGTTGCTTTTTGCTCAACAGGACAGGGGCTTCTGTATCCTGACAATAAACACATACACAAAGTTAAGGAAAACAGATAAAACCTGCATGAGAAATTCTTCATCATTTCATTCCTGAACAGAGAACAAAATTAGCATAGCTACAGTGGCCCTGTATTTTTGCAAATGTCATTTTTTTTTCACATGAATAGTCCAAGTTATATATACAGAAATAAATTCATTGCTCTTCACCCCCCTCAAAATATGTGGTACAGTAAAAATCAACTGGTCAAAGTAGCCAGGCATATATCAGTGGTGGGCTTGCTGTTTTTAATTCTGGTCTTTGTCAAAACCCTAACAGTTCAGCTATCCTGTTATTGGACAGTTATTTAATGTTGCGATCCTATGGGCGAGAGTGTAAAACATGCCCACTCAGTGAGAATGATTTTTTTTTTAAAAAACCTCACAGCTGTGAAAATTATTGCACACATAAGTCAGTGGATCTGATATGTGGCTGAATGGAAAATGCATTTGCATTACTGTTGCTGTCATAAAACACCTCCTTAGTTTTTTCCCTCTGCCTTACACTGACAATTTACATTTTGAATATAATTTCCTTAGAGATTTGCTTTGCTTTATTAGAGAATAGCCTCCATCTATCTGTCTTTAATATCAGTGCATATTGGTACAGAAAGAAACAAAGCACTATGTTCAAAGTGAAAATAAACCTCTTAGGAGAATAAGAATAAAGACATTGCATTCAAATGCCATGACCTTCTTCTTATTCTTGATTCTTTCGAGGTGCTAAGCCCCCTGCTATGACTGGAAATCGAAGAAGCTCAAAGTCTCATGGGCACTGGCTTCTCATTTTGTTTTGGATGCAAAAATATTGTGGTTTTTTTTTCTTTGTTCTCTATAATATAGTAGATTATGAAACAAATGAGAGAGGCAACACTGGAAAGAGAAATCTTTTTATTTCCTCATGTGACTACGAAAACAGAGGAAGCTTTTCAAGGTCTTATTTTATAAACAAAAGACATGCTAAATTGCCTATATCTGATAATAGTTTACTTAACTAAGAACATAATTTATAAATAATTTTCACAAGATTTTTGCTAGACATGCAAAAACTAGAACCTCATCTTATTTTTATCTAAATATCTGAATGTAAATGACCCTTTATTCTGGAAAAGTAGATCAGACAAAAATATTTGCTTACTGTTGTTGCTTTCAAGTGCTGCTACACTGTTCAATAATTTGTTAACAGGGCAGCAAACTAGAATGGGGGTCATGGCCTTCTCAGAAAAATATGAACTTTGCTTTAAGATTCTCAACCGCCTAAAAGGTTAATTTTCACAATTAACAGATGTGTTTTGTTTCTTTCTCTAACAGCAATGTGTTAGAAAATAATATATATCAAAACACCGCATTAAAATATCAGTATTAACATTGTAAGTCAGGCATTTATAAATTATGAAGTCCAAGAATTGCAAGTTCCCTGCGCCACCTTATTTTAGTCTCCTTGTGAGTGTGCATTATGATTAATTATGTAATTGCTTACTCTTCTTTGTGCAGGATCTGTGCGCCATGGGCTCTTGCTGTCAGTCTCGGTATCACATCTTGCCTCACTCCTCATCTCAGCACTTTTTAATCAAAATTCTTGGAAATCTCATTCTTGGAAGTGTCTGAAGCGCCTTAGCTGACACTCTCCAGCAAGAGTCTTTGAGGTATTCACAGTAGGGAATTCTTCAAATGTCCAAATTGTTAAAACTTAGCAAAGCTATAAGCAGTTGTGAATGTGTTCTTATATGGTGATATTAAACTACAGAAAGCATCAACTAGTTCCACTTTTGCTTAGCAATATGAGGTGCTGTGTTGAAGGTAGGGTGTCTGGGGCCAAACAAAAGATAAGATGTTAATATAACCCGTGTTCAGGGTTACAAGACGAACACTGAATCATGGTCTGCAGTTTCATTTCAAGCTATTGCTGGCGAACTCCCATTGTAATATCCGGTGTTCCAAATCTATCCTTTGATTACAGACCCAGAAAAAGGGAAAATGGTTAAATTGCTTGAAATATTGAGTAAAACTTGCAGTTAAACATTATCCTTCTCCTTTTTACCTGCAGGGAGTTTTTATAGGGAAATTCCCTTCTTTGGCTGGTTTTTAGATTACATTAGAAACAGTAATAGTTCTTTTGGGATAAAAAGAGAAGCTAGTTGAGCTGGTTTGCAGTTCCTAGATTTTCTGTTACTAGTCACTCTGGTCTTGTTTCCTGGAGGCCAAAAGAAGACAAATGTTCAAAGAAGCGTCAGGAAAGAGAAACAAGCCAAAAAATGCAACTTCTACCTGAGGTGCTGACTCAGATGTTCATGAGCAGAGGACCTCAAGCACAGCAGGTGTTCTGATCAGCCAACTAGAAATCTTAAAGAGTCACACCAGCATTGATTGGGGTACTTGCTGTCAGCTGCCTTTTGTGGGTTTTACGTCACTGTTACAAAAGAAATAATGTGCATGAGACAAGGAGAGGGAAAAAGAACATGCAAGGAAGAATCAAATATGAAAACCTTCTTCCCTCTGCCTTTTTTTGCCCTCCCAAACCCCAGATGATTGAGAGGAGGACCATTGGCTTTCTGATGGAGGTGGAGTTCATACAACCAGGTTGACTCCTTCAGCCTGTCCTGATCTGGGGGTTTCACAGCTAGGCCCTTCACCCCACATGGTACGGGAGAGGACACTTCATTGATTTCAGCTGTAAACATTTCCTCTATGTCTAAAGTCATTCAGCTTGTGGTAATCTGTGGCTTCACTACAAGCCTTGAGATTCCATTATTGGAACTAAGCATCATCTCAGCTCTATTGTTTGTTGTTTTTCAGTAACCTTTCTTGAATTTATTGCTTTGTAGTGCAAAGTATATAGGCACCATATAGGGCAGACACGCCAAAGTTAAAAGAGGAATAGGACAAATTTAATAGTTTGTTGTTTATCTTTGTCTTACACAACAGTCAACAGATCAAATAAAACCATTCTTCACTCAAGTCTTGAGCTTGTTCATGAAATTCTTAGTAAGATTAGGGAACAAAGTATAAACTTGACATTATAAAAGGATGGCAAATGTTAATGGCAATTCCATTCCCAGTACTTGAGAATATATTGTTCTTTTTCTCACAGTTATCTTACACGTCTTATTCCTCAGGGAGTTGTGCTTGAAAGATTTGCAGCTCTGAGCAGACTCCGAATGGGAACACATTCAGACATCCTGGCATTAATCAGAGAAGTCTCCAGACCCATGGCAGCATTTAAAGCTTTGTTGCTGAAATATTTCACTGTTTTTTTGTTTTTTTTTTTTTTTTTTTTCCTGTCAATCCTACCTCTACATTGCCTTTCCTTGATTTGGTTATTTGGTGCAGTCACAGATTGTTCAGAATGTTTTCTGTTCCATAGGCTCATATGATTATATATGATTCTGATATATTGTCAGATTGATGTCTCATGTGCTCCATTTCTCTTGGCATAGACCTGATGTCATAGACATAGCTTAACTGCCATATTGGGACTGCTATGTACAGCTTTCCAGGTTTCTCTCATTTTGGATGCTTTCACTAGATCTAATCTGAATAACTAAGATTGGGGCTCCACTGCATCAAACGTGGTGTTGTAGCTGCCTGTGAGACAGTCCTTGCTATGACTATCTTCCAACTCAAGCTGATAAGCAGGAGAAAAGGTTATGTAATGCAGTCACAGTGTATAACCGTGGACATTCAATTGTTATATATGTGTCTATTTGCGGAATTTTTTTTCCTTTTTTTTTTTTGGGTGAGAAAGTGCTGATGTAATCTCTTTATATAGTTGCACTGTTTGTGCAACATATGGAGCTTCTTAGCCTGTTTTCTGTGGTAAGTCCAGTAGTCTGTAACTGTGGTAGAATATCATGGGCTCCATTAAAATATTATTTGATACTTTTGATTACTAACATTGGCATGCATTTTGATAATTGCTTTTTATGACTTATACTGTTCAGCTTTTATCTTTTAGTCAGATTCCAGAATTAACTTGGACTGATTACTCATTCCTTCAACAGCCAGTTTTACTTTATCGTTATATAATTTTTCTCTTATTTGGGAAAGGTACGAATTCTTTCCTCTATTCTTTCTTAACAGCATGGTTCAAAGAAGAAAAGGTAGAGAGAGAGAGGGAAGCAAAGAGGGAGAGGAGGAAAGAAGAGAGGAAAAAAGACAGGGAACATCTTTCGATACTTGTTCTTTTAATGTTAATATTTGTTTGGAAAAAAGCCAACAATTAAAATTATATTTTTGAGACTGAACAATTGACGTGGTGGCTTTAAAAATCTGGAAGCACACTTTAAATGATTCTTATGTATAAAGAAGCCTTGGAAGGTCAGCCGAATGAGCTTGGCAGATATCACTTTAAGTTTTAAATGATTCATTGATGGCCCCAAAAAATACAGATGAGTTCAGTGCCCCTTATGAATACAATGCCTGTTACTGTCGAACTACTTGTGGAGTTCTTATAGTTGGAGTCGATGTGATCAAGAATATGTTCTTATTCAGTCATGTTCTTCTCATCTTTTTTTTTTTTTTTTTTTTGGTAATAAAACCTTCTGCAAACAGAGGGAAAAAGTCTACTTGATTCTCTTCTCTTCTCTTTTTTTTTTTTTTTTTAAATCTAATATCTGTAATACACAATAATATTAAAAATAAAATACTATGTAGAAATATATTACAAAAACCAGAAGCCTGTTGTTGTTATTAGAACATCTACACTGGTTGTATCTGATCACACAGCTTGTACTGTTGGTGTTTAAGGAATAATGCAGTAGTACCTTCAGCAGCCAGAGGAAAGACATGGAGAAGCAGAAAATATTAAATCATGCTGATGGACCAGATGCTGCTTGTATGGATGAGATGAACAACTTAAAGGTGGGGACAGATGTGGAGGGGAGAAAAATCCTGTTAATAGCAGACCAAAGAGATCAATGAACGTGGTGTGGCTCATTTTCATGACATTTTTTATGTTTCGTTTTGTCATTGTTGTTCTTACACTATTCTTGAGATAACTGTGATTTATATGTTATCTTAAGGGTTACTTACATAAATTTGTTCTTAAAGAGGAAGTGTATGCTAGGTTTGCATTGTGTTTGAGGGGGACAACTTAGCTTTTTCTGGCCTTCAAGCCTGAAAATCTGATGTAACTTAAAATAAGTTGGTGCTGCAATGTAAAAATGTTGGGGTTTTGTTGATGTTTGCTTTTGCTTGTTAAAACAGTACTTTATGATAGTGAAGGCTCATTAACTACAAGATTTGCACTGTAAAGGTTGTAATATAAGAGAGGACTCTAAAGTGAGAAGGCAAAACAAGTTAACTTTTGCTAAATTTTAATAATCTCATTCTGTTTTTTTCCTCTTGCCTCCCCCTAGCCCCTGAGGTTTGCTTTTGTGTGATTTTACCTAGCTGTTTAATACTGACTCTAAGTCCTGTTGGGAAGGTGTTATTACCTACACTTATTGATTCAATGCTTAACATGATGGAATCTTGATCCTGGATTGCTTTTTAAGAGATTTCTCATAAAACAGACATTTGTACAGTGTTGAACTAAATAAATATGGCAAGTCACCTCAAAATCTTAATTATGAAGTTCTTACATCCCTCAAATACCAAGAAAAATAATAAAGAAATGTCTAAATCTAATTTTTTGAAAAGTTTTGATTGCTAGAAATTCGGTATTTTGCCTTTCATCCTGATCTGAGATTTTGAGTTCTGATCTTTGGATGGTTGGACTTGAGCAGACTGGCAAATACTTGAGGATAAATATAACAGTTTTGTGGGACCTCTGAGGTATTGTTTAAACCAGTCAACATCTTGAATTAATCCTTCAGACCAAGTCATTTTTCATTACTGCTTTTTTTCCAGAGTTGAAACAGGATAATTGAATATTGTGAATATTATCAACTGTTGTAAGGCAAACATGGAATTCCCTGACAAACTGCTAAAACAAGACACTGTGAAATGCTTTTTTTGGCTGCTGTGTCCTCAGCTGGGGAAACAGAACCCTTAACTTGGGAAAGACAGATTGAAAGCCTTTTCCTTCATTTGTCTTCTGAGGCCATAGTTTGAGAAATTTGGATGGGTGGTCTCTGCACAACATTTTGTTAATTTACATGTACTGTTTACTATTTTTTCATATTGAAACTGAGGATTTGTGTGTGTAGATATGTGTGTGTGTAGTTTAGGCTGCCACAGTTGTTCACATGCATCAAAACCTAGTTGCATGGTTGGCCCAGATGAGAAAGGTTTGGAGGGAGCAGTGTTGATGCAGGGCTGTGCTCCTCTTGGCACATTGTTTTCATCCCCAGTGTCCCTGGAGCTGTAGGCTTTGTGGCTCTTGGAACCCTAACCCTAACCCTAATCCTAATCCTAATCCTAATGATAATCCTAATGGCAGCCTGGTCCTTGGGCTCAGGTCCCCATGTGAATAGAAAGGTGTGGAGGGACTAAAGTTGTTGCAGGGCCTTACTCTCCTCGGCATGCCTTTTGCAGCCCCAGTGTCCCCGGAACTCTAGGCTTTGTGGCTTTTGGAACCCTAACTCTAACCAGAACTGTAACTGTAACCCTGATGGCAGCCTGGTCCTTGGGCTCCAGTCCCCACGTGCTGGGTGACCTAGATGAAAATGTGGAGGGAGCAATGCTGGTGCAGTGCCATGCTCCCCTTGGCAGACCTTTTTCCACCCCCAGTGTATACATTTATGGCTTCCTATATTATATTTCTTTATAGATAAACTTTACGTTACTTCGAATTTCAATGTGAGAAATACCTGAACAGTCTGAATGCAGCAGCAGGAACCAAATTTCCAGTTGTACATAGTATCAAACTGACAAAATAAGACCCAATTGTTCTTTTACCCAGCTGTTTCATGGGCTCCCAGAACTTTACCTTTCCTTCAAGTCCCATGTAAAATGTGATTACAAGTAGAATTTGGCCTGTCAGGACTCACATGTTGCTGTATAACATTGAGTGCAATACTAGTGTCGTAATGTTAGTGTTTGATGACAGAAGTAATTCTCAGAAAGTGCCTTTTAAATAGCACTGCCATATTTTAATTTGATTAAAAGAATTCTGTATGTTTTTGAAGTATTAAAAAAAAAAAGAGACAAAAGAATGATGCCTTTGAACTAGAAGCTAGGAACAAAATTAATTTAGATTTTTTATGCCAGCTTTGAGTATTATACCAAGACACATCAGAGTCTCAGTTCAACAGGGCTCAGGAAGCTTAAACAAGAGTCTGTCTCTGTTCTTATTAGCTCAGTGTAACTTCAATCACTTAACTGGAATTAGTTTTAATTTAGAGTCTCAGACAAAATAAAATTTGAACATGTCTTTAATTTTAAGCCCATGAGTAGCTGGACTGCTGATATACTTCAAAGTAAGCACATGCTTATGGAATTTGCTGAATTAGAGGCTTATGATATCAGAAGTAAGAAAAATGTCGAATTTCTATTCAAGTCGTATTTTAACCATACTAATTTAGAATCAGACAAGCCAAAATAATAATCCCTTTCTCACTCTTTAGATAGGGCCTCGTGGTAATTGTAGTGAAAACCTGAATTCTCAGGATAACTTGGAAAATATCACTTCTCGGTATATTCTTAGATTAAATAAAACATACACACATTTACTAGTGGGTATTCTACCTGTTTCTTATGGTCCAAGCACACTGTTGGAGGCACATGATTTGGAAGAGACAAATATTTTTGAACATCTCATGTTCATTCTAAAATGCTTCTCACATAATTAGGAAGATTTCAGAAAAATCAAGCTGAATTAAGCTCCAAAAGTTTTGAAGACATATTCAAAAGCTGAATGACACATCCTATTCATTATCAGTGTGTGTTAGAGAAATACACACCTTTGAAAACCTTAGCATTGATCTCATATTAAAAGAGTCTATCTGTTATGTTTTATAGCAGGCTTTCTTTTCTAGTGTATCTTCTCTGATTCTGATGGTTCCCAGAGTTGTACTCTGCTGTCTAGACTGGGGTTATCTGTACTGTTTTGTGTTGAACTGTGCTCACTCTGCAACCACTCATCTTGCTTGGCAGCCTCATAGTAACTCTTTCACTGAGCATTGCACATTATAGATGCAATTCTTCAGACTGGAATTCAAGTGCCTTTTCACCCCTTTAGCAGAGATACTCCTTAATAAATTCATGCCACAGAATTATTAAACATTATAAAACCTGATATTAACCAGCAAAATGTAATAAATGAGATTTAATGTTGCTAGACAACTTTTCCATGGAGGTGGACTCCAAAATCTGAAATGTTACTGAATAATTATTATACATAAATGTATTTAATGTGGTTGACTATATTAACTATGGTATAGTTAATAGAATTATAATTACTTCTATTGTGGAATTGTTTCTGAGGAAATGCGTTCCCAGCCAGCTTCTTCTATTCAGTCCTTACTCTGCCTGCAGGCTTCTCTTCAGTGGATATTAGAACAGCTCAATATTTGTCACTTAAAAATACTTACAATTCATTATTGATCTCATGGAGGTGGTGATTGATTACTTTTACTATCAGAAGAGGAAAGCTAAACAAGTATGGCAAATTTATGTGTTTAGCAGGCTAACCACATCTCTCTTTTCAATATAGATCCTTCACAAATCCTATTAGGTGTCACAGATACTATTTCATTTGACTGCAAAGGATAACAGATCTTAGTAAGATTTATCACAGAAGTTCCTTTCTGGATAAATAACACGAATATTAGATACACTAAAAATGTATTTGACGTAACTTAATTAAATCTTTACATGTAATTGATCAGAGAAAAATAAATCCCGATTTCAATTGGGAAAACACAAAAATTACAGTATAACTCAAAACATATTAATGTGACCTGACTTGGTGCTCATTTTCTGCATAAACCCCTTTGCAAAGTAACTCTTTATTACTGGAAGCAGAATATACATGCTATTTCAATCAAAAATTCCCATTCACTGTCTTTCAACAGTTACACAAGTCATGTGTAATTTCGATAGTCCTGGACTGGCTGATGCATGAAACCAACTTACAAATTAAATTTTCCCATTAAAAATAGGATAGAATTTTTAGTTTTGGTAAACACACATAAATTGTGAGTTTATAAGTGAGGTAAATTAATTAGTTCTAATATAATCGCAGTAGAAATTACTGAAAAAAATATAATACAGATTAATATTTCCTCCTTAGTTAGAATGAATTAACTGAAAAAATAATCTGACATTTGTTTAAACTCTAGAAATTAGTACTACAGGTTGGTCTTTAAGCTCCACTAAAAATGTAATTAGACATGATTTAAAAATGAACATTAATATTAATGGAAGGCTTTCTGACTTGAACAATTTTCAAGTTTATGGGAGTAGAACTTTTTGCATTAAGCTATGGACACTGCATTGCAATGTTTACAAGTGGAAATTATTGTGTTTACTTTTGACCGAATACATATAGAAGAGAGGAAAAGAATAAACCTGGGCTGACTTATCTTTCTCATTAGAACCTGTCCCAAGGCTGTCAAAACTTTTCTAATGATTGACCCAAGGAACAATTGTGAATTCTTGATTTTGTTTGTTCTAATATTAGGCAGGTTTACCACATTTCAAAAGGTAAACCTACTAAAGCAAACCAAGATAAAGTGTTCTTAAACAACTCAGCACTTCATAATCTTCTTGGCAGGGACATCAGTCAAAGATGTAAGAGTCTGAAAAGCATTAGGCCAATTTAAACAAAGCAATATTTTGGCAGATTTTGTAACTGGTATTAGGCCAGGTCTCTTTCCCATGCAAAGTCATTTTGTGTCATTTTGCTTTTCTACCTATAATATGCAATATACACACAAAAAGGAAGAGGACTTTTAGTATTTGCTATGTTTGCTAGCCACAACACTTCAGATGTCTTGCTTTGATGTGGATGCCATTTCCATTGTTATGAATCAGGCAGATAAATTAATTTTCAGTAAATGGCTGGATCTGAAATGAATGTGGTTGGCAATCATTAATTTTTTTGTTTGAGGTAATTAGCAATTGTTAGCAATCCAGCTAATGTGCAGAATTAAAAAGGCAGAATCATTAACAGCAATAGTTATGTTTAGACTAATAGCAAGATGAGCCAGGAAGAGTTGGAGAGACATCTTTGAATGACTTACACATGGGAAAAGTGTGAACTGAAGTTTGAACTTTATCAGACACCAGACAAACCCACTTGTTACTCAAAGTTGGTCTCTACTAGACAACCTTGTTATAGTTCAGTAAAGCATTCAGCCAGCCACAGGACACAAAGCCAGTGGAAACCAAACATTAGTTCTGATGGTTATGGAATGGCTTTAATTTTATGTAATTAACCTCAAATGGGAAACATGCTTTTTCCTTTTTTAAGTTTTTACAGAATGATGGGCTGTTTAAGGGGTAACAGCTTTGCAAGAGGTAGGTTATGCTGGAGCCTCTAAGTAGCTTTCTAAGGCCTGTTTACCTTTTTTCTCTTGATTATTTAGAAAATGTTTTTAAAGGTGCTAATGGTCATGAGCAAACTGACCTGAAGAAAGAGACATAGTAAATAAACTTTCATTCTTGCATAGGTTTCTCCTAATTGTCCCTTTTGTGAACCCACTTTTACCCTATCTCTGTTTGCTATTTGTCTCACTTTTTGGGCTAGAGGACAGGAAAGTGAAGTTCTGTTAGGTATAACTACAAAAATAGTATTTTCATAAGTATAGGTTGCTGATTATCCTCCCTCCTTCCAAGAGCACTATTACAGGTTTTCTGTGTGAGGCACAGTGCACCACAGAGCCACCTTCCTAACCATGTGTTTCTTTGAATTTTCTTCTTCCCTCTGTGGCTGTCATCCGTCATGCCTAGGAGATTACCTGGCCCCTACATTCATGTTACTCGAAAACTAATTTCTGAATATCAATATTTGATGCAACTATTACAGGAGTGTCTGTGATCTTAGGTAAGTGGTACATGGATAAAGATAGTTGTTTCAATCACATATGATGACTGTGGCAGCCCCTGCTCCCCTTAGCTACATGGTGTGACTTGGCAGGGCTCTGCTCAGGGCACAGATTGGGTTTTTTTCTTTTGCAAATTTTTTTTTTGTTATTAAGTAACCCCAAAGCAGTGATTTAGTCAAGGTGCCAATGTTTTCTGCTTGGAAACTTGTTCCTAGGATTTTCCTTTTGTTTATTTATCCATTTCATTAGCAAAGAACATTTACGGACTGACATGTTAATATAATATGCACTGTCGCTGATTCCCTGACAGCTCCAGTTGTTGTCTTAAATACAGTTGCCTGAGTTTCAAACACTTCATTTTAAATGTTTCAGAGGTGTGGTTTATAAACCAAGTAGGCAAAACACATCAGTCATTCAAAAGAAAGGTAATCTCTTTAATATTTTTTTTATTATTACAGATAAAACTATGAGATAAAGTGAAGTTGAGGTTTGGGGCAAGTGGATATTGGGAAGGAGCATAAGGTACTAGCTAAGTACTTGATCAAGAAGTTTTGCATACTGGAACTTTAGCTTTTTTTTTTTTTTCTCCGATGTAGTGCTTGTCAGAATGACCTACTGAATAAAACAAAAGTTCTGCCCAGACCCATGTCTCACCTCTGATAGTTGCAGATAGAAGACCATAAGATCAACTTATAGAAACACACTCACTTAGTATAACCTCCAAGCTTCTGAGAATCTTGGTCATAGGCACTGAGATAGATGCGTGTGCTATTATACTTTTGGCTGGGATAGAGTGTTCTTCATGGTAGCTACTATGGGGCTATGCTTTGGATTTGTGCTGAAAACAGTGCTGATAGCACAGGGATGTTTTAGTTACTGCTGAGTACAGCTCACAGAGAGCCAAGGCCTATTCTGCTTCTCACACCACCCACCAGTGAGTGAGCTGGAGGTGCACAGAAGTTGGAAGGTAACACAGCCAGGACAGCTGACCCCAACTAACTAAAGGGATATTCCCCACCATATGGCATCATGCATACCAATAAAAGCTGGTGGAAGAGAAAGGAAAAGGGTGATATTTGGAATGATGGCATTTGTTTTTCCAATCATCCATTACATGTGATGGAGCCAGGCTTTCCTGGAAATGGCTGAACACCTGCCTGCCCAAGGGAAGCAGTGAAGGAATCCCTTGTTTTACTTTGTTTGTGTGTGTGGCTTTTACTTTATCTATTAAACTGTCTTTATCTCAATCCATGAATTTTCTCACTTTTGCCCTTCGGAGTCTCTCCCCCATACCAAATAGGAGTGAGAAGTAAGGGAGTGGCTGCATGGTGATTAGTTGCTGGCGAGGGTTAAACCAAAACAATATGGTGTCATTGTTTTCAACCATCGTTGTGGGTATTTTATTAATCATTTTGTTTTATCACTTTCTGGGCCCAGGAAACATTTTTCATCCACAAAATCTGTGGCAAACCCAAAGTCTGTTTTTACCATAAGTCTGTTGGGAGGACTGCTCCTTTCCCACTTAATACAACACTTCGACAAAAACAGAGCAAAAGCTGTTTGTAGATAAAGTGAAGTCCTTCTGAAAAGGATTAAAATAGTTTGATAAACTTATTTTAAAGCTGATAATAGAATTATTTTTATAGTTTTTTATTTAACTGTTGATGACAGCAAACTACCTTTTCATAAACTATAATATGAATGGTGACAATTATTGATGTTTTTCATTTAATACAAAATCATTTTATACAGTATTTAAGAAAGCAGGAATTTTGCTTCTCATCTTTTCTGAGTATTTGCCTCTTGGCAGGAGTCTTGTATGACAGGCACTTTCCACTTTAGAGCATGTATTTTTGGATGGGAATATCCAGTACTATTGTTTAGATAGAAATAACATCTTTCCAGTTACTATAGAGGTATAAAGTCAAGTTTGTTGCACTAGGGAGATCAAAATGGATATAACTCATTCCATGGGATCTGTAGTTTTTAAAAATTGTGCTGAGTTGTACGTTTGTCTACTTGGTGAGTGTCTGTGAGAAGTGCATGGATGGCATTGGCCCAACACCTGAGCTGGGAACTCAAAGTTTAAGTCTCTGTTTTTGGGGGAGAATGTATTTTAAAGAGCTGCATTTAAAACAATTTAAATGAAGACACAGAATAAACAAATGAATGGAAATAATTTAAGACAGATACTGTGTGAAAGAAGTGAATAAGTGGTAAATATTTAACTTGTGAAGAATTTTCCACAATGGGTTATAGTAAGCCTTTTAGCATTACTTCATCCTCTCTGGTATTCTTTCTATATATTTGTTACCTGCTCTTTAGATTTGAAATAGTCTTTCTCCTCTCTGTTGATACACTATGTAGAGTTTAGGTGTCTGATGTAAGAACTTGAATATTACTAAATGTCTATAATGGGAAGGATTAACAAGACATCTGTGCAGAGGTAGAATAGGATCTTGAGAGGAGATAGATAATTCCTTCCACTAAAAAACAATTTGGGAGATTGTCTTCAAATTAAAGGGCTGTCTTATATAACAAGTGGTAAAACTGTGAGATAAACAAAAGATTACTAAAAAAGAGACTTAGGCCCAGTGCCTGCTTTCCTTTTTTCTGTGTCAATAACACTGAAGACAGCAGGATTGCCCTAGTCTAATTGTGAGCAGAATCTGGCCCTCAAATGAAACAAACATCTTGAACAATAATAAGTTTATTTACATAGCCACCAACTTCCAACCCCTCCAAGGTGCTCAAGGCAATGCTGAAGAAAGCAAATCACAAGAATAAATAAAAAAGATAAAAAATAAATTGAAGCATCACAGGACACAGAAAATACCTTGGAAGAAAAAGATTTTTTCCAAGAACAGCTTAAATTAAATTGAACTAGACAATGAACACCAAGTTTTTCAGTATACAGCTGTGCTTAAAAGCCTACAATGGGTGTGTGGAGAAGAAAATATAAAAGCTAAGCAGGACGTTGGACTAAGAATTACCTTGGAGATTAGAATATGCAAGAGGGGAGACAAGAAGTAATTTCATGGACAGGACGTTGTGATTATTCGAACGCTTTTACTCTAATTAAGATGTTTAGATTTAGCAGGGTCATTGCATTCAAAACCTAAATACAGTACCTAAGATGGAAAATCTCACTGCAGCTAGCTGACAACATTAGAACAATAATCTATTTATCTTCACTTGACCCCTCCCCCTCTTTTTAATTAATGAAGATACTTTAAAAACAAAAAAGATTTCTGCTTCTAGCTGTATTCATTAATCTACTTGTAGAAGAGACCAGTACACCTGTGTGATCACCTGTGTTCAGTACCAGTGGACTCTCCAGTGTTGCTTAGGCAGTTTGAGTGAGATGTGAGCTGACGTCTTATGCTCAGAGATTAATTTTTTTCTGAGTTAAAAGTCTAAAAGGTCTTGACTGCAATTTCTCATAGGCAATAAGAGTAAAGAGCAGTAAGATTGTGTTGCTGCTGTGTCCTGCACAGCTCCTTCACCAACGTACTCATTTGTTTCCTTCTACCATCTAGATGAGGATATCAAGGATATTTTGCCCTTATGATCACCTAATGTGTAGCTACGGAATTTTGTTTTTTCCTTGTTTCAAACATATAACTTTTCACTTTCCTTTGCCAGTGCGTCAGACAGAAACAACTCTTTGTTTTTACGTATTAATAGATAGGAGGATGTAGGATCACCTACAGACTTCAGCATCCCATCAAGAATTCACATACAGTGTTTACTCTGCACTTTAGTAAGTCACAGAAGTCAGACCTTAAAATTGGCATATTTTTATTCAACTGAAAAAGAACATTTTGTTTGATATTCATATGTCTAAGGATCAAAGTTACCTTTCATACTTTTAAAAAAGTTATGAGAAGAAAAGACAAAATAGAGTACCTATAAAAAACCAAAATAAATTGAACTGTCTGAACAATTTCTGAAGTATGTGATAGAGACAAAACACAAAGTGGTATTTTTTGGTTTATAATCTGTCTTGGCATAATGTTTTAAAATCAGTCATGGCTTTGCCACATGTAGGTAATGCAGTCATATAGTACACTTGCCAATGAAAACTTTCCTAACACTATAGACCATCGTGCATTTACTTAAGATCTATGTGGGATGGGTAATTCCTTTTATAAACATAAATGTCTTGAATACTTAGCTATTGCAGCATATGTGCACACAGTTCTGTATGTTATAGTCCACCTGATAGCAGTACCTATTATTAAGGTTATCTGACACTTTTTCATAAGTAGCTGGAGGCTGTTTCATAATGACTTTACCAAAGTTTGACCATTTGGGCTGAAATTTTCCATACTGGGTTTCTGCTTCAGCTGGAAACTTTTTTGGAAAAATTCTGGCCAAAATGACCAGCAATTTCCAAGAATTACGTTAAGGAAATATGTTTTCGGCTTTTAAAATTATTTTGATCATCTTCTCTTAGAAAAACTCTAGCATGGTTTGCTCTGGGGGAGTGATTTGAGATTTGGAAGAATGATGGCACTCGTGTCAAGAATGTGTTTTTAAATTTACTAATGAAAATCCACCCATCATTTTTCTATTTACCATTGTAGAGGCACAATATACACATTTTCAGGAGATAGCTGTTAGACCTCAGAAGATAAAATTTGCTAGACATTTTTCCCTCAGAGTGCAGGTCTGTTCTGTTCACACCTGCTGACTAAGTTGCAAGTAATCAATTCTTACGGGGAAGCATTGGGCTGCATATGTGTTTGACAAGAGAAAAAATGACACACTGGGAATTTTGGGTCTGTTTCAGAAGAGTCTGAAATCATCCTGGTATTTTCCACAATATAACACTACTGCACTGTCCTCAAGAAATCCAAGTCACTCATACACTTTTCCCTTGCTGCAATCTCTTTGTCTGGCCAATCTCTAGTTATAAAACCAAAACTTTTCCTTTTCCTTTTCCTTTTCCTTTTCCTTTTCCTTTTCCTTTTCCTTTTCCTTTTCCCCCTCCCCTCCCCTCCCCTCCCCTCCCCTCCCCTCCCCTCCCCTCCCCTCCCCTCCCCTCCCCTCCCCTCCCCTCCTCTCCCCTCCCCTCCCCTCCTCTCCCCTCCTCTCCCCTCCTCTCCCCTCCTCTCCTCTCCTCTCCTCTCCCCTCCTCTCCTCTCCTCTCCTCTCCTCCCCTCCCCTCCCCTCCCCTCCCCTCCCCTCCCCTCCCCTCCCCTCCCCTCCCCTCCCCTCCCCTCCCCTCCCCTCCCCTCCTCTCCCCTCCTCTCCCCTCCTCTCCCCTCCTCTCCTCTCCTCTCCTCTCCTCTCCTCTCCTCTCCTCTCCTCTCCCCTCCTCTCCTCTCCTCCCCTCCCCTCCCCTCCCCTCCCCTCCCCTCCCCTCCCCTCCCCTCCCCTCCCCTCCCCTCCCCTCCCCTCCCCTCCCCTCCCCTCCCCTCCTCTCCCCTCCTCTCCTCTCCTCTCCCCTCCTCTCCTCTCCTCTCCTCTCCTCTCCTCTCCTCTCCTCTCCTCTCCTCTCCTCTCCTCTCCTCTCCTCTCCTCTCCTCTCCTCTCCTCTCCTCTCCTCTCCTCTCCTCTCCTCTCCTCTCCTCTCCTCTCCTCTCCTCTCCTCTCCTCTCCTCTCCTCTCCTCTCCTCTCCTCTCCTCTCCTCTCCTCTCCTCTCCTCTCCTCTCCTCTCCTCTCCTCTCCCTCTCTTTTTTTCTTTGGTGCTCCATGGAAATATGGTTTCTAACAGTTTGTAACAAAGGTCTATTCTATGATATCTCATTTCATACATGGGATGCCAGGACCTGATGCGATGTCAGAATGGATGACTTAGGATACTGTGTGGTATATTTTTTTCTGTATTCAAGGTAGTAACTGTATAGATATTTTTTTTAAAATGTATTCATATCATGAAGGAAGACTTAATTAAAATGTCAGTAAAAAGTAAAAAAATAATAGTTATATTTAGTCTGTCTTCCTTTTCTCTATAGCCTATTTGTCATCTTAAACAAGAATTTTTGGTGTTATATTTAAATTTCAGATTTACAGACTCAGGGATGCTGTACCATTTGCCTTCTGTGGCCTACCACATTTGTGGAAAACAGGAAAAAACACTTCAGGACTATAAGAAACTACCCTTACTCTACAACCATCCATCTTTTAAAGGGATAAACTGGTTAGCAAAGATTAAAGCCTAGATATTCTACCATTATTTTTTGTACTGTCATCAAATACATACTGGTGAAATATTCCATTAATCAATTAGCTAGTTTGGGGCACATAGTTGGCTTATTCTTTTATTACTGAGCTACATGGCACTGGGTGAGCTAGTTTCTGTAAAAAGTGAGGGGAATATAGTTGGTAACCACTGGGATAATGTTCAGTTCCCCAGATATTCTGCTCAAAATATATGGCTGAAAAAAGAAAGCAATTATCTTGAAAGTGGGATTTCAGGTACCCAATTTTGAGAGCACCTTGGGTCAATCAGCAAGTTACAGATAAACAAGTTGGTGCATGGACCATTTCACTTTGAACAAAGAGTGAAGAAAGATGGAATGGTATTAAGAGGAGCAGTGGATGAATATGGCTGTCCTGGATGACAGTGTCTCATACAGACCATCAGCTTGTGTGATGAGGTGCAGGATACTGGCAACATCATGGTCAGGAAGTGGTTTCTTGGGACAACAGGCACTGGCTTTGGCTAGGGAAGGAGCACAAACTGACTAGGAGGGCTCTGACCTTTTTGAATGATGCAGGGAAAGGGAGATTTCGTGTCTTACTTTACCCTTATGAAAATGCTTTATTAACCCAAGCCAAAGGTGGGTGCTGCAGATTTCCCAAGCATTGTGGGCACCGTGGAGTAGACTGGGTCTGTAACAATGTAGTGAGCCCTTTAAATAGGTCAGTACTAAGCTGTATAAAATGATGTAGCATGCTGTCTCTGCAGTTACTGATGGGTGAAATGTAGCCCTGTTATCCTGCTTTTTGATCTGGGTAGAAATACTTCGTTAGTCTATACTGACTGCTGAAGAAGGGAAGAATGTATATTTAACATGTAGCCCTGATCAAAGTTAAGATTGTTATACCTGTGAAATTATGAGCATGGCAAGGAGTCATTTATTCCACCAGAAAGACTGTTGAGGAAAGAGACCTCCAGTCTCACCAGGGTGGTTTTGGAATCTGGCTGTGCCATGAGCATCCACAGTTGGAGCTGATAAAAATGGAATGAGTTTCTCAAGGAGCAGGACTCTTGCTGCATGTAAGAATCAATTGCTGATGGGCCTGTGGCATTAGGATTAGGTCAGTGATCAGTTAAACACTATATCTGTGGGTGAGCTAGTTGTTAGATCTCTTACAGTCTCCAAAGGTGGGGGAAAAATCTTTATGGGCTTTTACAAGACCTGACATTGTTGCGAACGAGGGAAGACAGAAGTATTCAAAAAACTGAGCAGAATCAACTGCCTGATTCAGGTGTAACATGTAGGAGGCCTGTGGCCTTCTACTAGACTAACTGAAATATCTGATAAAATCGATCCTTTCTGTTTGCATTCCTTCATACATCTTACCATAAGCTTGCGTCTTCTAATGATGCATATGAAAGCTGACACAGTAGCATAGGCACCTGTAATCTTTACATTCTTCATTTTTGAAAACATGAATTTTTTCTGAAATATGAACACCAGAGAATAAGTGGGAAAGAGAAGTAGGAAGCAAGATTGGGAGATCTATAATCAAGGAAGGAGATGTAAGAGAGATAAATAGCAGCATCCCTGGTGCAGAGCAGAACCCCGTCTGGTAAATCAGTGGGAAAGCCTTCTTACCCTTCTTCCTACCTGTTTTTTTTTTCCTTCACTTTTCTACTGAGAAGAAATTCAAAGTCAGCTGTTCTCTAATCGACACCAAGGAGAAAAAGCAAGAATATGATTTAGTATGTAGACTCTCATAAACTTTAAATCATTAATCTTGTGAAGTGGATTGATTTCATGTATTTTTCAATGGTGTATTAGACAGTACTGTTTCTGTTTTATAATTTCTCACTAACCACAATCTCCACTTCCCTGTCTTTCAGAGCTGCATGGGAAAAAGGAAGGTGTCCAATGATCTCACTGCCAGGCAGAACTAATCAATCTGTTCCTGATCTTTCCCCTCCCTGAGATATTCCCTGTAGCTTCCACAGGAGGAAGCTCTCTTTTGTAAACTTTGAGCAACTCAGAGGTTCAGGAATGCCAGTAACCACCAGTTTCCAGGGCTACTCGAGAAGTTTCTCAATTTACACGTGGGAGTAAGATTCAGTGCTTGAACACCAAGTAATGGAAACTGTTACACTAAAACTTTGTTAAAGAATAGCTACAGTTTCAGTATAAGATAAAATATCTGTCATGTATGTATCAAGGAGATGAAACAGTAAACCATCAAACAGGATATACCTTCTACATTTCTACCTGGCATCATTTCTACATAACACAAACGAGAGAAGATAAACCACAGCCCCAACCGAGGTCCAAAAATTTGGACTACAATTTACCAATATCCCTGATGAGACATCAAAGGTATCAGATATACCAAGTGCTGCTTGAAAGTGAAAGAAATACTTTACAACTTTTAACAGCTTTTAGTCTTAAATTTGGGATTGAATGCCTTTTGAGAGGCCATGTTATAGTTTAATCAGAAATGGGCTTTATGCTTACACTGCTGGTGGATTTCTTAAGCCTTGACTTTTCTGTCTTGGATGGATCAGCTCAGATACTGGGAGGATGAGACAAATGTGTAGTTATCTCATGTATCTGGAAATAGAGGTGACGATATGTACGCCTGTGTTTCAAATTAGGATACATAATAATAGGTGCTTTCATGATTTCGCTTTGCACCTTTTAGGATGAAATTTTGTTCTATCAAACCTTAACACTGGGGCAGAAGTATGTGTTACATCAGCCAAGGAAACGGAATATTTCTCTTAGCATTATGCTTATTTTAAATCAATTTTCTCTGTAGCTCAATATATTTTGCTCTTTTGACATTCTGATTGGTACCTGGGAAGGTGATTTTCTGCTGCAGACCTGTGAAATGGGCACAAGACATGACCTATCATAACTGAACAAACTCTAAAGGGTACCATCAGCACCTTGTGAAAGTAAAGTCTTTTGTGGGTTTTTTTGGTGATGTTTTTGTTGTTGTCTGTTTGTTTTTCTTGTTTTTTTTTTTTTTTTTTTTCTTAAATAATTTCAGGAAGAGTGTTCAGTAAGAGATAACATACAAAAAGCAGCATATTCAGAAGGGTTCACCTTACACTCAGTGGTCAAGAGGGACTAGTAGAACATTAACAGGGACAAAATTATTACAATTAAAAGCTTAGTAGTTGAAGGCTTAATTCAAGGACCTTTGAATAAGGTCTGAAAAGTGCTGAAGACAAGAAAACATTTCTAAAGAAGCAGACTTAACAGCTATTTTCTTTTTGGACATGTGTCCAGAAAAGTATCCTGGAGAAAGTAAGACATTTTTTGGGTAAGATTTTCAATGAAAGCAAACTGGTATGGACTGGGGCAAGGGCAGTTTAAGAGGACACTTGCTAGTAGATTTCTGTACTGTTATGGAAAGAGATCCTCTGCATGAAGGGTGAAGCATCCCATGTACTCAGCAGTACCTTCTGTGAACACATATTCCAAATTAAGTCTTAGACCTGGTCCACTGTTATTAATCAGCCCAGGCTGTGGTGCAGATATATTGCACTGAGAATAACACACTGCCTAACATATTCTACAAATAAATCCTGTTCCTCTGAGGTGAAGTTTGCAACACAATGGAAAACACCTTTTAATAAGAAGGAAAAAAATTGGAGCCCACACTGACACTGTAACCCACATCTTCTCTATACCTTAAATTCACCCTATAATGGGGGATATTTATTCCTGTGCAAACACATAACACTTGCCCAGATAATACCTCTGAAATCACAAAATGCTACTTGAGCTGAGGTGATGTGCAGAGCTACTGCAATCCAAGCCTTCTCCAGCCAAAGACAGACAGGTGAGCGACATGGGGAATATTCATATTCGACCACCCTTAATGCACTAGCCTAAATGATTATATAAACATCTACATCAAAGCTCAGGATCTAGAGCCAGAGAAAGTAGTTTCACCTGCTTTGTTTTGTCACACCCTGGAAATATTTGTAAGCAGTGCAATTTATAGCTTGTGTTATGCAATTTTAAAATTCCTTTAGTCAGGGATTTTGTCTTATTGTTATGGAAATTTCTGAGTATACTACTGGAACTACAGCACAAGAAAATTGAAATAGTTTTGCTATTGCTAAGTCTTTTTTTTTTTTTTTCTGACAATTTTGGTCAAAAAAAGAGGAACCTGAAATGTCATTGTCCATCACTCATACAAAACTAGAAATCTGAAGTCTAAACTAGTGATTCTATTGCTGACATTTAGAACATTTTCTTCATTTGTTTTGGCTCATTATACCTCCCACATAACTTGACCAACAGGCTCCAACTATGTTTGATGGAAATGTTTTGTAGCAGATACTTGTTGAAATAGCAGTGACTGGTGACAGTTAAGGGGAGCAGAAATGCATAACAGTAGTTTATCATGAAACATTTTGATAAGCATGGAAGTTAGCACACAGCTTATCAGAGCAAAGTTCTAGAACATTAAACGATCAAAAGCATTATATAATTGAGATATATGAACATGTCTGTGCTAAGACGCACATGTCTGCGTTGACACACACACACAAAAATGTACACACATATGCACTCCTCCTGCAGGAGGAAAGAATGGGCAGTTGGTCTGGAGTAAAGAGAGTGACAGCTAGATTGGTTCAGCTGCTGGGTCACAGTCAGAAAAGGACTGGAGAGATGTAATGTTTTAAAGCCTTTTTCATTGGAGAAACTTTTATTCTAGCTGAAATAGTATGGCATTGCTTGTCCTTTTTGTGGACCTGGAGATGCTTGGGTTTGTTAGGACATGAATGGAAATTCACACCTTGAGAAGTTCGCTGGGGAAGGAGACAAATCCGGAAGTCTTAAGTCATTTGCCATCATGGGTCCATCATTCTTGTAAATAAATAAGAGAAACAGCATGACTAAAATCACTTGCTTTGTTCTGTGGCTGGTTCTGTGTTTCAGATTCACCATCTAAAAATCACAGCAAAATCTCAAACCACCAAGAAAACTACATTTTTAGAGGAGAACTTATCCTTGCCTCATTAAATCTTTTTATATCAGGGTATGAATGTTGCTTTGCAGTTGGTCACACAGCAACTTAAATTCAAAATCTTCAGGATCAGCTAGTGAACTAGTCCCAGATAGTGAGGTGAGAATCGTACTCTCTCTGAATTGCTGTCTCTTTTGAAGGGCTGTCACTGAGAAGGATAAAAGCAAAGAAGACAACTTTTCATCCAGTTCTGTCCTGGAGAACCTACTTCTGACACAAGAGTCATCTGGAAAACTCACTGCTTCCAGATTGCACACAAAAATGTGTAATTCTGCTCCACAGGAGCAACACAGGGGTAGAGAGAAGATGGAGAGAAGGAATTTAAAGACAGAATACTGGAGCTGACATGAGGCTGTGGAGTGGAAATCGGATGGCCTTTCAGCTTGTTTCTGTCAGTGCTCTACACAGTGAGAAGTTGTACTGAAGAGTGCTGAATAAAACACTTGGTTAGGCAGCAGAACCAAAGCAAACTCCGAACAAAATCAAAGAAATCAATGAAAATGGAATGAGATGCAGGGGGAAAGAAGAAACATGAGAAAGGAATAGTGTCACCAGCAAATTCAGCATACTTATTAACCAACAATTCTGAGCAAGTTACGAGCATTCTGTGAATTAATTCCAGCAGCAGATACATTTCCCAATCTTTTCTGCAGCTAAAAGTATTTCAGAATATTTTTTAACTACTAGTTTTACTGAAACAAACAAACAAACAAACAAACAAACCCAAACAAAACAAACCAAAACAAAACAAAAAACCAAAACAACTGAGAAATAAAGAAAAGATTCTAATAACTCCCATCTTGTATAAGCTATCCTGATTCCACAAAAATGCACAACATTCTCTGGGGCTGGACTGCTTTAGACTTTGGCTTTTAGTAGAACCTTTTCAATATTTGCGGATTATTACATAAAACTCACAGTTACTGCAGAGATCAAATGAAATGGCCTTTGACCACAGCATACTCTAGTAATTGCATACATGAAAATACTCATTTTGGTATATACATATCTATCCATGAAAATAAAACCTCAGTTCCCTATAAAGTTAACTGTTGAAAGGGAAAAAGACTGTAATTTCGAGATAGTGCCAAGTTATTTCCTTTTAAGGTTGTAACCTACTGTAAATATGGAAAAAAAAAAAACCCACAGCATATTTAGCAAAGTAAGGCAGATATATTTAAAAATCTGTTGGTTTATTAACTCAATTTCGGTCAAGACAACAAATGAATACACCAATAATAAAATCAAAAGGTTTTAGGCTATTCATTCTTAAAAACACTAAGCTTGAGACATCATAACATCGTTTACGAGATCTTGCTCAAAGAATAGAATAAAATCAGTCAAGTGTTTTAGAAGAAAATTGGTTTCCTTTGGAACAATATTTATCTGCTGTTGTGGGTAAATATTACTTATTGTTGTTGGTTATATCCCTCAGTGCTGGCTCCTTAATTACAGCCTTTGTAATTCACTAAACTGCTCTCATTTCCCTTACAGAATAGAATGTTTATCCAAAAGTAAACATGACACTTGCACAATTTATATATGATTTAATGTTCACTTACCTAAAGCAGTACCGTCCATGCATCCTTTAATTCAAGGTCACATACAGTCAAAATCTCACTGGAATAGTTCTGAAAGAAAGGAGGATGGGAGAGGAGAAGGCGGGTAATTTCACCCAATAATAATAATAAAAAAGGAAATAAAAGACATTTTTTACATAGTGACTGTTCAGCTTAAAATGCTTCTGTACTCCTTTAGTGTCAAACCCCACATTGCTGATCAGTGACTGTATGTACTTAATATCTTGATGATGAAAGCTTACCCTCTGAATATTTGACTGGTCAGACTAGTGGTAACTGTTTAGCCAAGAAAAATGCAATTAAATAAATCAGTTGACTTGTTTCACCTCATCATGCCTGCCTAGAAATCCACTCAGTAAATAGTAAATTCCAGACTTTAACAAGATGTTCTAATCTGTGTCAAGACAAGATAAAATTGAGTGTTAGTCAAACCTGTAAAATCCTTCTCAAATTGAAGGTTCTTACAATATTAATTATACAATTAACAAAAAATCAACTACCAGAAAAACAAAACCAAACCAACCAACCAACCAAAAACCAAAACAAAAAACACACCAAAACAACAAGGGAAATTCAGCATGGAAACATACAGACATTTGACACCTATTTCAATATGAGCTGTCGACATTTGCTGATCAGAGGGACAAGTGTTATAATTGGTACAATACTCAGAAACTACCAAGATGCACACAGACTTTTTTGGCCTCAATAGATTACCAAACTACTTACTGGCAGGTCAGTTCAGGAGAAGGAAAATGATATGCTTGGAAGATGCATTTTTGAATCCAGAGGGAAAAAAAAGAAAATATTTTACAGTTGAACCATACATTTCCGTAGCTGTTGTAATCTTATTTCAGTGACTATGATGATTTGTTGAAACATAAATGTCAGCTGTAATATTTAAGGCACCGTTCAGTAACATGTTGGACTCAAATGACAGATCGGCCTACTATAAAATAACCATTGCTCTAGGCAATCACAAGCAGTTAATCTAAAATCCAAATGTATTTGAAATACAGTAATACAGCCAGTAAAATCATGATGTACATATCTGGCCATGGATTTTTTGGTCTGTATCTGTGGAAGAAATGGAAATAGTTAATTTTATTTGATTGATTGATTTTCAGATCAGGACAACTACAATGTCTGGAAATTTGATATTGACCTGATGATGACAGTAATTGCTATTCTACAGTGAAAATGTAATTATAAACTAGGTGTTCAGTAGCCAAGTTGAATGACTTGATCAGGTTTGTTCCTACAGCAAAAATATGCATTCTCAAATTGCAAAACACATTATGCTTGCAAATATGCTTACAGTAAGGCACCAACAAAATGGGAACCTGATACGTACTTTTATTTGCACTTAAAGGTTGAGATGCAAAAAAAAAAAAAAGCTGAAATATGAGGAAGCCAGTATGAGGAAACCTAATAGCTGTGTCTTTTCACTGGTAGAGGACTTTGTGTACATTCAAGTAACTCTGATGTTCAGAATGAGTAGTACTTTTTCTCATGAAGGAAATAGAAGAGTGAAAAATGGAACACTACTATGCATCATTATGTTGTACCAGACTCCTGTAAATCCAACACTGTTATAGTGTGCTATGCAAAGTATTTAGATCACTTAATAAAATCAGAGTTTGGGGGCCAGAGGTTCAGAGGTCATCACTTACAGTCCCAGCACCCTAATGTAATTAACATAACCTGATATTAAGTTTACAGTAAATAAGAAAAATTCACTGTAAGCACAGGCATAGGAACTAGGGAGAAGATTTCAACTGAAACCATGTGGAAATGTTTCTAGGCTTAACTAAAGTAGAGACCAGTTATTTTCATCTGTAAATGTCCATTGCAAGCTGAAGTGAAAAAAAAATATACATTTCACAGAATACCAAGTGCAGTAGATCAGTGGAAAATAACTCAGTACTGTGTTCAGTCTTCAAACAGCACTCCAGAGGAACCCTTGGTGCCCAGCCAAAGGATCTAGTTTTAAGTTTGTAATACTTCCTGATTTTCAGCTGGTCTTCCACACAGTTTCTCTCCCCTGCCCCATCACGTTTCTTTTACTTTTGTCTAATGTTTTTTGCACTTTCCAGAAATAGATGTAGACCAGTCAGGGCATCAATCCACTTAATGAAGAGGCAAGGGCAGGCCATGCCTTATAGAATACCCATTTCCCCACATGCAAAGTCAATAAATTTTCAGAACCAACACATTTGAATGAATTGGATTCTAAACATCACTGTTTCAAAGTGAGTAACGAACACATACTTTCTTCAGGGGCCTTCTGTCTTCCGATAGTCAACAGGAACCTCAGCAATACTCCTGTAGTCTGCCCTTTTTGTTGTTGTTTTACTGTAATTTTGACACAGTATCCGTGGCTGACACAGCATAGCTGTGTTCACTTCAATGCTCCAATCTCTCAAAGAGAGATTCCTAACCTCTCTGTTAGTCTCTGATAGTTTTATAACTGCATTTAATACCTCCATTAAGCAACATTATGAAACCACTTGAAGCATCAAATTTAGAGTTCCTACCAGAAATCCATCCACCGTTATTATTTCAAGCAGTGCCCTTTCAGCATTACACTCACAATTTTCATACTAGAGATCAGTGCCAGGAAAGGAGTAAGTGTTGTCTCTTAGCTCTAAGACAGATTCTGCTTTTGTAATTTTAAAGCAAAAACAGGTGATCTAAAATATTAAACAAATCTAAATTCTGCAGAAGCTTGAGAGGCCCTGTTTCCCTTTCCTCCTGCAAACCACTCTGACTGCTAAGAACTCCTGGCACAGTGTGAGACAAAGCTTATTGACCAAGTACAATCAGGACCTCTGTCATGACCTCTGGTGTGCTGCTAACTTGTCCCTCTGGAAGCATCTCTTACAGCAATCCTCCACCACTCAGGGGCCCCTTGGACCCCTACATAGACTTTTCTCCACCACATTTGGTGCCTTTCCTTTCCAGGAGACTTGACAAGCATCAAGACTTTAGGTCTTTTGAATCCATCTTGTATTGAGAAGTTCATGGGAGCATTGCTTACTGTCAGGGGAAGTTCCCGTCAAAGGTGTTTGTCATCTCTTTTTTTCTGTATATTTGTCTAGAACGTTAAATAGTAGCATAAAAAGGCCCAAAGTTTTAAGGGCATAATAGTATTTAATTTTACCCAATCACAGCAAAGCAAAAGTATCAGCAACAGGTTTAGAGGTAACAGATCCTATCTTCTGTGTAACACAAAAACTAGGGTTTATGGTGAGGGAGTTAGGCTTTCAGATTCTCTATGTGTATTCAAGGCACTATTATTATTCTCAATAAACTCTGTGTTGTATGAACAGCATCTTTTGAAGAACATTCAGAAGAATGTGCACTCCAAAACACATTAAATGAGTAGAAAGGAAGGTTTGCTGGTAGTTTCCAACTGAAGAAAAACCCCATTAGTCTATTTTTCAGGAATAACCTACCCAACAATTTGGTGACCTAAGGAAGGCACAGATTACAGCATTCTCTCATTGTTAATAAGCTGCTGTTTGCTTGTTCCGAGAAGAAGAAAACACAAAAACCTTTCACAGATGTATATCCTTCTTTTCTGGTCCATGATATCAAAACTATTGTCCTGAAAACTCTAGGAATTTTCAGAAATACCCAAGTTGGTAATAAAAAGCACTAAATTTTTCACTAGTAACCTAATCAAACCTCTACTAATTGTTTAGATGGTTGAACATGAGAGATTAGTGTACGTGTGTGCCTACTCAGCTTCATTTTGGACTGTTTTTAGAAGCAGAAACGAGCACATGCTTGGTCTTAAATATCGGAAGAACACATATGAGACTCATGTCTTCAAACACCAGACATTCTCTAGAGAATAGAGTTGGATGAAATGAAGCAATGAGCTGGGAGCAACATTTTAACACTGAATTACTGCTTGAAACCACACTGATGGATTCTTTACAGAAATCTTTGAAAAGTGTGAGTGAAAAGCGTGAGTGAAAAGCAGTCGTAAGCTACTGTGCACTTTGTAATCACTGTGGTTTCTCAAGTAAAAACAAAGGTGAAAGATATAACTGCGTGCTTTCTTGCTTTACTAAGTTCAAGGACTATGTGCTCACGTATGATAATGACACATAAACACAAGTTCTACCTATAAAATTGGCTGGACACCCAAATTAGGCTCATGCTGTGTTTGCTCTAGAACATCATGTTTAAAATATTATGTGTGAAAAGGGACTCATCTATTTCTTCTTATGAATCTGTTTTCCCCTTTATATATTCTACCGCTGAATGGCTTTTGTCTGAGCAGTCTAGGCTCAGTGAACAGCTACTGCATGTTACCATGATCTTAGGTCTAACATACTTGGCAATTGCAGAATTTCTTTAATGATTGTTCAAAATATATGATGCAGTTAAGATAAGAGAAGCAAAGCCTCTTGAAGGGATTTTTTTTTGTGGTCCTCTGGACAACAGCTTCAGAGAAAAGTAGTTCTGAATAACAGGAAGCCTCCAGCCAGTCTTCCAGCAAAAGATCTGGGTTTTTTCCTGCTCTCTTTGTGGCATTCAGAAGGTTTGCAAATTGCATCTGGAAAGGAATTGTGACCTTTGGCTCACCTGCCAACTGAATGTCCTTCTGCTTTATTTTGTAGTTCCAATAAGGATAACAGTATCTGAATGCTTGGGTTTACCCATTTACAAAATGTCAGGAAATGCTAGGGAGCTGTAAGGATGAATAAAGTTTGGTGATTGCTTTTTTATTTTTAATAGTACCATAGTAAATGGTATTATTACACAAGAAAGTGTTTCACCCTCTAGAGGAATACAACATCTTTCTGAAATCAGAACTACTCTTTAAAAAAACCCCAACATGTCATGAGAATTGGAACAGCACACTGCAAGTCTAGGGTTTTGTCTCCAAGAGTGTGCAAGATTTGGTGGCTTGGAGGAAGATATGCACCCACCAGAAGGAACAGCTTGATAATGACATGTCAATGGCAGAAGTTCCTTCATAACACAAGACATATGGTGAATAACCTTGTGAAAATGCCCTTATTATGATTGTGTTTGAGTTTTCTGTAAAACAGTATCATTAATATAAAACAGAGAGATCTCACGAGAATTTAGCAAACATCTTTTTTTCAAGGCCCTCTAATTCCACCACTGGATGCAAAAGTATTAAGAGAACAACTTTTTTTACCATGTGCTATGAGTTATTTGTGGTTGCAGAGTAGGTAATGAACCCCAGAGATTAATGCCTTCCCGCAGAAATTCATGAAAAGGAGCTGTTGATCAAAGCACAGTGTGGTCCTGATGCCTGTACATGAATGAAGAAAAGCTCTCTGAAAAAAAAAAAAATCTAACTATATAGGGAATCATGACCTGCAAATGAAGAGCTTCTACAACCAGGCCTTAAGCTGGATTTTAAATCACTCTCAAAATCATTATTAAAAAGCACCCTATATCATATCTATTTCTGGAAACAAAGACGAAGAGGGACATCAAGAACAACCTTGTTATACTGCAGGTAAAACCTCTGCTAATAAGATCAGAACCTTTTCTATCAATGATGTGTAGACTGATCATGCTTTTCAGAGGTATTAACATTACCTCTGAATTAAATTTTGTCTGAAATGATTTCATCCTGGTTTCTATAGCCATTTTCAATGAATATTGGAAAATGGTGGAAAGATCAGCCAGATAAGCATGTTTTTCTGTGGAGAAACTGTCATGGTAATGATCTAGAAACTGTCCTAATTTTGGAGTTACGCAAAACAAGGATCTGATTTAGGGAACTGCGAAAGAACTGGGAATCAAGACAGAGTTTAACTGAGCTGAACCACACACAAAGGTTTTTTTAATATTTTATTGTTTTTATTAATCCTCATATTTTAAAAAGCATCCCTGGAAGTGTTCAAGGCCAGGTTGGATGGGGCTTTGAGCAACGTCATCTAGTGGATGGTGTCTGTTTGGAACTAGATGATCTTTAAGCACCCTTCCAACCTAAGCCATTCTATCATTCTGTTATTCTATGAAGATGAACTAGTGGTGTGATCCAATATGGCTGTTTCTGAATTCACACGCTTTTAATGTCTCACAGAATAGACAAAATGCTGAGGAAGTCAGTGGTCACATAAAACACATGTGCATAGATAATTGCTGTAGTGCATTTTTTGTCATAGATTCTTTCTTCATGGTGGAGTAATTTTCTCAGCTCTGTTGAAAGCTGCCTGAGTGTGTTTGTGAGGAAATAGGGGGATGAAGAAGGAAATGCCATCAAAAGTAGATTTCCAAGATGCTCTGCATTGTCCCTGTACTTCTGTATTATACAATCATAGAATGTCCTGAGTTGGAAGGGACCCACAAGGATCATTGAGTCCAACTCCTGTCCCTCCACAAGGAAACCCCCAAATTCACACCACATGTCTGAGTGCGTTGTCGGGTCTCTTCTTGAACACTGTCAGGCTTGGGGCCGTGACACCTCCCTGGGGAACCTGTTCCAGTGCTCCACCACCCTCTGGGTGAAGAACCTTTTCCTAATGTCCAACCTAAACCTCCCCTGGCACATTTTCCTGCTGTTCCCTTGGGTTCTGTCATTGGTCACTACAGAGAAGAGTTTGGCACCTGCCCCTCCTCCCCCCCTTGTGAGGAAGCTGTAGACTGTGATAAGATCTCCTCTCAGTCTCCTCCAGGTTGAACAAACTCAGTAACTTCATCTACTCCTCATACAGCTTTCCCTCGAAAACCTTCACCAAATTTGTGGCCCTCTTCTGGACACTCTCCAGTAGCTTTATACCCTTTTTACACTGAGGTGCCCAGAACTGCTCACAGTGCTCCAGGTGATCATACAGGGACCCAAATCCAGATTCTCTGAATCGGGCAGAAAGAAGATTCCTAAGGTAACTTCATATAATTGTTGTAAACATTCCCGAATAGTTTAAGTTTGGATGTTTCAAGTACTACAAATTAGGGCCATAGTTTCCTGTGTTTTCTGGGCAAGTTACCTTCTCTGTCAGTGCTGCTTCCAAGAAATGAGATCACAGAAGGTTTTTCACTTATATCAAAGATACAAATCTCGTCTTTTAACTTTTTTCTCAACATTTCTACATGGTGATGTGAAAGCACAGTCCTGTGACATCTGGTGCCAGACTAACATACACAGAGTGCTGACACTGTTGAAACAATAAGAATAACCATTCCCTTAATTTGAAAACTAGGTGCCGGTTCACAGTCAAACAGATTAAGTGGGCTTCGACATTAGTTTTCTTGTAGAGTCAGTGTCTGAAGGCATAAATAGGCATATGAAGTGTCTAGCTTGGGTTGTTGTAAGCAAATACCTCCTACTGTCAATCCCAAGAAAAATAATGCATAATGCTAAGGGCTTCTAATCATGGACTATGATGCCAGACAAATATAAACTTACCAAACTATCATACTTGATCCAAAGAAAAACAGTTTGAATGATGCAGATGAACCTTTCATTTGAAGTTGTGGACAATAAAAAACCACTTTGTTCCCCCACCCTGCCCCTCTCCCCTGAATGACATCTTTCTATTGATGGCAAAAGCTTCGTGTAATATATGAAAAATAAGTTGAACAGGAAAAGAATGAATTTTCAGTAAAAACTAAACCCATGTACCACAAGTAAAACTGAGTATCAGACAAATAATCCAATGCGTAACAAAGAAACATGACACAGTTTATCAAATAATTTCCTCTGACAACTCCACTGAAGCTAAAATTATTTCAGGTGTTTGAAAGAAATTCTAGCATGAACTTAGCAGATAAAATTAACATTTAAACACAGGATATCCACCAAAGTCAGGATACATAGATAGAACCATAAAAATAAGTGATTCTCCAAAGCCAGGCTGCTGTTTTCCATTTTAATAATCTCACAATCCACTGCATATGTGCAAGTCCTGCTTTAGAGTTCAGTTTGTTAGAAGAGAGATTGCTGGTTTCAAGATCAGTTTTTGTGTGTCTTTTCCAGGAAAAAGAAACAACACTACTGAGCCACAGTAGTCTGCATATCCAAGTCCAGCTTCTCATGTGCAGCAGACCAATGCCAGGTACATCAAAGAAGAGTGGTAAAGTTAATTATCTGCCTTTTTTTCTCAGGAGGCTTCCAGCCTTTTAGAGTGAAATATCTCTGTCTCAGTACTTGAGCAACCTGGCTCTTCAGGGAACTATTTGGCTGATGAAGGTCATCAGAGCTTAACACCTCTTTCCTTGTTTTTTGTCTCATTCTTTCTGCCAGCTCACTCTCTTCATTGCAGTTTTGTTCTGAGTTCATTATTGTTCTGAATATTGCCCTTAGGAGTAAGACAACTGTTATATTTGCTTCCGTTTGCCTAAAAGTATAGAATGTTTGCCTTATTAGCATTGCTGATGTCCATGCAGAAAGAACTGTGTAAGTGCTTTGCTGCTTCTCACCAGAGCTCACTAAATTAATTTGGAAGCTTTTATGGTCTATTTCAGAGAGGAAGGCTAGATGAAAATATAATGGTCCTACCCTCCTGGTGCTAAATACCAACAGAAAACTTTTGTTTGTAAAATATGTGTTTAGCTGTGCCGAATGAGCATGGAATATATAGTTTTAATGGAACTGTGAGAATGAGTGGCCAAAAAAAAATGTGCTGCAGGGAAGGGCTGGGAATAAGAGTGCCAAAAACTTTCCCTCTTTTTTGTGCCCCTGCCACTAGGCAGACTGGGCAGCACTGGTTCTGAGGCAGAAGCACTAATCTTCTCAAAGCCTGCAAAGAAAAAGACTATTAGTGTGATCCCAGCTGGATGAGTCAACCTGCCTAGCAAGGGTGCAGTGGGAAACTCATGCCTCATTTGTGGCAAGAGCACTGAAGTGACTGATGCAGCCTGTAAAGCTTTGTTCCAGTGGAAATGTGTAGGTATTAATAAATGGGAGTTAGAAAGACGGAATCTGGTCCTAAGTAAATATTGTTGCCTTACCTATTTGTTTTCCAACCCAAAGGAACACAGTTTGCAAGGCTGTGTTATTAGGACGTAATCTGTAAGTCAGATCCTCTGAGGCACTGTCTGTACCAGCTGCTATCCACTCTGTTCCAAACAACAGATATTACAAATAAAAAATATTTATTTTGTTTGGGGCTTTCCCACAGACTATTTTTAAATAATGACTTTTGAAGAACTGTGCTGGCTGTGTTTCAACTGCTCACAAGTTAAAACTATGAGGATTCTTGTTTTAAACTCTTTGCTTCTCAGCAAGGAAGTAAGAAAGCTGGGGCAAGTTTTGTGCTTTGCTGCCCAAGAGAAAAAGAGAATGTGAATCCCACCACCACTGCCTCACTCTACTTTGCAGCATCTGATAGTCCATGGGTCATGTAAACACAGTCACTACTATATTATACTCTCTGTTCGCATCTAGTTACAGGACAAAATGGAGAGCATCTACGTGTTTGATTCTAGGTCCTGAAAAAAATCAGAAGGCTATTTTCCATAGTTTCACAGGCAGTGGGGACCATCCCTTATCACACAAGAAGCAGATGGCAGACACAGTGATAAAACGTTTGGTGCTGGACTGATTCATGTTTCTCCGCTCTTCCTTTCCTCCATTCTAGAAGGCAGGAGTTACAGCTCTGGTGTGTGTTGCAGACTCACTGTGCTTTTCCAGATTTGTTTGGGAATCTGTAGCTAGCACAGGCTAGACAGAGAGCCTCCAGTAAGTCAGTGTCACCTATGACATCTTAACACATAACAGACTGTAGGCTTATTTCTAAGCTAGATTACTTACCATTGGCCCTACATCTCAGCAATGTGAGGACATGAGGTCTGCAGTAAGCCTGGACTTTGGGAAAGGATATGAGATGTTTTGTCACAAAAGATGTCAGATACCTTTTCCTCAAAGGTATTCCCAGAGCTTATCTCATGTTGTTGGAGGGAACAACTCACAACTGTTCTTCCCATGGGTCAGTTATGCACAGCATTTGCACATGTGCTTATGAGATCTGGTATTTAAAAGTTTCTGACTCCAGACTCTGTAGCATTTAACAGCTGGAAAAAAGATTCTGTTGTCTGAAATGATAATGAAGTCCTGGCTGCTGTTGGTGTATTTTTGATAACAAAAGATTTGAATGAATTTGGAAGAAGATAGAGAAAACAGGAACATAATCAGTGATTGATGGCATGCAATGTAAGACCATGTAATAGAAAGATATTGTAAAGGTCCCGCAGGATAGTTAATACAATGAAAAAGATAGCAATCCAAAATGCTAATAGTTTGTGTGCTCTGTTTTTTTTTCTTTTTCTTTTTTTTTTTTTTTTAATTGTGGATCAGATGGAAACACAGTCAGACTCTGTACAACTTCAACAGTTTTGGAGAAGAGCAATTTCTAGATTTTGTTTAATATTGAAGTTGGCCTTCCCAATGGACTTCACAGTTTTTGCACAGGAGATAACACAAGCCTGTTAAAAGCTAAAGGGCACAAGAAAATATTTTCTTAAGAGCAATTTATATGCTACAAGATTAATACTTCAAAAATATAAAACATCTGTATCTGTGAGTATTGTTGAGTTGTAAATTGATTTGACAGACCTGGCTAATCTGCTTGTGACATATCTTTATTCAGCTTTTAAATCTGGAAGTTACATCTGTATTTTCAGAGTTGTGATTTCATCCTAGTGATTTATGTGTATTATTTTATATTTACTTAAGGTACAATGAATGTTCATTTTCAAGAAAATAGTATCTCTAAACAGCACTGTATCATGTAATCTTTGGTAAGTAAGGAATATACTTCTGGAACTTGACTTACGTGAATAGTCTAGATTTCTTTCTGTGACTGCAGTAACTGTTTTATTGTTGGTTGATATTATGGATAGTATCCCCATGCCATTGTATTTGATAGCAATGCTCTCACTGTCTTAAAAGGATCTTTGGTTTGAGTCTGTATCTTTAATGGGTCACCAATTCCAAGTATCATTTACCCATGTGGTATTATTATTTGTTTCATTTCTCTGTACCTATATGAGTTCCTAGTAGCACACATGAACAGTGATTGAAACTCATTTTATTAGAGGTTCTGCAAAACAAGAGCAAAACCCTAATGTCTACTCAAAACCTCTTAAATAACTTAGGTAACAATCTAAGAACTCAGTCTTGATTTGGAAATGATGGAATATCCCACCATGCTTCAGATGAGGATGGAAAAACAAGGGGGAAAATCCAATGTAGGTCAAACTTCATACTTCTGGCCAAGAACCTTCCTGTTAGTTTTTTTCTGTTGGACTAGAAATATAATTTGTTGGACATGGGTATTGTCTGGGTTCTGCCATTGCCATCTTTTCTGCTGCTTGAAATTTTTTTGGTCTGGAACCCAGTTTCTGTTGTCTTGTACAGTGGAAAAAGAGAGGAAAAGGGCCTCAGACTCTGGATTTCAAACAAACTACACTGAAGAAGCTTGTTTTGGAAAGCTGAAAATATGCTGGTACACACTGCTTCTGAGACCTATTCGCATACCATATATACAGGAGAAGGTAAACTTGAATAACCTGTAAATTAACATACTACCTTGATATCTGCAAGCCATTAATCAACACAGTTGTCCAGCTGTTCAGCATATTTTTGAGTGTTTGACTTATATTTTTATTAGTTGCTTTACTTTTGGAAGAAATTGGCTTTTGGTTTGCTTAAAAACCAGGATTTAGTTGAGCATTATATCAGATGTTTTCCAAACCCTTGGAAAATGGCCAGTGCATATGGACATATTAAACAGCACAGCCAAAGGATGAGAGATATAATGTCTACTGAGTTCAAATGTTAGTGATTTCATTTCACATTTTATTTTTCTCATTAAACAAAAGTGTTATACATGCTGCGTGTCTGAAGAGTAGGGATTTGAGATAGGGCGATTTGGATCTGTTATGTCATTCTGATACATGTAGTTGGTTTGCAATATTCTTTGTTGCCTTTACATCTGTCACTGAAAATTGATGTGTGTTATAACCAGTCATCTTAATAACTGCTGTGTGATTCAGAGAGGTGATCGTATGTCTGTTTTACAGCTGGGGCATTGCGACACAGGACTGAATTGATCAATGACAATTATTTAAGCCTCAAAGTCAAAGAAATACACATAGATATGATTTCTGTATACAAATTCTGGAGGTCTGCCTGATAGGAAGGATGGGTTTAATTTTGAAATGGGAGGAAAGGGAACAAATTCACTAAAGGTCTTCTGGGGCATGTTTGTGGTTGTGTTGTCTTGACTTTAGGGTGTGGTACAATATTCTGGCTCCCTTTCTGGTTTTTAACAAGCAGGCTGACTGCCCATAGCATACAGTGATATCAAAATGTGCATCATAATTCTAGGATGTGCATCACAATAGTACCTTGGCAGTCCTATTTATATATTGTGTAGACAATGAACATGATTTATTTTCACAATGGAATTCAGAAGCTTCAATGATACCCAGCTGTGGTATATCTTTTCCTGATGTTGACATCTGCAATTTACTAAAACTGCGACATTGCCTTCAGTCCAGAAAATAGGTGGGGTAACTTTTTCTAACAGTTATTCACTGTAGATTAGAGTGAGTACTGATCCATAGCATGATGTGGTTTAACCAGAGGCCATACTGGAACTATAAACTAATTGAATAAACTGTGTCATTCCAACATGTCACACACTTGTTTGCATTGTAAATTGCAATATTATCTTTCCAACCATTCACAGAATGAATGAAAAAAAAGTAATAATAAAAACAGAGTCAGAACCTGCATTAAGAAACTATATAATACAGGGTCTACTCTAATGTCTTCTCCTCTACTCTGTCCTACTCTTTGGAATGCATTTATGGGGGCTACATTGCTACCCTGTTTCCCCAAAAATAAGAAAGGGTCTTATATTAATTTTTGCTCCAAAACTTACTACTTTCTCACATGTATAGCTGCCTGGACACTATTTTTTTTTTTTTTAATGAGCTGTAACTAGGGCTTGTTTTTGGAATAGGGCTTATATTTCAAGCATCCTCAAAAATACTGAAATATCATGCTAGTGCTTATTTCTGCGGTAGGTCTTATTTTTTGGGAAACAGGGTATTGCGAAGGAAACAGAAATATGTAAGTCACAATGTTGGAGAAATTTGAGAGATATTAATTTTCTGAAGAAGGGTATCAAGATTAAGATCCTTCGGGAGGCATTATCCTATCTAGTCACTAAAAATATCAGCTGAAGCCAAGGAATGGCTTGTTTAGTTATAAAGAGGAATAACTGTTGTGTGATCCTGTTCATTCTGAATATGACTGTCAGGAACCAGTCAAAGATTAAAGTAATAGTTGTAATTGAAAGCACGTTGATGATACTTTTGTTGTTTTACTTATTAATACTTCAGTACTCCTTAGAGGTTTTAATAAGAGCTAACACAGGGAGCTGTTGAGGCAGAGACTACCCAAGAAGGTAGACAGACCCTGCTTAAAGGATTATAAGGATACTCAGAGGATTAATAGAAATTACCACAAATGGATTTCAGTGTTATACAAAAGTATAGGCACAGCATTAAGGGTGACAGTAAAATCTGCTCATGTAAAATGGTAGTCTTGGAGGGTATTCACAATTGTTTATTTTTGTCAAGTGAGACTTTTTACCCTTCCTCTGTAGTGTATGACGAGAAAGGAGCTATGTTATTCTCACTCTAAGTCACCCTTTACAGGAACGTTTTTCTCTTAATTAGCTACAGAGGGAGCGTACTTAGACTTGGATCCCACCAATACTGAATGCTAATTTGCTGCAGTGTGCTATACATCCTTTCTTGTGTATGTTGAATTCTAGTTCATTTTTGCTCCTTAATTTTTCAAAATGCCAGACGACTTTACAGAAGTGAAAAGCCAGTTTTCAGTTGCTGACGTACATGAATATTTCATTCAGAATTGGTTGTCATTGCTGATTTCCCTTTGCAGTTTCTTGCTGTTATTCACTGGTAGCCTAAAAACTGTTTGACTCCCTTTCTCTTTTCATTAAATGACTTATATTTGGCTATAGATACCTCTGAAGTTTCAACTATCTCCATTACTGCCTGAAACAGTAATAATATAAACTCAATATACTCTGAATAGCTCAACTGTTTGGACTAAGATTTGTGTAGAGGAAATGATATCCATGATTGTATTACTATTTTGTGGTTTACATAAATGTTTTATACTTTAACATTCATAACAGTTACTGATCTGTTTGTATAAACATATTCCTTTTTAGTTACTCTTAAAATATTTTGTTGAAACAATGCAAAGAAAAATTATGATTCTCAGTAGTGGGAAAGAATAGCATGATTCGAGGATAAGCAACTTAGCCCTTTTGAAATTCCATTTCATTACTGAACAGAGGATTGCATTACAGAACTCATCAGGACACATGTAGTCATCCTCATCAGGGGTTATGAAAAGATCTCACTTTTTCTAATTCTTGGATGCTACTGTCACTTCAGTCTTTCAGCTGTGAAGAGCCCTGTGTATCAATATGGATCGCAAATAAGCCTCTGCCATAAAGGATGGAGTATATGCATATGCAATATTTCACAGTAAGCATTTTACAACACTTCAACTAACAGTGCTGAAATATATTACCAGAATCTGATCTGTCAAAAATCAGAAAGCCATGAACCTACATGAAAAAATGACCAAGCTTTCTCTCTGTGGAAGACTACTGCTTGTTCATGCTGTTCTTATTTTAAGTAACTGCATAAGATGCACCTTACTTTATTTCTGCCAGGAAAAATTTGAATCATCCTCACCATGTGAACTCATATTCTGCATTTTCACAAGGTTTCCTCTTGAGAGACCCCTAAGAGCAGTTAAAACATGAATCTTCTTTGATTAACAGTAGGCAGATGGAATTAAGCAAGTCTGTTTGAAAATACGAAAATGTTGATACTTAGATTAATTAGGTTGCACAAGAAATCTGTGGCAAGACTAAGTGATGTGCTTTTAGCTCATTATCTGTTAACCCTATGTGAATGAGTCAGGTGAATGAAAGAAAATTGTAATTTTGGAGCTGCAGCTGCTATATGATAGTAGGAACTACGCAGCAATGATCCTGGTATATTATGTGAATAGAGGCATCAGTCAGCCCCACAAAGAGGGGAGAGATTGCTACAGCTCTGGTTTGTGTGAAGATTGTAACCCAAGTGCTAGTGAGTACACTTATTTGAATGAATATAAACTATCTATAAAAATTGTGGAGACAGAGTTTGAAATTAATAGAGGGAGAACATTACAGACCTTTTCAGATACCAGAGTCAGAGAATGATTAACAGGGACCACTGTGCCATGATGTCAGTGTGACCTACTGTATACTTTGGGAGCAGAACTGAAATCCTACCAACCCCAAGACTCACCAGACAATGTTGGGAGGATAGATTTGAGATATTACAATATAAGTTGTCAAATTTACAAACCATTAATTCCATGCTTTTGTTTCACCTCATTCTTTGTCGTCCTCCATTGACACCCGTCTCTAATACATTTGATGTGACAGCGTGCACTTCTGGAACATCTCAAGTTGCCAAAGAGATGCACAAAACACTCATAGTTACAACAATGGCAACAACTATAGTAGCAGCACTCGCGCCAGGAACAGCAACTCCAGACACATGCCAGATCCATACAGCTGCAGATGAGCCACTGCTGATCCATGCAGTACACTGATTCTTTTGGTTTGTATGTGTTGGGAAGTAGTTCAAAAGATGCAAAATATTCACAGCTTAGTTAAGTGTTCTCCCCTTCTCATTTTCAGCCGTTTCCTGTCTCATGCAGCATATGTTTTTGTTAGTCTATGTCCATGTGTAAATACTGTGGCACTGAGCTTCCGCAAAATCAGAGTCCACTAATACCCAGCCAATTTTAGCTAACAAATATAAGTTCAGAACAATTTGTGCTGTATTTTTAAAACGTACAAAGAAAAGATGCTGAGAATACTGCAGTTGCAAAAGCAAAAAAATGCTAGGAAATAAAAGAAATAAGGCTTTGCCTATATCACTAAAATGTGTATAAAAAAGTAGCTGAATCATTAGTTTACATGTTATTTTTTCTCTAATTACTGCACTTTTTCTCTGCCTGTTGGCAACTGGCTTCTCGCAACCTCAGCATGATGATCAGCCTGATTCCTCCTCCTATGTTAACCACCTGGCCATAGGGAGAACATTTAAATTCATGACCAAATCTCACTATTTTCAGTTCCTCTATCCATCAGCAGAGGGTCTCCCTTTCTAAGAAAAGGAAAGATCAGGAAAACTCCGAGGTTTGGAGCATGCAGACTACACTGAGATCTTTAGAGAACTGAGTTGCTAAAGTCTAACAGAAGTTGGCTAACTGAAGGAGGGCTAACTCTTAAGATTAGAGGCTCATAACACTGAAACTTTACATAAAATTTCAGCAATGAAGTGAAAAATTATACTGGTCTGAAATTGACATGAAGTTTCAGATGGCTCAGCCTTTATGGCTAGGTCACCTTTGTGGCACGATGAGTAGTGCTGAGTAAAATGATGAACCAAAATTATAAATCTTTTAGAATTAGAACACATTTCTAATTTTTAAATGAATTTGAATGGAGGCAAAAAGATCTAAGGAAGGATTTGTTGTCACATACTTTTCAGAATAGATTCTCTTAAGCCTAACAGTGTGAGGTTTGATGTAACTCATCCAACCAAGCACCCATGCCCATGATCACAGTGGGTGGTACCGTGTTAGGTTTTTGGTTTTTTTTTGTATGAAGCTCAAACTGGAGTCAATGTTGTGAGCCCACCAAGGCTCAAAAATGCAAGATTTATGAAGTTTTACTGCTATGGATTTAGGAGGTTGTAATGCACAGATAAGAAGATGTGCTACTTAAACCAAAAATGGAATGCTAATGAAGAAACCCTAAGAAGAAAAATGGAAGAAAATATTGTCCATGCTGCTGTGAGATATCCTACCAACCTGTCATTGGGAGTGATTCTGCAGGGGGTAGATAAACACAGAAGTGACTTAAGTAGGTGCATATACAGCAGTACAAACCTTTTTTTTTTTTTTTATTATTTCTCTTGGGATGAGGAGGGGATGAAAAGGAAAGAGCTAATAGAAGGAGCAGACAAGCATTTCTAAGAAGGTTCCAGGGCATGGCAGCTATGATGGAGGGTGAAATACACTGCAGCAGCTGCGAAAGGCCTTAGATGTTTGTGATGCGGCTAAGAAAAACCTTAGTTACCCAATATAGTATTGATTTTCACTGCTTTATTGTTGTTATTTCTTCAGTACTTCTTGTCATTTACCAAGTGCTTTAAGCTTTACTTATAGAAATATATAATAATATTTTTTGTCTTTACATTTTCTAATAGTTAATTTGGCTTTGAGCAACTTGAGCATCACTCCACTCTTTATGAAATTCTAGCCATATGGTCACTCCTCTTGTTCTGAGTGCTCCCGGACATTCCCTGCAAGTTAGGGATCCTCAGAAGTCTGAAGATCATACTTCCAATAAAATTCAAGAATCCGCACTGAAGTAGTAGCATATATTTATGAAGGAAGTATCTGGCAGCAAGCACTGGCCCACATCTCTTTTTGGAAAGCATCAGAAATGCAAAAGGAAATCTTGAGATGTGGTAATCACAGAACACCTAGAGATTTTGCCAGTGCAAGGGATTTTCAAGTTGGTTTTTCTGTTTGTTTGTTTGTTTTTCATGGTGGTGGTTTTGTTTGTTTATTTGGTTGGTTGGGTTTTTTTGGTCAAGTTTTGGCACATCTCTCTGGAGACTATATTTTAGTTTTTTGTCTTTGATTTTGAAATCATGTGGAAGAGGGTCTTTGAAGTGTGATTTTTAAAAAAAGAGTTTACTTGACTATTTTAAGAAATTGTGTTTCTACTCTATAACTTTCTGTTTTCCTTTTTCCCCATAATTTATAAGAATCCATACTTTGATCCCTCAGATATTCTCCCAGGACAAAATTCTAAAGCATACATTTCATACTTTGTACTCCCACTGATTCAGATGTGTCAAACGTTTCTGCACACTTTTAGAACACCTTTTGTTTGTTTGTTTGTTTTGATTTATTTTCCTTTTGGGGCAATTACATTAATGCTGGTAATGTTTTAATCAAAGAAAATATGGCTAAAACACTTCTTGAACACAGAGCAAAGTAGGTAATTGAATTCTAAGGGGAATTGAGGCTGGCTAAAATTTTAACTGTATTTGAATATCAGGTTAGAAGAGCTTAGGTAGAATGACATATTTAATTAACACCCTTTTTCTGTCTAAGAAATCAAATTCACATCTTGTCTGATGTTCAGCGCATTGTGTTTCCACACCTTTGTGTAAGTTCTGCCTTTTTCAGGAATTGTCCATTTCTAGAGGAGTCTACCTTTTGATAAAAAAAAAAAAAAAAAGTCTGCATGTTTATATGATACAGATTCATAGCTGTCTCAGGACATTCGTTTTAGTTGCTTAGTTGTTTTTCCTGTCACAGTGACATCTCTTTTTTGGTCTTAGTTCTGTTCAGATCATCTTTTCACACTGCTTCCATCCAAGCTGTGAAATGAGTTACTAACTGCTCTTTTCTAGAGTTTTTGTGTGCATGCCTCTTAAACTCTGGCTGCACTCAGTTCACTACTTCCGAACTACGATAACTGCCCTACCTTGCACTTGTGCTTTGGAATCCATATGAGGTTATAGAGTTACATTTTCTTTGGAGCTAGTATAGCTGGAGTGCTTTTGAGCAGATTAAAGATTTTTGAATTCTCTGTACAAACTTTCATAGGACATCAACATTTTAGTGTCCTGTAGATGTGGTCAAATGTTGTCTATACATACTGGAAAATATTGATGTTGAATGCTTTTTTTTTTTTTTTAAATAAATACATGTTGGGAAACAATAAAGAGCCTGAAGGCAAGAAATAAAGGGTAATACTTGGAGATATTTGATTAATAAAAAATCAACTTGAAATGTATATTCCTTTGGAAAGCTTTGCCCAATATACTTTCTGCTTGGATAATGAGTTTGCTGTATTGGTGATATCAGGAAAAGAGATGAAACAGAACTATGGTCTTTGACTAGAAAGAATCTTAACTCTCCTATGACTTGGCAGCTTCCCTAAATTATTATCTGAATCACATCCATAATTAGTTTTCACTTAGATTTCATAATTGAAACCTTTTGAATAACTGATGTTATCATCTCAGATTTCAGTGATGGTCATTTGAACTTCACCCACATACAGTCTAACTTTGCTGAAATTAATAATGTCACAGTAATAGTGATGAACCTTGGTATATATCTTCTTAATATTTAATTGTATATGAAATACATGTACCACAGGGTTTGAGATCCACATCATCAGCTGATATAATTAATACTAAGTGCTGTGTGTTTGTATTTGAAAAACACCAAAAGTAAGTGTGAAGTGCGAGTGAGTGTGTATATGTGTGTGTCCTTGCTTTTAAGTGAAAAGTGGCACAGGATAAGTAATTACTACAAGAAATGGAGAAGGGAAGGGTAGTGTAGCTTACAATTTGATCATCTGTGCTTGCCAGGGAACCTCAATGTCTAAGGGAAATTACTTTTAATTATTTCTTATACTCCTTCTGAAATGATCATATTTACCTGTGAAGTGAGCATGATTGGGGCATCAGATTTAGGCAGGCACTTTCATTGCATTTAAACTTACCTTGTCTTTCCATCTAGCCCAGTGTGTTCCAGCCTTTCACTTCACCTTTCACTGAGAAGATGACTATGAAAACTTATTTTTCATAAAGTTCTAGAAAATACAAGGATAGTTGAATATTTACCATGACAAATTTACTTTGTATGACTTTTCAGACGACCATCAATTTAATTAAAATTCTTCTTGAAGATTGAAAGGAAACTGAGAATAAAAGGCACGTTATGTGGCTGTCAGATACACTGGTTGCACTGAAGGTTGGCAATGGTTCTGTGAATTTCCCCAAGGCCTCTGGAGCTCCAGATAGAAGAGGATGTTTGTGAACACTTTTGGCTGTCTGTTCTCTTTTATATGCAGACCTACCTTTAGAGCTTTATACCTGCCTCACTTACAGACCGGATGTTGCAATGCACATGGTGGTGCATATAATCTATAATATCTGAAAAAAAATATATTGTGCTGAATGACCCATTTAGGAAGGAGATCCTCTTTGCACCTATGTTCTGGACTCTAGCTTCTATCAGGATGAAACTGGTGTATTGGTTTTAATACACAAACTGTTTCAATACTAAAATTCCTGAATCATAAACATACAGGTGATCTGTTGCATAAAAATAAAGTATGTAGGAGGTGGAGAATAAATGAAATCATGAAGAAAGACAATATCAACACAACACTAGGACAAAGAGACAAAGTACTATATGCTAAGAGATCTTCAGAGGAAGAAGAAGGTGAGAGACATCGAGAGAAAGACACTCAAACACATTCAGAAACATTCAGAAAACAAGAATAATGTTTGAGCATATCCTGCTTACTAAGTGTAATTAGGATGTGTCCCCTTTACAAATACCTTACCTTCTTCCTGTTATTTTTCATAAATATTAAGCTGACTGTAATTTGCATCTTGTTCATATTGTCAGTTTGGGTGATTTGCAATATAGTTATAACCCATTATATGTTTGAACTTGTATAAATAGATCCAAAGAACTACAAGTAATAAATCCAAAATGTTCTATCCAGTTGCATTCTATATCTATCACTAGTATGTGCACTGGGAAAACAGTCAATGCAATTCTGATTTTTTAAAAATTAAAAATTTCTTACTATTTCTAAATTTCTAGTGATGTCACTAGGTATGTACCATGTAAAGATGTGATACAATATTTGAAACAAACTTTTGGCAAATATTTTATGTACAGATTAAAAAGATACAAGGAAAAGCAATTCAAATAAGCCAAAGCCATTCCAAAACTATCACTATACAAAAATTAAGAGCAATGTATAAATAGTTGAGGGTTTTTTTGATTCAAACGGTCAAATATATTTTCAATCCACTCTCACTATAATATATTTCATTTATTTTGGATCTATGAGATATGAAACAATAAAAGTGGTGATGTGTTGAAGCAGAAACCATAAGGTGAGAAAATAAAACCTGTTTTCTAAATACATATGGCCTTTTGGGCTTGGATTTATGTTACAATTTGCTATCCAAACAGTATAATCAAAACCTTATTTCTGATTTCAAAGAAAGCCAGTAGGTTGGGTTGGAAATAATGAAAGTACAGTCCAAGAAGTTGTATGAAATCAAATGTTAAATAAGTTTAACTGTGAAAAATTTTTTGTATTTTTTATATATGAATATGAGAAAATGTTAAAGATACAAACATTTTTAACCCTAATTAAAACCATTTTTTACCAAAGAGTACCTTTAAAAAATATCAGCGCAATTGAATACGGTCTATTATTATTTTAAGCAATTCACATTAGTGGAAGCATTAGATGAAACACCAAGAACAGTTCTAGACATTGTAATTCACAGACCTCTGCCTTTCAGAGAATGATTCAGCCACTCTTGTAACTGTAAAGGTGTGATTCTCATAATGAATTTCTGTTTTAATTGTATTTGAAAACTCATTACATGTTGATAACTTCAATGATATCAAACACCTGAAAGCCAGGTATTGAAGACATGTGCACACCAGTGTAATAAACATCTGCTGTATTTGCAGAATTGCTTGATTTACTTTAGCACGGTGAGCAATTATTTGGAGATAGTATACGCCACCTAGAAGAGACCATCATGACACCTATAGTCCCAAAATTAACATCATCTCTGCAACAGGGAAAAAAACTAAGGCACACCTTCCCAGTTTTACATAGCACTAACTTCATGCATCTTGAGACTTCTCAGAAACAACCTTTCATTTTCCATTTATAGCTTTCCAGTGTGTTAAAACCTCTTCACTTGTGCAGGCTTCAAAAATGGTTACCTAAATACCTCAGAGTACACAGGAATGTTTTGCTTTTTTAATGCATGCACATACACATATAATATATACAAAATGTATGCATGTACATAAAAATTTAGAGCTATGCTTTCAATTTATGTAGGCATAGTTTCAACCCTCTATAAAGCGTTTATGCAGAGGACTTATATCTGCTCCGATACGTGTTATGCATGACCTGTAAAACCAATTTCCTGGGCAAGCATATACAAGTACCAACTCTAAAGGGAGAGAGGCTACCTCAAGATAACACCACCATCTCCCAGATACCCTATTTAGTTCTTACAACATCTGCTTCCATTGCCAGTATGGATCAGACAAAACAGCAGTGAAAAGGAAGACTCTCTTAGCTGGTCAGCAGAGAATGTCACTCATGTCACAGCTGTCCCAAAGGTGAAGAAAAATAGAGGAGTTACAAGGCTTAATATCATGTTGAAAAAGAGCAACTGATGGAAAGTTAAATGGCAAAAAACAGCTAGTTTCATCCTTTTGTAAGTTTATATTTTTTATTACAACAGGGATTTCTCAAGAATGTGTAATTCAAAATGTATAATAATTTATGCACAGCATGCCTACTTCTAAATTACAAATAAAGAGAGTATATGGCATGGTGTTGCTTGGTTCCATTGTCTCTTCCTTAAGGGTGGAGAGCACACCTTAGATCTTGAATCACTCATTGGCAGTTGCTTCTCTTGTCAACTTCTCTTTCTTCTTGTCTGAAGTCCCGCAGAATCTACTGATTTCAGATATGAATTGGTACTTTCTCAAAAGACATACTGGACTACAAGCCAGCTACAGATTTTGACCTTGTTTTCTTCAAAAAGGCAGATATTGTATATATGGCTCTGAATTACCTGGAGTACTTTCATACTGGTCCATGTTACAAAACTTAGTAATTTCAGATCTATTTGCTTTTACACGTGTTGTACATTAATAACCATTCTTATAGTTTTTGATGATAAGGATCAGTTAAATCATCTACATCTGTAGAAAAGTGTGAATCACTCTGGTTTGACAGCATTTTGTACTCACTTTGCCTCAGCATAAAATATGTCAACTGTTTGAAGCAACAAAAAACTTTAACGCTGTTGTGAGTAGCACAGCTTGCATCAATACACGCATTGTTCAGAGTCTTGGCATCACTAAAAGAAAAGGTAGTGTCATCACAAGACTAACTTAAAAAAACCCAACACAACAACCCAAAATAAAACAACAAACAAACAAACAAAACCCCTTCTGTGACTTTTCTGATGAGAGTTTCCATGAAGGACATATTTTGGGAGAACAAGAATTTTTATTGCAGAACCATTCATAAGGAACTGGAAGAATTTTCTGTCACATTCACATAAACCCCAAAATTGGTTAAAGGAGAGACTGCAAAAACAATCACTCTTCAACCTTAACATGCCACTAATGTAGTCAGCTATTCCTCTAAAGACTTGCTTACTACAACATCTTTCTGAACCTTTTTAGTACTCTTTGCAATAAAGATTTTTTTTTTAAAAGGGACTTCTCTGGATTTTCAAATACTTTTTACTGAATAAGTAACATGCAATGAATCTGATTTTTTTTACAGTGGTCATGCAACTTTTTTTAATTATTTGTATTGTTATAGAGGTTGGATTTCGAGTAAGAAGTTTGAAGCATAAATATTCTTTGGATACAATTTATCCCATGCCTCCATGCACACAGGCTTTTCAGTGAATAGAAAATGTGAGGCTGATCTCAAGAAGAATAGGCATCATACCTCGGTGTTATCTGTTCTGTGATGTTCTGCAGCAACATCAACATTCAAGCCAGTTCTACACCATATCGAAGGTGTACAAGGATTTCTCAAGAGGCAATAAACCAGCTGACTTCCAGAAAATCACTTTGCCAAGGTTAGTGATGCAGCATAACTTTACCCTTGCTCCAGAGGTAAATTTAACAGGTAAGTAATTTTTGCTGGCTTAGCTGTACTATGTGTGTAAATAAAGTGGCACGAGGAATCTGGTCCTTCTGGGGCAACAGTCAATGGAATATCCCTGTAAGGT